>NC_143148.1:480000-816071 GCF_059928025.1 Delphinapterus leucas
TAACCCTAACCCTTACCCAAAGCCTTACCCTCACCCGTCCCCTAATCCTAACCCGTACGCTAACACTTACCCATACCCTAACACGTACGCTCACCCTAAACCGTTGTCGTACCCTAACCTGTACCCTAAACCGTCCCCGTCCCCGTCCCCTAACCTTATCCCTAACCCTAACCCTAACCCGAAGCCTTACCCTCACCCGTCCCCAATCCTAACCCGTACGCTAACACTAACCCGTACCCTAACATGTACCCTCACCCTAAACCGTTGTCATACCCTAACCTGTACCCAAAACCGTCCCCGTCCCCTAAGCCTAACCCTAACCCTAACCCTAACCCTAAACCTAACCCTAACCCTCACCCGTCCCCTAATCCTAACCCGTACGCTAACACTAACCCGTACCCTAACACGTACACTCACCCTAAACCGTTGTCGTACCCTAACCTGTACCCTAAACCGTCCCCGTCCCCTAACCCTAACCCTAACCCTAACCCTAACCCTAACCCTTACCCGAAGCCTTACCCTCACCCGAGCCCTAATCCTAACCCGTACGCTAACACTAACCCGTACCCTAACACGTACGCTCACCCTAAACCGTTGTCGTTCCCTAACCTGTACCCTAAACCGTCCCCGTCCCCATCCCTTAACCCTACCCTAACCCTAACCCTAACACTTACCCGAAGCCTTACCCTCACCCGTCCCCTAATCCTAACCCATACGCTAACCCTAACCCGTACCCTAACACGTACGCTCACCCTAAACCGTTGTCGTACCATAACCTGTACCCTAAACCATCCCCGTCACCTAACCCTAACCCTAAACCTAACCCTAACCCTAACCCTAACCCTTACCCGAAGCCTTACCCTCACCTGTCCCCTAAATCTAACCCGTACGCTAACACTAACCCGTACCCTAACATGTACGCTCAAACTAAACCGTTGTCGTACCCTAACCTGTACCCTAAACCGTCCCCGTCCCCTAACCCTAACCCTAACCCTAACCCTTACCCGAAACCTTACCCTCACCCGTCCTCTAATCCTAACCCGTACGCTAACACTAACACGTACCCTAACACGTACGCTCACCCTAAACCGTTGTCGTACCCTAAACTGTACCCTAAACCGTCGCCGTCCCCTAACCCTAACCCTAACCCTAACCCTAAACCTAACCCTTACCCGAAGCCTTACCCTCACCCGTCCCATAATCCTAACCCGTACGCTAACACTAACCCGTACCCTAACACGTACGCTCACCCTAAACCGTTGTCGTACCCTAACCTGTACCCTAAACCATCCCCGTCCCCGTCCCCTAACCCTAACCCTAACCCTAACCCTAACCCTTACCCGAAGCGTTACCCTCACCCGTCCCCTAATCCTAACCCGTACGCTAACACTAACCCGTACCCTAACACGTACGCTCACCCTAAACAGTTGTCGTACCCTAACCTGTACCCTAAACCGTCCCCGTCCCCGCCCCCTAATCCTAACCCTAACCCTAACCCTAACCCTTACCCAAAGCCTTACCTTCACCCGTCCCCTAATCCTAACCCGTACACTAACACTAACCCGTACCCTAACACGTACGCTCACCCTAAACCGTTGTCGTATCATAACCTGTACCCTAAACCGTCCCCGTCCCCTAACCCTAACTCTAACCCTAACCCTAACCCTAAACCTTACCCGAAGCCTTACCCTCACCCGTCCCCTAATCCTACCCCATACGCTAACACTAACCCGTACCCTAACACGTACGCTCACCCTAAACCGTTGTCGTACACTAACCTGTACCCTAAACCGTCCCCGTCCCCGTCCCCGTCCCGTAACCCTAACCCTAACCCTTACCCGAATCCTGACCCTCACCCGTCCCCTAATCCTAACCCGTACGCTAACACTAAACCGTACCCTAACACATACGCTCAACCTAAACCGTTGTCGTACCCTAACCTGTACCCTAAACCGTCCCCGTCCCCTAACCCTAACCCTAACCTAACCCTTACCCGAAGCCTTACCCTCACCTGTCCCCTAATCCTACCCCGTACGCTAACACTAACCCGTACCCTAACACGTACGCTCACCCTAAACCGTTGTCGTACCCTAAACTGTACCCTAAACCGTCCCCGTCCCCTAAACCTAACTCTAACGCTAACCTAACCCTTACCCGAAGCCTTACCCTCACCCGTCCCCTAATCCTAACCCGTACGCTAACACTAACCCGTACCCTAACACGTACGCTCACCCTAAACAGTTGTCGTACCCTAACCTGTACCCTAAACCGTCCCCGTCCCCGTCCGCTAGCCCTAACCCTAACCCTAAACCTAAACCTTACTCGAAGCCTTACTCTCAACCGTCCCCTAATCCTAACCCGTACGCTAACACTAACCCGTACCCTAACACGTACGCTCACCCTAAACCGTTGTCGTACCCTAACCTGTACCCTAAACCGACCCCGTCCCCGTCCCCTAACCCTAACCCTAACCCTAACACTTACCCGAAGCCTTACCCTCACCCGTCCCCTAATCCTAACCCGTACGCTAACACTAACCCGTAGCCTAACACGTACGCTCACCCTAAACCGTTGTCGTACCCTAATCTGTACCCTAAACCGTCCCCGTCCCCTAACCCTAACCCTAACCCTAACCCTAACCCTTACCCGAAGCCTTACCCTCACCCGTCCCCTAATCCTAACCCGTACGCTAACACTAACCCGTACCCTAACACGTACGCTCACCCTAAACCGTTGTCGTACCCTAACCTGTACCCTAAACCGTCCCCGTCCCCGTCCCCTAACCCTAACCCTAACCCTAACACTAACCCTTACCCGAAGCCTTACCCTCACCCATCCCCTAATCCTAACCCGTACGCTAACACTAACACGTACCCTAACACGTACGCTCACCCTAAACCGTTGTCGTACCCTAACCTGTACCCTAAACCGTCCCCGTCCCCGTCCCTTAACCCTAACCCTAACCCTAACCCTAACCCTTACCCGAAGCCTTACCCTCACCCGTCCCCTAATCCTATCCCGTACGCTAACACTAGCCCGTACCCTAACACGTACGCTCACCCTAAACCGTTGTCGTACCCTAACCTGTACCCTAAACCATCCCCGTCCCCTAACCCTAACCCTAACCCTAACCCTAACCCTTACCCGAAGCCTTAAACTCACCCGTCCCCTAATCCTAACCCGTACGATAACACTAGCCCGTACCCTAACACGTACGCTCACACTAAACCGTTGTCGTACCCTAACATGTACCCTAAACCGTCCCCGTCCCCTAACCCTAACCCTAACCCTAACCCTAACCCTTACCCGAAGCCTTACCCTCACCCGTCCCCTAATCCTAACCCGTACGCTAACACTAAACCGTACCCTAACACGTACGCTCACCCTAAACCGTTGTCGTACCCTAACCTGTACCCTAAACCGTCCCCGTCCCCTAACCCTAACCCTAACCCTTACCCGAAGCCTTAGCCTCACCCGTCCCCTAATCCTAACCCGTACGCTAACACTTACCCGTACCCTAACACGTACGCTCACCCTAAACCGTTGTCGTACCCTAACCTGTACCCTAAACCGTCCCCGTCCCCTAACCCTAACCCTAACCCTAACACTTACCCGAAGCCTTACCCTCACCCGTCCCCTAATCCTAACCCTTACGCTAACACTAACCCGAACCCTAACACGTACGCTCAACCTAAACCGTTGTAGTACGCTAACCTGTACCCTAAACCGTCCCCGTCCCCTAACCCTAACCCGAACCCTAACCCTAACCCTAACCATTACCCGAAGCCTTACCCTCACCCGTCCCCTAATCCTAACCCGTACGCTAACAATAACCCTTACCCTAACACGTACGCTCACCCTAAACCGTTGTCGTACCCTAACTTGTACCCTAAACCGTCCCCGTCCCCTAACCCTAAAACTAACCCTAACCCTAACCCTTACCCGAAGCCTTACCCTCACCCGTCCCCTAATCCTAACCCGTACGCTAACACTAACCCGTACCCTAACACATACGCTCACCCTAAACCGTTGTCGTACCCTAACCTGTACCCTAAACCGTCCCCGTCCCCTAACCCTAACCCTAACCCTAACCCTTACCCGAAGCCTTACCCTCACCCGTCCCCTAATCCTAACCCGTACGCTAACACTAACCCGTACCCTAACACGTACGCTCACCCTAAACCGTTGTCGAACCCTAACCTGTACCCTAAATCGTCCCCGTCCCCTAACCCTAACCCTAACCCTTACCCGAAGCCTTACCCTCACCAGTCCCCTATTCCTAACCCGTACGCTAACACTAACCCGTACCCTAACACATACTCTCACCCTAAACCGTTGTCGTACCTTAACCTGTACCCTACAAAGTCCCCTTCCCCGTCCCCGTCCCCTAACCCAAACCCTAACCCTAAACCTTACCCGAAGCCTTACGCTAACTCGTCCCCTAATCCAAACCCGTACGCTAACACTAACCCGTACCCTAAACATACTCTCACCCTAAACCGTTGTCGTACCTTAACCTGTACCATAAACCGTCCCCATCCCCTAACTCTAACCCTAACCCTAACCCTTACCCGAAGTGTTACCCTAATACGGCCCGTAATCCTAACCGGTACGCTAACACTAACCCATACCCTAACTCGTACGCTCACCCTAAACCGTTTTCGTACCCTAACCTGTACCCTAAACCGTCCCCGACCCCATCCCCTAACCCTAACCCTAACCCTAACCCTTACCCGAAGCCTTACCCTATCCCGTACCCTAATCTTAACTCGTACGCTAACACTAACCCGTACCCTAACACGACGCTCACCCTAAACCGTTGTCGTACCCTAACATGTACCCTAAACCGTCCCCGTCCCCTAACCCTAACCGTAATGCTAACACTAACTCTTACCCGAAGCCTTACCCTAACCCGTCCCCTAATCCTAATCCGTATGCTAACACTAATCCGTAACCTAACACGTAGGCTCACCCTAAACCGTTGTCGTACCCTAACATGTACCCTAAACCGTCCCCGTCCCCTAACCCTAACCCTTACCCTTACCCAAAGCCTTACCCTAACCCGTCCCGTAATCCTAACCCGTACGCTAACACGAACCCGTACCCTAACTCGTACGCTCACACTAAACCATTGCGAACACTAACCTGAACCCTAAACCGTCCCCGTCCCCATGCCCTAACCCTAACCCTAACCCTAACCCTTACCCGAAGCCTTACCCTAACCGTCCCCTAATCCTAAACCGTACGCTAACACTAACCCGTACCCTAACAAGTACGCTCACCCTAAACCCTTGTCGTACCCTAACCTGTACCCTAAACCGACCCCGCCCCTTAACCCTAAAACTAACCCTAACCCTAAACCTTACCCGAAGCCTTACCCTAACCCGTCCCCTAATCCTAACCCGTACGCTAACACTAACCCGTACTCTAACACGTACGCTCACCCTAAACCGTTGTCGTACCCTAACCTGTACCCTAAACTGTACCTGTCCCCTAACCCTAACCCTAACGCTAACCCTTACCGGAAGCCTTACGCTAACGCATCCCCTAATCCTAACCCGTACGCTAACACTAAACCGTACACTAACACGTACGCTCACCCTAAACCGTTGTCGTACCCTAAGCTGTACCCTAAACTATCCCCGTTCGCTAACCCTAACCCTAACCCTAACCCTTGCCCGAAGCCTTACCCTAACCCGTCCCCTAATCCTAATCCGTATGCTAACACTAACCTGTACCCTAAAACATACGCTAACCCTAATCCCTTGTCGTACCCTAACCTGTATCCTAAAGCGTCCCCGTCCCCTAACTCTAACCTTAACCCTAACCCTAACCTTTACCCGAAGCATTACCCTAACCCGTCCCCTAATCCTAAAACGTATGCTAACACTAACCCGTACCCTAACACGTACGCTCACCCTAAACAGTTGTCGTACCCTAACCTGTATCCTAAACCATCCCCTAACCCTAACCCTAACCCTTACCCTAACCCTTACCCGAAGCCTTACCCTGACCCGTCCCATTATCCTAACCCGTACGCTAACACTAACCCATGCCCTAAAACCTACGCTCACCCTAAATCGTTGTCGGACCCTAACCTGTACCCTAAACCGTCCCCGTTCCCTAACCCTAATCCTAACACTTACCCGAAGCCTTACCCTTACCCTTCCCCTAATCCTAACCCATACGCTAACCCTAAAACGTACCCTAACACATACGCTCACACTAAACCGTTGTCATACCCTAACCTGTACCTTAAACCGACCCCGTCCCCTAACCCTAACCCTAACCCTAACCCAAACCCTTACCCAAAGCCTTACACTAACCCGTCCCCTAATCCTAACCCGTACGCTAACACTAAGCCATACCCAAACACATACGCTCACCCTAAACTGCTGTCGTACCCTAACCTGTACCCTAAACCGTCTCTGTCCCCTAACCCTAACCCTAGCCCTAACGCTAACCCTTACCCGTAGTCTTACACTAAGCCGTTCCCTAATCCTAACCCGTACGCTGACACTAACCCGTACCCTAACACGTGCGCTCACCCGAAACCATTGTCGTACCCTAACCTGTACCCTAAACCGTCCCCATCCCCTAACCCTAACACTAACCCTAATGATTACCCGAACCCTTACCCTAACCTGTCCCCTAATCCTAACCCGTACGCTAACACTAACCCGTACCATTACACGTACGCTCACCCTAAACCGTTGTAGTACCATAACGTGTACCCTAAACCGTCCCGGTCCCCTAACCCTAACCCTAACCCAAACCCTAACCCTAACCCTTACCCGAAGCCTTACCCTCACCCGTCCCCTAATCCTAACCCGTACGCTAACACTACCCCGTACCCTAACACGTACGCTCACCCTAAACAGTTGTCGTACCCTAACCTGTACCCTAAACCGTCCCCGTGCCCTAACCCTAACCCTAACCCTAACCCTAACCCTTACCCAAAGCCTTACCCTCACCCATCCCCTAATCCTAACCCGTACGCTAACACTAACGCGTACCCTAACACGTACGCTCACCCCAAACCGTTGTCGTACGCTAACCTGTACCCTAAACTGTCCCCATCCCCGTCCCCGTCCCCTAACCCTAACCCTAACACTTACCCGAAGCCTTACCCTCACCCGTCCCCTAATCCTAACCCGTACGCTAACACTAACCCGTACCCTAACACGTACGCTCACCCTAAACCATTGTCGTACCCTAACCTGTACCCTAAACCGTCCCTGTCCCCTAACCCTAAACCTAACCCTAACCCTAACCCTAACCCTAACCCTTACCCGAAGCCTTACCCTCACCCGTCCCCTAATCCTAACCCGTACGCTAACACTAACCCGTACCCTAACACGTACGCTCACCCTAAACCGTTGTCGTACCCTAACCTGTACCCTAAACCGTCCCCGTCCCCTAACCCTAATCCTAACCCTAACCCTAACCCTTACCCGAAGCCTTACCCTCATCCGTCCCCTAATCCTAACCCGTACGCTAACACTAACCCGTACCCTAACACGTACGCTGACCCTAAACCGTTGTTGTACCCTAACCTGTACCCTAAACCGTCCCCATCCCTGTCTCCTAACCCTAACCCTAACCCTAACCCTTACCCGAAGCCTTACCCTCACCCGTCCCCTAATCCTAACCCGTACGCTAACACTAACCCGTACCCTAACACGTACGCTCACCCTAAACCGTTGTCGTACCCTAAACTGTACCCTAAACCGTCCCCGTCCCCTAACCCTAACCCTAACCCTAACCCTAACCCTTACCCGAAGCCTTATCCTCACCCGTCCCCTAATCCTAACCCATACGCTAACACTAACCCGTACCCTAACACGTACGCTCACCCTAAACCGTTGTCGTACCCTAACCTGTACCCTAAACGGTCCCCATCCCCTAACCCTAACCCTAAACCTAACCCTAACCCTAACCCAACCCTTGACCGAAGCCTTGCCCTCACCCGTCCCCTAATCCTAACCCGTACGCTAACACTACCCCGTACCCTAACACGTACGCTCACCCTAAACAGTTGTCGTACCCTAACATGTACCCTAAACCGTCCCCGTCCCCTAACCCTAACCCTAACCCTAACCCTAACCTAACCCGAAGCCTTAACCCCACCCGTCCCCAATCCTAACCCGTACGCTAACACTAACCCGTACCCTAACATGTACGCTCACCCTAAACCGTTGTCATACCCTAACCTGTGCCCTAAACCGTCCCCGTCCCCGTCCCCTAACCCTAACCCTAACTCTAACCCTAACCGTTACCCGAAGCCTTACCCTCACCCGTCCCCTAATCCTAAACCGTACGCTAACACTAACCCCTACCCTAACACGTACGCTCACCCTAAACCGTTGTCGTACACTAACCTGTACCCTAAACCATCCCCGTCCCCTAACCCTAACCCTAACCCTAACCCTAACCCTAACCCTTACCCGAAGCCTTACCCTCACCCGTCCCCTAATCCTAACCCGTACGCTAACACTAACCCGTACCCTAACACGTACGCTCACCCTAAACTGTTATCGTACCCTAACCTGTACCCTAAACCGTCCCCGTACCCTAACCCTTACCCTAACCCTAACCCTAACCCTTACCCGAAGCCTTACCCTCACCCGTCCCCTAATCCTAACCCGTACGCTAACACTAACCCGTACCCTAACACATACGCTCACCCTAAACCGTTGTCGTACCCTAACCTGTACCCTAAACCGTCCCCGTCCCCTAACCCTAACCCTAACCCTTACCCGAAGCCTTACCCTCACCCGTCCCCTAATCCTGACCCGTACGCTAACACTAACCCGTACCCTAACACGTACGCTCACCTTAAACCGTTGTCGTACCCTAACCTGTACCCTAAATCGTCCCCGTCCCCTAACCCTAACCCTAACCCTTACCCGAAGCCTTACCCTCACCCGTCCCCTATTCCTAACCCGTACGCTAACACTAACCCGTACCCTAACACATACTCTCACCCTAAACCGTTGTCGTACCTTATCCTTTACCCTACAAAGTCCCCTTCCCCGTCCCCGTACCCTAACCCAAACCCTAACCCTAAACCTTACCCGAAGCCTTACGCTAACTCGTCCCCTAATCCAAACCCGTACGCTAACACTAACCCGTACCCTAACACGTACGCTCACCCTAAACCATTGTCGTACCCTAACCTGTACCCTAAACCGTCCCCGTGCCCTAACCCTAATCCTAACCCTAACCCTAACCCTTACCCGAAGCCTTACCCTCATCCGTCCCCTAATCCTAACCCGTACGCTAACACTAACCCGTACCCGAACACGTACGCTCACCCTAAACCGTTGTTGTACCCTAACCTGTACCCTAAACCGTCCCCATCCCTGTCTCCTAACCCTAACCCTATCCCTAACCCTTACCCGAAGCCTTACCCTCACCCGTCCCCTAATCCTAACCCGTACGCTAACACTAACCCGTACCCTAACACGTACGCTCACCCTAAACCGTTGTCGTACCCTAAACTGTACCCTAAACCGTCCCCGTCCCCTAACCCTAACCCTAACCCTAACCCTAACCCTTACCCGAAGTCTTACCCTCACCCGTCCCCTAATCCTAACCCGTACACTAACACTAACCCGTACCCTAACACGTACGCTCACCCTAAACTGTTATCGTACCCTAACCTGTACCCTAAACCATCCCCGTCCCCTAACCCTAACCCTAACCCTAACCCTAACCCTTACCCGAAGCCTTATCCTCACCCGTCCCCTAATCCTAACCCATACGCTAACACTAACCCGTACCCTAACACGTACGCTCACCCTAAACCGTTGTCGTACCCTAACCTGTACCCTAAACGGTCCCCATCCCCTAACCCTAACCCTAAACCTAACCCTAACCCTAACCCTTACACGAAGCCTTACCCTCACCCGTCCCCTAATCCTAACCCGTACGCTAACACTAACCCGTACCCTAACACGTACGCTCACCCTAAACCGTTGTCGTACCCTAACCTGTACCCTAAACCGTCCCCGTCCCCGTCCCCTAACCCTAAACCTAACCCTAACCCTAACCCTAACCCTAACCCAACCCTTGACCGAAGCCTTACCCTCACCCGTCCCCTAATCCTAACCCGTACGCTAACACTACCCCGTACCCTAACACGTACGCTCACCCTAAACAGTTGTCGTACCCTAACATGTACCCTAAACCGTCCCCGTCCCCTAACCCTAACCCTAACCCTAACCTTAACCTAACCCGAAGCCTTAACCCCACCCGTCCCCAATCCTAACCCGTACGCTAACACTAACCCGTACCCTAACATGTACGCTCACCCTAAACCGTTGTCATACCCTAACCTGTGCCCTAAACCGTCCCCGTCCCCGTCCCCTAACCCTAATCCTAACTCTAACCCTAACCGTTACCCGAAGCCTTACCCTCACCCGTCCCCTAATCCTAAACCGTACGCTAACACTAACCCCTACCCTAACACGTACGCTCACCCTAAACCGTTGTCGTACACTAACCTGTACCCTAAACCATCCCCGTCCCCTAACCCTAACCCTAACCCTAACCCTAACCCTTACCCGAAGCCTTACCCTCACCCGTCCCCTAATCCTAACCCGTACGCTAACACTAACCCGTACCCTAACACGTACGCTCACCCTAAACCGTTGTCGTACCCTAAACTATACCCTAAACCGTCCCCGTCCCCTAACCCTAACCCTAACCCTAACCCTAACCCTAACCCTTACCCGAAGTCTTACCCTCACCCGTCCCCTAATCCTAACCCGTACGCTAACACTAACCCGTACCCTAACACGTACGCTCACCCTAAACTGTTATCGTACCCTAACCTGTACCATAAACCGTCCCCGTCCCCTAACCCTCACCCTAACCCTAACCCTAACCCTTACCCGAAGCCTTACCCTCACCCGTCCCCTAATCCTAAACCATACGCTAACACTAACCCGTACCCTAACACGTACGCTCACCCTAAACCGTTGTCGTACCCTAACCTGTACCCTAAACCGTCCCCGTCCCCTAACCCTAACCCTAACCCTAATCCTAACCTAACCCTTAGCCGAAGCCTTACCCTCACCCGTCCCTTAATCCTAACCCGTACGTTAACACTAACCCGTACCCTAACACGTACGCTCAACCTAAACCGTTGTCGTACCCTAACCTGTACCCTAAACCGTCCCCGTCCCCTAACCCTAACCCTAACCGTAACCCTAACCCTTACCCGAAGCCTTACCCTCACCCGAGCCCTAATCCTAACCCGTACGCTAACACTAACCCGTACCCTAACACGTACGCTCACCCTAAACCGTTGTCGTACCCTATCCTGTACCCTAAACCGTCCCCGTCCCCGTCCCCTAACCCTAACCCTAATCCTAAAACTAACCCTTACCCGAAGCCTTACCCTCACCCGTCCCCTAATCCTAACCCGTACGCTAACACTAACCCGTACCCTAACACGTACGCTCACCCTAAACCGTTGTCGTACTCTAACCTGTACCCTAAACCGTCCCCGTCCCCTAACCCTAACCCTAACCCTATCCCTAACCCTTACCCGAAGCCTTACCCTCACCCGTCCCCTAATCCTAACCCGTACGCTAACACTAGCCCGTACCCTAACACGTACGCTCACCCTAAACCGTTGCCGTACCCTAACCTGTACCCTAAACCGTCCCCTTCCCCTAACCCTAACCCTAACCCTAACCCTAACCCTAACCCTTACCCGAAGTCTTACCCTCACCCGTCCCCTAATCCTAAACCGTACGCTAAAACTAACCCGTACCCTAACACGTACACTCACCCTAAATTGTTGTCGTACCCTAACCTGTACCCTGAACCGTCCCCTTCCCCTAACCCTAACCCTAACCCTATCACTAACCCTAACCCTTACCCGAAGCCTTACCCTCACCCGTCCCCTAATCCTAACCCGTACGCTAACACTAACCCGTACCCTAACACGTAAGCTCACCCTAAACCGTTGTCGTACCATAACCTGTACCCTAAACCGTCCCCATCCCCTAACCCTAACCCTAACCCTAACCCTAACCCTTACCCGAAGCCTTACCCTCACCCGTCCCCTAATCCTAACCCGTACACTAACACTAACCCGTACCCTAAAACGTACGCTCACCCTAAACCGTTGTCGTACCCTAACCTGTACCCTAAACCGTCCCCATCCCCTAACCCTAACCCTAACCCTAACCCTAACCCTAACCCTAACCCTTACCCGAAGCCTTACCCTCACCCGTCCCCTAATCCTAAACCGTACGCTAACACTAACCCGTACCCTAACACGTACGCTCACCCCAAACCGTTGTCGTACGCTAACCTGTACCCTAAACTGTCCCCGTCCCCGTCCCCGTCACCTAACCCTAACCCTAACACTTACCCGAAGCCTTACCCTCACCCGTCCCCTAATCCTAACCCGTACGCTAACACTAACCCGTACCCTAACACGTACGCTCACCCTAAACCGTTGTCGTACCCTAACCTGTACCCTAAACCGTCCCTGTCCCCTAACCCTAAACCTAACCCTAACCCTAACCCTAACCCTAACCCTTACCCGAAGCCTTACCCTCACCCGTCCCCTAATCCTAACCCGTACGCTAACACTAACCCGTACCCTAACACGTCCGCTCACCCTAAACCGTTGTCGTACCCTAACCTGTACCCTAAACCGTCCCCGTCCCCTAACCCTAATCCTAACCCTAACCCTAACCCTTACCCGAAGCCTTACCCTCACCCGTCCCCTAATCCTAACCCGTACGCTAACACTAACCCGTACCCTAACACGTAAGCTCACCCTAAACCGTTGTCGTACCCTAACCTGTACCCTAAACCGTCCCCGTCCCCGTCCCCTAACCCTAACCCTAACCCTAACCCTTACCCGAAGCCTTACCCTCACCCGTCCCCTAATCCTAACCCGTACGCTAACACTAACCCGTACCCTAACACGTACGCTCACCCTAAACCGTTGTCGTACCCTAACCTGTACCCTAAACGGTCCCCGTCCCCTAACCCTAACCCTAACCCTAACCCTAACCCTAAACCTTACCCGAAGCCTTACCCTCACCCGTCCCCTAATCCTAACCCGTACGCTAACACTAACCCGTACCCTAACACGTACGCTCACCCTAAACCGTTGTCGTACCCTAACCTGTACCCTAAACCGTCCCCGTCCCCGTCCCCTAACCCTAACCCTAACCTTAACCCTAACCCTTACCGGAAGCCTTACCCTCACCCGTCCCCTAATCCTAACCCGTACGCTAACACTAACCCGTACCCTAACACGTACGCTCACCCTAAACCGTTGTCGTACCCTAACCTGTACCCTAAACCGTCCCCGTCCCCTAACCCTAACCCTAACCCTAACCCTAACCCTTACCCGAAGCCTTACCCTCACCCGTCCCCTAATCCTAACCCGTACGCTAACACTAACCCGTACCCTAACAAGTACGCTCACCCTAAACCATTGTCGTACCCTAACCTGTACCCTAAACCGTCCCCGTCCCCGTCCCCGTCCCCTAACCCTAACCCAAACCCTAAACCTTACTCGAAGCCTTACTCTCAACCGTCCCCTAATCCTAACCCGTACGCTAACACTAACCCGTATCCTAACACGTACGCTCACCCTAAACCGTTGTCGTACCCTAACCTGTACCCTAAACCGTCCCCGTCCTCGTCCCCTAACCCTAACCCTAACCCTAACCCTAACCCTTACCCGAAGCCTTACCCTCACCCGTCCCCTAATCCTAACCCGTACGCTAACACTAAACCGTACCCTAACACGTACGCTCACCCTAAACCGTTGTCGTACCCTAACCTGTACCCTAAACCGTCCCCGTCCCCTAACCCTAACCCGAACCCTAACCCTAACCCTTACCCGAAGCCTTACCCTCACCAGTCCCCTAATCCTAACCCGTACGCTAACACTAACCCATACCCTAACACGTCCGCTCACCCTAAACCGTTGTCGTACCCTAAACTGTACCCTAAACCGTGCCCGTCCCCTAACTCTAACCCTAACCCTAACCCTTACCCGAAGCCTTACCCTCACCCGTCCCCTAATCTTAACCCGTACGCTAACACTAACCCGTACCCTAACACGTACGCTCACCCTAAACCGTTGTCGTACCCTAACCTGTACCCTAAATCGTCCCCGTCCCCTAACCCTAACCCTAACCCTTACCCGAAGCCTTACCCTCACCAGTCCCCTATTCCTAACCCGTACGCTAACACTAACCCGTACCCTAACACATACTCTCACCCTAAACCGTTGTCGTACCTTAACCTGTACCCTACAAAGTCCCCTTCCCCGTCCCCGTCCCCTAACCCAAACCCTAACCCTAAACCTTACCCGAAGCCTTACGCTAACTCGTCCCCTAATCCAAACCCGTACGCTAACACTAACCCGTACCCTAAACATACTCTCACCCTAAACCGTTGTCGTACCTTAACCTGTACCATAAACCGCCCCCATCCCCTAACTCTAACCCTAACCCTAACCCTTACCCGAAGTGTTACCCTAATACGGCCCGTAATCCTAACCGGTACGCTAACACTAACCCATACCCTAACTCGTACGCTCACCCTAAACCGTTTTCGTACCCTAACCTGTACCCTAAACCATCCCCGACCCCATCCCCTAACCCTAACCCTAACCCTAACCCTTACCCGAAGCCTTACCCTATCCCGTACCCTAATCTTAACTCGTACGCTAACACTAACCCGTACCCTAACACGTACGCTCACCCTAAACCGTTGTCGTACCCTAACATGTACCCTAAACCGTCCCCGTCCCCTAACCCTAACCGTAACGCTAACACTAACTCTTACCCGAAGCCTTACCCTAACCCGTCCCCTAATCCTAATCCGTATGCTAACACTAATCCGTAACCTAACACGTAGGCTCACCCTAAACCGTTGTCGTACCCTAACATGTACCCTAAACCGTCCCCGTCCCCTAACCCTAACCCTTACCCTTACCCAAAGCCTTACCCTAACCCGTCCCGTAATCCTAACCCGTACGCTAACACGAACCCGTACCCTAACTCGTACGCTCACACTAAACCATTGCGAACACTAACCTGAACCCTAAACCGTCCCCGTCCCCATGCCCTAACCCTAACCCTAACCCTAACCCTTACCCGAAGCCTTACCCTAACCGTCCCCTAATCCTAAACCGTACGCTAACACTAACCCGTACCCTAACAAGTACGCTCACCCTAAACCCTTGTCGTACCCTAACCTGTACCCTAAACCGACCCCGCCCCTTAACCCTAAAACTAACCCTAACCCTAAACCTTACCCGAAGCCTTACCCTAACCCGTCCCCTAATCCTAACCCGTACGCTAACACTAACCCGTACTCTAACACGTACGCTCACCCTAAACCGTTGTCGTACCCTAACCTGTACCCTAAACTGTACCTGTCCCCTAACCCTAACCCTAACGCTAACCCTTACCGGAAGCCTTACGCTAACGCATCCCCTAATCCTAACCCGTACGCTAACACTAAACCGTACCCTAACACGTACGCTCACCCTAAACCGTTGTCGTACCCTAAGCTGTACCCTAAACTATCCCCCTTCGCTAACCCTAACCCTAACCCTAACCCTAACCCTTGCCCGAAGCCTTACCCTAACCCGTCCCCTAATCCTAATCCGTATGCTAACACTAACCTGTACCCTAAAACATACGCTAACCCTAATCCCTTGTCGTACCCTAACCTGTATCCTATAGCGTCCCCGTCCCCTAACTCTAACCTTAACCCTAACCCTAACCCTTACCCGAAGCATTACCCTAACCCGTCCCCTAATCCTAAACCGTATGCTAACACTAACCCGTACCCTAACACGTACGCTCACCCTAAACAGTTGTCGTACCCTAACCTGTATCCTAAACCATCCCCTAACCCTAACCCTAACCCTTACCCTAACCCTTACCCGAAGCCTTACCCTGACCCGTCCCATTATCCTAACCCGTACGCTAACACTAACCCATGCCCTAAAACCTACGCTCACCCTAAATCGTTGTCGGACCCTAACCTGTACCGTAAACCGTCCCCGTTCCCTAACCCTAATCCTAACACTTACCCGAAGCCTTACCCTTACCCTTCCCCTAATCCTAACCCATACGCTAACCCTAAAACGTACCCTAACACATACGCTCACACTAAACCGTTGTCATACCCTAACCTGTACCTTAAACCGACCCCGTCCCCTAACCCTAACCCTAACCCTAACCCAAACCCTTACCCAAAGCCTTACACTAACCCGTCCCCTAATCCTAACCCGTACGCTAACACTAAGCCATACCCAAACACATACGCTCACCCTAAACTGCTGTCGTACCCTAACCTGTACCCTAAACCGTCTCTGTCCCCTAACCCTAACCCTAGCCCTAACGCTAACCCTTACCCGTAGTCTTACACTAAGCCGTTCCCTAATCCTAACCCGTACGCTGACACTAACCCGTACCCTAACACGTGCGCTCACCCGAAACCATTGTCGTACCCTAACCTGTACCCTAAACCGTCCCCATCCCCTAACCCTAACCCTAATGATTACCCGAACCCTTACCCTAACCTGTCCCCTAATCCTAACCCGTACGCTAACACTAACCCGTACCATTACACGTACGCTCACCCTAAACCGTTGTCGTACCATAACGTGTACCCTAAACCGTCCCCGTCCCCTAACCCTAACCCTAACCCTTACCGGAAACCTTACCCTAACCCGTCCCCTAATCCTAACCCATACGCTAACACTAACCCGTACCCTAACACGTACGCTCACGCTTAACCATTGTCGTACACAAACCTGTACCCTAAGTCGTCCCCGTTCCCTACACCTAACCCTAACCCTAACCCTTACCCGAAGCCTTCCCTAACCCGTGCCCTAATCCTAACCCATACGCTAACACTAACCCGTACCCTAATATATACGCTCACCCTAAACCGTTGTCATACCCTAATCTGTACCCTAAACCGTCCCCGTCCCCTAAACCTAACCCTAACCCTATCCCTTAAGCGAAGCCTTACCCTCACCCGTCCCCTAATCCTAACCCGTACGCTAACACTAACCCGTACCCTAACACGTACGCTCACCCTAAACCGTTGTCGTACCCTAAACTGTACCCTAAACCGTCCCCGTCCCCTAACCCTAACCCTAACCCTAACCCTAACCCTTACCCGAAGTCTTACCCTCACCCGTCCCCTAATCCTAACCCGTACACTAACACTAACCCGTACCCTAACACGTACGCTCACCCTAAACTGTTATCGTACCCTAACCTGTACCCTAAACCATCCCCGTCCCCTAACCCTAACCCTAACCCTAACCCTAACCCTTACCCGAAGCCTTATCCTCACCCGTCCCCTAATCCTAACCCATACGCTAACACTAACCCGTACCCTAACACGTACGCTCACCCTAAACCGTTGTCGTACCCTAACCTGTACCCTAAACGGTCCCCATCCCCTAACCCTAACCCTAAACCTAACCCTAACCCTAACCCTTACACGAAGCCTTACCCTCACCCGTCCCCTAATCCTAACCCGTACGCTAACACTAACCCGTACCCTAACACGTACGCTCACCCTAAACCGTTGTCGTACCCTAACCTGTACCCTAAACCGTCCCCGTCCCCGTCCCCTAACCCTAAACCTAACCCTAACCCTAACCCTAACCCTAACCCAACCCTTGACCGAAGCCTTACCCTCACCCGTCCCCTAATCCTAACCCGTACGCTAACACTACCCCGTACCCTAACACGTACGCTCACCCTAAACAGTTGTCGTACCCTAACATGTACCCTAAACCGTCCCCGTCCCCTAACCCTAACCCTAACCCTAACCTTAACCTAACCCGAAGCCTTAACCCCACCCGTCCCCAATCCTAACCCGTACGCTAACACTAACCCGTACCCTAACATGTACGCTCACCCTAAACCGTTGTCATACCCTAACCTGTGCCCTAAACCGTCCCCGTCCCCGTCCCCTAACCCTAATCCTAACTCTAACCCTAACCGTTACCCGAAGCCTTACCCTCACCCGTCCCCTAATCCTAAACCGTACGCTAACACTAACCCCTACCCTAACACGTACGCTCACCCTAAACCGTTGTCGTACACTAACCTGTACCCTAAACCATCCCCGTCCCCTAACCCTAACCCTAACCCTAACCCTAACCCTTACCCGAAGCCTTACCCTCACCCGTCCCCTAATCCTAACCCGTACGCTAACACTAACCCGTACCCTAACACGTACGCTCACCCTAAACCGTTGTCGTACCCTAAACTATACCCTAAACCGTCCCCGTCCCCTAACCCTAACCCTAACCCTAACCCTAACCCTAACCCTTACCCGAAGTCTTACCCTCACCCGTCCCCTAATCCTAACCCGTACGCTAACACTAACCCGTACCCTAACACGTACGCTCACCCTAAACTGTTATCGTACCCTAACCTGTACCATAAACCGTCCCCGTCCCCTAACCCTCACCCTAACCCTAACCCTAACCCTTACCCGAAGCCTTACCCTCACCCGTCCCCTAATCCTAAACCATACGCTAACACTAACCCGTACCCTAACACGTACGCTCACCCTAAACCGTTGTCGTACCCTAACCTGTACCCTAAACCGTCCCCGTCCCCTAACCCTAACCCTAACCCTAATCCTAACCTAACCCTTAGCCGAAGCCTTACCCTCACCCGTCCCTTAATCCTAACCCGTACGTTAACACTAACCCGTACCCTAACACGTACGCTCAACCTAAACCGTTGTCGTACCCTAACCTGTACCCTAAACCGTCCCCGTCCCCTAACCCTAACCCTAACCGTAACCCTAACCCTTACCCGAAGCCTTACCCTCACCCGAGCCCTAATCCTAACCCGTACGCTAACACTAACCCGTACCCTAACACGTACGCTCACCCTAAACCGTTGTCGTACCCTATCCTGTACCCTAAACCGTCCCCGTCCCCGTCCCCTAACCCTAACCCTAATCCTAAAACTAACCCTTACCCGAAGCCTTACCCTCACCCGTCCCCTAATCCTAACCAGTACGCTAACACTAACCCGTACCCTAACACGTACGCTCACCCTAAACCGTTGTCGTACTCTAACCTGTACCCTAAACCGTCCCCGTCCCCTAACCCTAACCCTAACCCTATCCCTAACCCTTACCCGAAGCCTTACCCTCACCCGTCCCCTAATCCTAACCCGTACGCTAACACTAGCCCGTACCCTAACACGTACGCTCACCCTAAACCGTTGCCGTACCCTAACCTGTACCCTAAACCGTCCCCTTCCCCTAACCCTAACCCTAACCCTAACCCTAACCCTAACCCTTACCCGAAGTCTTACCCTCACCCGTCCCCTAATCCTAAACCGTACGCTAAAACTAACCCGTACCCTAACACGTACACTCACCCTAAATTGTTGTCGTACCCTAACCTGTACCCTGAACCGTCCCCTTCCCCTAACCCTAACCCTAACCCTATCACTAACCCTAACCCTTACCCGAAGCCTTACCCTCACCCGTCCCCTAATCCTAACCCGTACGCTAACACTAACCCGTACCCTAACACGTAAGCTCACCCTAAACCGTTGTCGTACCATAACCTGTACCCTAAACCGTCCCCATCCCCTAACCCTAACCCTAACCCTAACCCTAACCCTTACCCGAAGCCTTACCCTCACCCGTCCCCTAATCCTAACCCGTACACTAACACTAACCCGTACCCTAACACGTACGCTCACCCTAAACCGTTGTCGTACCCTAACCTGTACCCTAAACCGTCCCCATCCCCTAACCCTAACCCTAACCCTAACCCTAACCCTAACCCTAACCCTTACCCGAAGCCTTACCCTCACCCGTCCCCTAATCCTAAACCGTACGCTAACACTAACCCGTACCCTAACACGTACGCTCACCCCAAACCGTTGTCGTACGCTAACCTGTACCCTAAACTGTCCCCGTCCCCGTCCCCGTCACCTAACCCTAACCCTAACACTTACCCGAAGCCTTACCCTCACCCGTCCCCTAATCCTAACCCGTACGCTAACACTAACCCGTACCCTAACACGTACGCTCACCCTAAACCGTTGTCGTACCCTAACCTGTACCCTAAACCGTCCCTGTCCCCTAACCCTAAACCTAACCCTAACCCTAACCCTAACCCTAACCCTTACCCGAAGCCTTACCCTCACCCGTCCCCTAATCCTAACCCGTACGCTAACACTAACCCGTACCCTAACACGTCCGCTCACCCTAAACCGTTGTCGTACCCTAACCTGTACCCTAAACCGTCCCCGTCCCCTAACCCTAATCCTAACCCTAACCCTAACCCTTACCCGAAGCCTTACCCTCACCCGTCCCCTAATCCTAACCCGTACGCTAACACTAACCCGTACCCTAACACGTAAGCTCACCCTAAACCGTTGTCGTACCCTAACCTGTACCCTAAACCGTCCCCGTCCCCGTCCCCTAACCCTAACCCTAACCCTAACCCTTACCCGAAGCCTTACCCTCACCCGTCCCCTAATCCTAACCCGTACGCTAACACTAACCCGTACCCTAACACGTACGCTCACCCTAAACCGTTGTCGTACCCTAACCTGTACCCTAAACGGTCCCCGTCCCCTAACCCTAACCCTAACCCTAACCCTAACCCTAACCCTTACCCGAAGCCTTACCCTCACCCGTCCCCTAATCCTAACCCGTACGCTAACACTAACCCGTACCCTAACACGTACGCTCACCCTAAACCGTTGTCGTACCCTAACCTGTACCCTAAACCGTCCCCGTCCCCGTCCCCTAACCCTAACCCTAACCTTAACCCTAACCCTTACCGGAAGCCTTACCCTCACCCGTCCCCTAATCCTAACCCGTACGCTAACACTAACCCGTACCCTAACACGTACGCTCACCCTAAACCGTTGTCGTACCCTAACCTGTACCCTAAACCGTCCCCGTCCCCTAACCCTAACCCTAACCCTAACCCTAACCCTTACCCGAAGCCTTACCCTCACCCGTCCCCTAATCCTAACCCGTACGCTAACACTAACCCGTACCCTAACAAGTACGCTCACCCTAAACCATTGTCGTACCCTAACCTGTACCCTAAACCGTCCCCGTCCCCGTCCCCGTCCCCTAACCCTAACCCAAACCCTAAACCTTACTCGAAGCCTTACTCTCAACCGTCCCCTAATCCTAACCCGTACGCTAACACTAACCCGTATCCTAACACGTACGCTCACCCTAAACCGTTGTCGTACCCTAACCTGTACCCTAAACCGTCCCCGTCCTCGTCCCCTAACCCTAACCCTAACCCTAACCCTAACCCTTACCCGAAGCCTTACCCTCACCCGTCCCCTAATCCTAACCCGTACGCTAACACTAAACCGTACCCTAACACGTACGCTCACCCTAAACCGTTGTCGTACCCTAACCTGTACCCTAAACCGTCCCCGTCCCCTAACCCTAACCCGAACCCTAACCCTAACCCTTACCCGAAGCCTTACCCTCACCAGTCCCCTAATCCTAACCCGTACGCTAACACTAACCCATACCCTAACACGTCCGCTCACCCTAAACCGTTGTCGTACCCTAAACTGTACCCTAAACCGTGCCCGTCCCCTAACTCTAACCCTAACCCTAACCCTTACCCGAAGCCTTACCCTCACCCGTCCCCTAATCTTAACCCGTACGCTAACACTAACCCGTACCCTAACACGTACGCTCACCCTAAACCGTTGTCGTACCCTAACCTGTACCCTAAATCGTCCCCGTCCCCTAACCCTAACCCTAACCCTTACCCGAAGCCTTACCCTCACCAGTCCCCTATTCCTAACCCGTACGCTAACACTAACCCGTACCCTAACACATACTCTCACCCTAAACCGTTGTCGTACCTTAACCTGTACCCTACAAAGTCCCCTTCCCCGTCCCCGTCCCCTAACCCAAACCCTAACCCTAAACCTTACCCGAAGCCTTACGCTAACTCGTCCCCTAATCCAAACCCGTACGCTAACACTAACCCGTACCCTAAACATACTCTCACCCTAAACCGTTGTCGTACCTTAACCTGTACCATAAACCGCCCCCATCCCCTAACTCTAACCCTAACCCTAACCCTTACCCGAAGTGTTACCCTAATACGGCCCGTAATCCTAACCGGTACGCTAACACTAACCCATACCCTAACTCGTACGCTCACCCTAAACCGTTTTCGTACCCTAACCTGTACCCTAAACCATCCCCGACCCCATCCCCTAACCCTAACCCTAACCCTAACCCTTACCCGAAGCCTTACCCTATCCCGTACCCTAATCTTAACTCGTACGCTAACACTAACCCGTACCCTAACACGTACGCTCACCCTAAACCGTTGTCGTACCCTAACATGTACCCTAAACCGTCCCCGTCCCCTAACCCTAACCGTAACGCTAACACTAACTCTTACCCGAAGCCTTACCCTAACCCGTCCCCTAATCCTAATCCGTATGCTAACACTAATCCGTAACCTAACACGTAGGCTCACCCTAAACCGTTGTCGTACCCTAACATGTACCCTAAACCGTCCCCGTCCCCTAACCCTAACCCTTACCCTTACCCAAAGCCTTACCCTAACCCGTCCCGTAATCCTAACCCGTACGCTAACACGAACCCGTACCCTAACTCGTACGCTCACACTAAACCATTGCGAACACTAACCTGAACCCTAAACCGTCCCCGTCCCCATGCCCTAACCCTAACCCTAACCCTAACCCTTACCCGAAGCCTTACCCTAACCGTCCCCTAATCCTAAACCGTACGCTAACACTAACCCGTACCCTAACAAGTACGCTCACCCTAAACCCTTGTCGTACCCTAACCTGTACCCTAAACCGACCCCGCCCCTTAACCCTAAAACTAACCCTAACCCTAAACCTTACCCGAAGCCTTACCCTAACCCGTCCCCTAATCCTAACCCGTACGCTAACACTAACCCGTACTCTAACACGTACGCTCACCCTAAACCGTTGTCGTACCCTAACCTGTACCCTAAACTGTACCTGTCCCCTAACCCTAACCCTAACGCTAACCCTTACCGGAAGCCTTACGCTAACGCATCCCCTAATCCTAACCCGTACGCTAACACTAAACCGTACCCTAACACGTACGCTCACCCTAAACCGTTGTCGTACCCTAAGCTGTACCCTAAACTATCCCCCTTCGCTAACCCTAACCCTAACCCTAACCCTAACCCTTGCCCGAAGCCTTACCCTAACCCGTCCCCTAATCCTAATCCGTATGCTAACACTAACCTGTACCCTAAAACATACGCTAACCCTAATCCCTTGTCGTACCCTAACCTGTATCCTATAGCGTCCCCGTCCCCTAACTCTAACCTTAACCCTAACCCTAACCCTTACCCGAAGCATTACCCTAACCCGTCCCCTAATCCTAAACCGTATGCTAACACTAACCCGTACCCTAACACGTACGCTCACCCTAAACAGTTGTCGTACCCTAACCTGTATCCTAAACCATCCCCTAACCCTAACCCTAACCCTTACCCTAACCCTTACCCGAAGCCTTACCCTGACCCGTCCCATTATCCTAACCCGTACGCTAACACTAACCCATGCCCTAAAACCTACGCTCACCCTAAATCGTTGTCGGACCCTAACCTGTACCGTAAACCGTCCCCGTTCCCTAACCCTAATCCTAACACTTACCCGAAGCCTTACCCTTACCCTTCCCCTAATCCTAACCCATACGCTAACCCTAAAACGTACCCTAACACATACGCTCACACTAAACCGTTGTCATACCCTAACCTGTACCTTAAACCGACCCCGTCCCCTAACCCTAACCCTAACCCTAACCCAAACCCTTACCCAAAGCCTTACACTAACCCGTCCCCTAATCCTAACCCGTACGCTAACACTAAGCCATACCCAAACACATACGCTCACCCTAAACTGCTGTCGTACCCTAACCTGTACCCTAAACCGTCTCTGTCCCCTAACCCTAACCCTAGCCCTAACGCTAACCCTTACCCGTAGTCTTACACTAAGCCGTTCCCTAATCCTAACCCGTACGCTGACACTAACCCGTACCCTAACACGTGCGCTCACCCGAAACCATTGTCGTACCCTAACCTGTACCCTAAACCGTCCCCATCCCCTAACCCTAACCCTAATGATTACCCGAACCCTTACCCTAACCTGTCCCCTAATCCTAACCCGTACGCTAACACTAACCCGTACCATTACACGTACGCTCACCCTAAACCGTTGTCGTACCATAACGTGTACCCTAAACCGTCCCCGTCCCCTAACCCTAACCCTAACCCTTACCGGAAACCTTACCCTAACCCGTCCCCTAATCCTAACCCATACGCTAACACTAACCCGTACCCTAACACGTACGCTCACGCTTAACCATTGTCGTACACAAACCTGTACCCTAAGTCGTCCCCGTTCCCTACACCTAACCCTAACCCTAACCCTTACCCGAAGCCTTCCCTAACCCGTGCCCTAATCCTAACCCATACGCTAACACTAACCCGTACCCTAATATATACGCTCACCCTAAACCGTTGTCATACCCTAATCTGTACCCTAAACCGTCCCCGTCCCCTAAACCTAACCCTAACCCTATCCCTTAAGCGAAGCCTTACACTAACCCGTCCCCTAATCCTAACCCGTACGCTAACACTAAACCGTACCCTAAAGCGTACGCTCACCCTAAACCATTGTCGTACCCTAACCTGTACCCTAAACCGTCCACGTCCCCTAACCGTAACCCTAACCCTAACCCTTAACCGAAGACTTACCCTAACCCGTCCCCTAATCCTAACCCTTACGCTAACACTAACCCGTACCCTAAAACGTACGCTCACCCTAAACCGTTGTGGTACCCTATCATGTAACTTAAACCGTCCGCGTCCCGTAACCCTAATCCTAACCCTAACCCTAAACCTTACCCGAAGCCCTACCCTAACCCGTCCCCTCATCCTAACCCGTACGCTAACACTAACCTGTACCCTAACAGGTACGCTCACCCTAAACCGTTGGCGTACACTTACCTGTACCCTAAGCCGTCCCCTAACCCTAACCCCAACCCTAACCCTTACCCGAAGCCTTACCCTAACCCGTCCCCTAATCCTAACCCATACGCTAACACTAACCCCTACCCTAACACGTACGCTCACCCTAAACCGCGGTCGTACCCTAACCTGTACCCAAAACCGTCCCCGTCCTCTTCCCTAACCCTAACCCTAACCCTTACCCGAAGCCTTACGCTAACCCGTCCCCTAATCCTAACCCGTACGCTAACACTAACCCGTACCCTAACACGTACGCTCACCCTAAACCGTTGTCGTACCCTAACCTTTACCCTAAAACCTCCCCGTCAACTAACCCTAGCCCTAACCCTAACCCTAACCCTAACCCGAAGCCTTACCCTCACCCGTCCCCTAATCCTAACCCGTACGCTAACACTAACCCGAACCCTAACACGTACACTCACCCTAAACCGTTGTCCTACCCTAACCTATACCCTAAACCGTCCCCGTCCCCTAACGCTAACCCTAACCCTAACCCTTACCCGAAGCCTTGCCCTAACCCGTCCCCTAATCCTAACCCGTACGCTAACACTAACCCGAACCCTAACACGTACACTCACCCTAAACCGTTGTCGTACCCTAACCTGTACCCTAAACCATCCCCGTCCCTTAACCCTAACCCTAACCCTTACCTGAAGCCTTACCCTAACCCGTCCCCTAACCCTAACCCGTACGCTAACACTAACCCGTGCTCTAACACGTACGCTCACCCTAAACCCATTGTCGTACCCTAACCTGTACCCTAAACCGTCACTGTCCCCTAACCCTAACTCTAACCCTTACCCGTAGCCTTACCCTAACCCGTCCCCTAATCCTAACCTGTACGCTAACACTAACCCGTACCCTAACACGTACGCTCACCCTAAAACGTTGTCATACCCTAACCTGTACCCTAAACCAACCCCGCCCCCAACCCTAACACTAACCCTAACCCTAAACCTTACCCGAAGCCTTACCCTAACCCGTCCCCTAATCCTAACCCGTACGCTAAAACTAACCCGTACTCTAACACGTACACTCACCCTATACTGTTGTCGTACTAACCTGTACCCTAAACCATCCCCATTCCCTAACCCTAACCCTAACCCTAACCCTAACCCTTACCCGAAGCCTTACCCTCACCCATCCCCTAATCCTAACCCGTATGCTCACACTAACGTGTACCCTACCACGTACGCTCACCCTAAACCGTTGTCGTACCCTAACCTGTACCCTAAACCGTCCCCGTCCCCATCCCCTAACCCTAACCCTAACCCTAACCCTTACCCAAAGCCTTACCCTAACCCGTCCCCTAATCCTAACCCGTACGCTAACACTCACCCGTACCCTAACACGTACGCTCACCCTAAACCGTTGTCATGCCCTAACCTGTACCCTAAACCGTCCCCGTCACCTAACCCTAACCCTAACCCTAACCCTTACCCTAACCCGTCCCCTAATCCTAACCAGTACGCTAACACTAACCCGTACCCTAACGCGTACACTCACCATAAACCATTGTCGTACCCTAACATGTACCCTAACCGTCCCTGTCCCCTAACCCTATCCCTAACCCTTACCCGAAGCCTTACCCTATCCCGTCCCCTAATCCTAACCCGTACGCTAACACTAACCCGTACCCTAACACGTACGCTCACCCTAAACCGTTCTCGTACCCTAACCTGTACCCTAAACCGTCCCCGTCCCCTAACCCTTACCCTAACCCTAACGCTAACCCTTACTCCAATCCTTACCCTAACCCGTCCCCTAATCCTAACCCGTACACTAACACTAACCCGTACCCTAACACGTACGCTAACCCTTAACTGTTGTCGTACCCTAAGGTGTACCCTAAACCGTCCCCTTTCCCTAACAGTAACCGTAACCCTAACCCTAACCCTTACCCGAAGCCTTACTCTAACCCGTCCCGTAATCCTAACCCGTACACTAACACTAACCCGTACCCTAACACGTACACTAACCCTAAACCGTTTTTGTACCCTAACCGGTACCCTAAACCGTCCCCGTTCCCTAACCCTAACCCTTTCCCGAAGCCTTACCCTAACCCGTGTCCTAATCCTAACCCATACAGTAACACTAACCCATTCCCTAACACCTACTCCACCCCTGAACCGTTATCATACACTCACCTGTACCCTAAACCATCATCTTTCCCTAACCCTAACCCTAACCATTTCCCGAAGCCTTACCCTAACGCGTACCCTAATCCTGACCCATACGCTAACACTAACCCGTTCCCTAACACGTACGCTAACCCTAAACCATTGTCGTACCCTAACCTCTATCCTAAACCGTCCCCATTCCCTAACCCTAACCCTAGCCCTAAACCTATCCCTTGCCCGAAGCCTTACCCTAACCCGTACCCAAATCCTATCCCATACACTAACACTATCCCATACCCTAAGACGTATGTTAATCCTAAACCTTTGACATATCCTACCCTGTACCCTAAACTGTACCCTTTCCCTAACCCTAACTCTCACCCCAACCCTAACCCTTACCCCAAGCCTTACCCTAACCTGTACCCTCATCCTAACCCGTACACTAATACCAACACGTACCCTAACACATATTCTAACCCTAAACCATTGTACGCTAACCTGTACCCTAAACCGTACCCATTCCATAACCCAACCCTAACCCAAAGCCTTACCCTAACAAGTACCCTAATTCTAACCCATACACTAACCCGTACCCTAACACTTATGCTAACACTAAAACGTTGTGGTACCCTAAACTGTACCCTAAACCATACCCGTTCCCTAACCGTAACCCTAACCCGAAGCATTACCCTAACCCGTACCCTAATCCTAAACCGTACACTAACACTAACCCGTACCCTAACACGTATGCTAACCCTAAACCGTTGTCGTATCCTAAACCGTACCTGTTCCCTCACCCTAACCCTAACCCTAAACCCACTTATAGCCTTATAGCTCAGGAAAATTAAAATAACAAGAAACAACCACCCCAAAATTTAGGGCTGCTCTGTTTACCAGAGCCTCGACTACAGTACAAATTAAATATGCTAGAAAGAGAAAAATGGATAAAGAATTGTTCGTACATACGTACAATGGAATATCACTCAGCAATGAAATCAATGTCATCAGGCCCGTAGGAGCATAATGAATGGATTTAGGTACGATGATTCTAAGGAATTAAGTCACACAGAAAAAGAAACATATCATAAAATATCACTTATAGAGGGAATGGAAACTTGGCTACACATGAACTGAATTACAAAACAGAACAGAGTCTCACATTTAGAAAACAAACTTATGCTTGCTTAAGGGGAAAGGTGAGTTGGGGTGCTCCATAAATCCAGAGATTGAAATTAGCACAGATACCGTTCCATAAGCCAAGTATGTAATAAACAACACCTACTCCTTGCTCAACGAAGTGGACTCAACACCCCCTATTCACCGCAGAGGAATATATCTGACTAGTAAGAATCTTAAAATCTTTGTATTTATATGTCTCCGTAAGACAATCAAGTGTGTGTAGAGATGCATAAACACAGCCGTGAAAATCAGCTAAACCCCATCATAAAAATAAATTTCAAAAACAAAACAGAAAGACAGTGAAAGAGAGAGAAATTCTTAAATAATTCGTTCAGGGCTTGTGATGAAACCTGGATTTACCACATCTACACCCACAGCCGGGTGAGACATAAGGCTGGACACTTGGGGCTGAGAGAATTGGTGAGGTTCGGTGAGCCAATGCAGACCCTTTGAAGTAATCCTGAATGTTACCCATTCCATTGGTCAAAACTCTCCAGGTTTAAGGGATTATTCCTAAAGCTAAAACATGCATGGGAAACCCAGAGAATGGTCCACCGTGTGATCCGGCAACGTTTCTAAAACGCATCCCATTTTTCGTCACCTTGTACTCGGGTTCGCCATTCCAGACGTTTTACTAACACTCTCCCCACTTGGAGAGTCAGTGCCTTTAACCTCCTGTTTGGCACAGTTTGCAATTTCTGCGGAGGATGAACGGGAATAGAGAGAACCAATGAGAGACTAGCTGTAGTTGTTTGGACGGGCACATTTCACTCTAATTTCCCACCAAGAAGAAGAATTAACCAAAGGCTCAGCGTGCCACGCCGGAACCAGATTAGGGCCTGAAGCAATCCTGCGGTTTTGCGTCCAGCTCACAAAAAAGCGAGTTGAAAAAAGGAGCTCAGGGTCACTGCAATTCACAAACCTACAGAGTTATAAAGGACAACTATCGTCCAAAAATATATTGAGGTAAGGTTGCGAAGAGGACTTGAAAGCAAGGCACAATTGCAAGAAACAGATTTCAGGAGGTAGATTGGAATTGCATTTAAAGCATATGAAAAGCGGCAGAACTTCGGCAATGATGCACTTGGCCAAAAAGGGCGTATGCGTTTTTTCCTGAATACATCCAGGAAAAAACGCATACGCCCTTTTTTGCCAACCAAGCAAGCGTGCAATGGAAATCCGCACTACAATGAAGTCTCACTTCCCACCGGTCAAAAGAGCCATCCGAAAAAAGTGTAAGAACCAGAAAGGCAGGACAGGCCATGGAGAACAGGGAGCCATGTCATGCTGATGGGCGGGATATAAATTGCCAACAGCCACTCTGGAGAAGTGTATGGTGTTTCCTGAAACATCTACAAAACAAAGCTACAGAGCCTAGGGCACTTCCTCTCATGGCCCTATAGCTTGGGAAAACTAAAAATCAACAAGACACAGCCAGCCCAAAGTTTAGGGCTGCTGTGTTTACAAAAACCTCGACTACTGTACAACTTAAATATCCCCGAAAGAGAAAAATTGATAAAGAAATTGTGGTACTTACGTACAATGAAATATAACTCAGCCATGAAATCAATGTCATCATGTCCATAGCAGCATAATGAGTGGATTTTCGTACGATGATTCTAAGTGAAAGAAGTCCCACAGAAAAAGGAACTTGTCATAACATATCACAAACATATCACATAACATATCACATAGAGGGAATGTAAACATGGCTACACATGATCTGATTTACAAGACAGAACAGAGTCTCACATTTAGAAAACAACTTATGCCTGCTTAAGGGGACAGGTGAGTTGGGGTGATGCATAAAACCAGAGTTTAAATTAGCTCAGATACGGTTCCATAAGCCAAATACGTAATAGACAAGACCTACTCCTTGCTCAACGAACTGGATTCAACATCCCCTATTCACCACAGAAGAATATATCTGACTAGTAAGAATCTTAAAACCTATGTATTCATATGTCTTCATAAGGGAATCAAGAGTGTGTAGAGCAGCATAAACGCAGCAGTGAAAATCAGCTAAACCCCATTATAAAAATAAATTTCAAAAACAAAACACAGGGGCTTCCCTGGTGGCGCAGTTGTTGAGCGTCCGCCTGCCAATGCGGGGGACGCGGGTTCGTGCCCTGGTCCGGGAAGATCCCACGTGCCGCGGAGCGGCCGGGGCCGTGAGCCATGGCCGCTGGGCCTGCGCGTCCGGAGCCTGTGCTCCGCAACGGGAGAGGCCGCAGCAGTGAGAGGGCCGCGTACCGCAAAAAAAAAAAACAAGAAAAAACACAAAGACAGCAAAAGAGAGAGAAATTCTTACAAAATTCGTTCAGGGGTTGTGATGCAACCTGGATTGACCACATCTACACCCACAGCCAGGTGAGACATAAGGCTGGACACTTGGGACTGAGAGGATTGGTGCAGCTGGGTGAGCGAATGCAGACCTTTAAAGTAATACGGCGTGCTACCCATTCCATGGGTCTCAACTCTCCAGGTTTAAGGGAATCTTCCTACAGCTAGAACATACATGGGAAAGCCAGAGGATGGTCCACCGTGTGATCGGGAAAGGTTTCTAAAATGCACGTCATTTTTCCTCTCCTGGTGCTCGGGTTCACCATTCCAGCCTCTTTACTAACAACCTCGCCACTTGGAGAGTCAGCGCCTTTAACTTCCTATTTCTCACAGTGTGCAAGTTGTGCGGAGAATGAAAGGAAACAGGGGAAGCAAATGAGAGATTCGGTGTAGGTGTCTGGTCGGGCACATTTCACTCTAATTTCCCATCGGGAAGAAGAATTAACCAAAGGCTTAGCCTGCCACCCCAGAACTAGAATAGGGCCTGAAGAAATCCTGCAGTTTTGTGGCCAGCTCACAGAAAAGGGAGTTGAAAAATGGAGCTCAGGGGCACTGCAGTTCACAAACCTGCAGAGTCATAAACGACAGCTATCGGTTAAAAATATATTGAGTTAAGGCAAAGAAGAGGATTCGAAAACAAGGCAGAATTGCAGGAAACTGATTTTGAGAGGTCGGTTGGAGTCGCCTTTAAATCACATGAAAAGCAGCAGAACTTCGACAGTGATGCAGTTGGCCAAAAAGTGCATATGCGTTTTTTCCTGAATATATTCAGGATAAAACACATACACACTTTTTGGCCAACCAAGCAAGCGGGAAATTCAAATCTGCACTACAAAGAAGTCTCACCCTAACACGTACCCTAACCCTATCCCACTACCGTACCCTAACCTGTACCTGAGACCGTACCCGTTCCCTAACCCTAACCCTTACCCTAAGCTGTACATGAACACTAACCCATACGCTAACATGTACCCTAACAGTAACACATAGCCATACACTAAACTTTATCCTAACCCTACCCCGTATCCTAACCCTTTCCCTAAACCGTACCATAACCCGTACCCTAATCCTAACCCATCCCCTAACACTAACCCATAACCTAACCCATACCCTAATCCTAACCCATACACTAACATGTACCCTAACCCTAACCCGTTGTCATACCCTAACCTGTAACCTAATCCGTACCCATTCCCTAACCCTAACCCTAACCCTTACACTATCCCATACCATAATCCTAACCTGTACACTAACACTAAACCGTACCCTAACACTTACCCTACTCCTAACCCGTGGTCATACCCTAAACTGTACCCCAAACCATACCCGTTCCCTAACCCTAACCCTAAACCTTACCCTAAAGCGTACCCTAATCCTAACCCGTACACTAACACTAAACTGTACCCTAACACGTACCCTAACCCTAACCCTTTGTTGTTCCCTATCCTGTACCCTAAACTGTACCCGTTCCTTAACACTAAACCTAACCCTAACCCGTACCTAACACTAACCCATACACTAAACCTAACCATAACCCTGAACGTAAACCGTACCCTAATCCTAACCCATACCCTAACACTAACCCATACCGTAACCCGTACCCTAACACTAAACCATAGCCATACCCTAAACTGTACCCTAACGCTAACCCGTACCATAACCCTAACCCTAAACCATACTCTAAGCCGTACAATAATCCTAACCCGTATCCTAACCCTAAACCTTACCCTAAACCCTAATCCTTACCCCTAGCTTAATTTTGGTTTTTTGTATTTAAAAAAATATTTTCTTGGGTTAAAACAAACTAGCAGAACAACAAAATAGGGGGCTTCCCTGGTGGTGCAGTGGTTAGAATCTGCCTGCAATGCAGGGGACACAGGTTCGAGCCCTGGTCTGGGAGGATCCCACATGCCGTGGAGCAACTAGGCCCATAAGCCACAACCAATGAGCCCTCGCATCTGGAGCCTGTGCTCTGCAACAAGAGAGGCCGCGATAGTGAGAGGCCCACGCACCGAGATGAAGAGTGGCCCCCCACTTGCCACAACTAGAGAAAGCCCTCACACGGAAACTCAGACCCAACACAACATAAATAAATAAATAAATAATAAACTCCTACCCACCCCCCAAAAAAAAAGAACAACAAAATAAAACAGAAAGTAACCTGAGTGTCCCTCAAAAAGCTAAGTCTGAAATAGTTGGTACTTCTGTTCAATGGGCTGTTATGTAGCCTATAAAAAGTGTGAGAGCTAAATCTGTTTTTCTACAGTGAGAAGCATGATATTCCAAATGTATAGAACACCTGGATAAAGTGAGAAATCTACACATTATGCTGGTCTTTTCAGTAAATGGAAAAGGATGGCAAGTGGTAAAATATTATCTTTTCCTTTAATTTTTTAAATTTCACTTGTTACAAAGAACTTCAATTATAATTGTAGTTTAAAAAAGTAACAATGGAAATTTAAAAGAAAAAATATGTATTGTGTGTTCAGTTACATTTCATAGAATTATGAAATGCTCCACCCTCTGGCCATTACCTGCAAAAGCAGCTTTAAAACCTATGCTAATTGTCACTTCATATGAACAAGTCCTGCAGGGCTGTAAAGGAAACCTGCTCTCATCATGTCTTGAGGGAGGTAAAGGCCAAAGTATTTCAAAATGTGGCACATATTTCAAGAAAACCATTTGAAGAACTAAGCTGTAATAACCGTTTGAAAAATAAAAGGACATGCCTGAAAGCTCAGTTTCAAAGGATTATGAGACACATGCAAATCCAACCACACAGAGGTATCAGCTCACACCATTCAGAATAACCATCAGGAAAGAAACTACAAGCGATCAATGCTGAAGAGGTTGTGGAGAAATGCATACCCTTAATTTGAAGTGGGACGTAACCTGGTAAGAGCCACTAATGGGAACAGGGTGGAGGTGCCTTTAAAAGGTAAACATTGAGCTACTATATGATCCAGAAGGCCCACTCCTGGGCCTATAACATAAGAAGACATAATTGGAAAGACACAGGCAGGCAAATCTGCACTGCAGCAGTATTACAATAGCCAAGACATGGAAGCAACCAAAAGTCCATCAACAGATGAGTGGACAAAGAGGAACTGTTACATGTAGAGATGGAATATTAGCTCGGGAAAAAAATGAAACAATGCCATTTGCAGCACCATAGATGAGTCTAGAGGTAATCATGCAACTTGTAGTAAGTGAGAAAGTGAAAGACACCTAACGTATATCACTTATAGGTGTTACCTAAAAATTGATACCAATGAAGATATTTCCACAGAGAAAGGCAATCACAGATTCATTACACAAACTTATGGTTCCCCAAATCAAAAGGTGTGAGGATTGGATACATTACGATATTGGGGTTAACAGAGATATACAAACACATGTGAAATATATAATCACCAAAGACCTACGGAATACCAAGAGAAGACTACTCAACATTGTGTCATAACCTACCTGGGAAAAGGTTCCGAAGAAGAATAGATATATGTATATGTGTGAAAGAACCACATCTTGCACACCTAGAAGAAAAAAAAAAACACTGTAATCAAATTTGCTGCGATAAAAAATAAAATTAAAAATATGAACAAGAAATAATGAGACATAAACTGAAAGGAATTTTTCCTGGCACATTCCATTCTAATTTTCAACCTAGAACAGGACTTCCATTAAGGCTCTGTTGCCCTGATAACCAGATTTGGTAAAGGAGAAATGCTGCCGCCTTGTGGCTGTTTCACACAACAGCAGCTTTAAACCAAGAGGTAATGGTCACTTAATATTCAAAATATGTGCAGCACTGTAAAGGACACCGGGCCTCAAAAAATGTCCTGGGGTCGTAATCGACCAGGAAATTCAAAAGACGTCAACATTTGAAGAAGACAATGTCAAGAGGCATACTTTACGCACATTTTGTCTTTTCTCTTTTTTCTCTTTAAAATAAAAGGGAATTGAAAAATGCGCAACATCAGCAATGAATAAAGCCATGCAAATCCAATTACAGAAATGTTCACCTCACAGCCGTCAGAATGTTCTTCAGCAAAACGTCTACAAAGAATAAATGCTGAAGGGGTTTCAGAGAACTGTGTACCCTCCAGCTGCTGGGGGGATGTAAACTGGTAACAGCCAGTAGTGAGAACATAATGGAGGTGCGTTTAAGGGTAAAAATTGAGCTACCATGTGATCTGGTAGGTCCTTTGATGCGCCTATCAATCACCTGAGCAGAGCAGGATGGAAAAGACACAGGCTGGCAATCCTGCACTGCAGGAACATTTAACATAGCCAAGACTTGGAAGAAACCAAAATGTCCATCAACAGAAAAATGCACAAAGAGGAAGTGGTCCATGTAAACAATGGAATATTAGCCATGGAAAACAATGAAACAGTGCAATTTGCACCACCATATAAAGACCTAGAGATAATCACCCAACTTGAAGTAAGAAAGAAAGTGAAAGACAGATATCCTATGACATCACTTCTAGGTGTTACCTAAAAGTTGATACTCATGAACTTATTTCCAAGAGAAGGAAAAGCATGGATTAAGAAAAAATTATGTTTAACCAAATGGAAAAGTGTAAGGAATGTGTGAATTAGGATATGGGGGTTAACAGACATGTACTAATACATATGAAATATATAATCACAAAATACCTATGGAATACCAAGAGAGGTCTAGGCAACATTCTGTAATAACCTACACGGTAAAGAATGCAAAGATAAATGACAGATACATTGATATAATGAACCAGATTCTGTACACCTAGGAGAAACAAAATATTTTTATCAAGTTTGCTCTGATAATTAATAAAAATTAAATTTATAAAACAAACAAGAAGTAAGGAGATATAAGCTCTTGGGGATGTGCTCTGGCACATTCCACTCTAATTTTCAGCCTACTAACACGATTTCCAGGAAGGCTCTGCTGCCCAAAAACCCAGAGTTGGAAATGTAGAAATTCTGCTGCCTTGTGGCCGTTTTCCGCAAGAGCGGCGTTAAGCCCACAGCTAATGGTCTCTTAACATTCACAAGGACTCAGGGCTGCAAAGGACACCTGCCCTAAACAACTGTGCTGAGGTAGGGAATGGACAATAAAATTCAAAACTGGCAAATTTTTCAAGACGGTAGTATGAAAAGGTAACTTTGACTCACTCTCTTGTTTATAAAAAGGAAAATGGGTGAAAGCTCAACCTCAGGAATTATTAGACTCATGCAAATCTAATCAACAAAAAGGTTTCAACTCACACCAGTCGACTGACCATCAGCAAACGGTCTACAAACAATAAATTCTGAAGGGGATTTAGAGAACTGTGTACCCTCTAGCTGCTGGTGAGATGTAAAGTGGTAACAGCCAATAATAAGAACAGAAAGGAGCTACGATTAAAAGTAAAAATTGAGGTACCATTAGATGCAGCAGTCACACCACTGGGTCTCTCACCTGAGAAGACCAGAATCGAGAAGTCCTGGGCTGCAAAAGCTGCACTGCAGCCTTATTCACAATAGCCAACATGGTGAAGCTACCAAAATGTCCATCAACAGATGTATGGATGAAGAAGAAGTGGTCCACGTTCACAATAGAATATTAGCCATGGAAAACAATGAAACACTGCTATTTGAGGCGCCATAGATGAGCTTGGAGATAATCACAGAATATGAGGTAAGTCAGAAAGCAAAAGACCTATATCCTATGATATCACTTATAGGCGTTATCTAATAACTAACACAAATGAACATATTTCCACAGAGAAAGACACTCACAGACTTAGAAATTAAGTATGCTTATCTAAAAGGAAAGGTGGGCAGAATGGATAAATTAAGATTAGCGTTACCATATGTATACAAATACATATTATAAACATATATCAAAAAGACGGACCTTATAGCAAGGGAGGTCTACGGAACACTCTGTAATATTTTACATGGGAAGAGGATCTGAACATGAATAGACATATATATTGTACAAATGAACTACATTCTGTACATCTGGACAAACAATATCTAATCATTACCCCGATTAAATAAATTTTAAAAACCAAGAAGAAGTACTGAGACATAAACTTATGGGCATTCCTCCTGGCACATTCCATTCTAACTTAAAACCGAGGACCACGGCTTCCAGAAAGGCTCTGCTGCCCTAGTACCCAGATTTGGGAAAGGACAAATGCTGCCTCCTTGTGGCCGTTTCCCACAACAGCAGCTTTAAACCCAGTGCTAATGGTCACTAAATATTCACCAAACTTGCAGTTCTGTAATGACATCTGCCCTCCAAAAAAATCCTGGGGTCGAATATCGACCAAAAATTCAAAATAGGGCAACCTTCCAAGAAGACAGCTTCAAGAGATATATTGTACTCACACTTTATTTTTAACAGACAGGAAAAAGGCGTGGAAAATGATGAATTTTAGGAATTTTTAAAGTCATGCAAACCCAAATTACAAAAACCTATCAGGTCACAGCAGTCAGATTGGCCATTAGCAAAAATGCTGCAAACTATAAATGCTGAAGGGATTGTGGAGAAGTTCGTACCCTCGGTTCTAAGGGAGACATGGTAAGAGCCACTAATGAAAACACAATGGAGGTGCTTTGAAAAGGTAAACATTGAGCTACTAGTCAATCAGTCACACCCACTGCTGGGCCTATCACCTGAGAAAATGAGAATCAAAAAGTCACAGGCTGGCAATCTTGCACTCCAGCAATTTTTAATATAGCCAACACTTGGAAGCAACGAAAATGTCCATCAACAGAGGAATGCACCAAGAAGTGGTCCATATACACAATGGAATATTACTCCGATAAAAATATAAATTAAATTTAAAAAACAAACAAAAGTAAGGAGGCATCAGCTTTTGGGGGTTTATCCGGGCACATTCCACTCTAATTTATAACCGAGGAAGACCACTGTCCGGAAGCTCTGTTTCCCTAGTACCAGCATGGGGAACAAAGAAAGGCTGCCGTAATCTAGCCATTACCTGCAAAAGCAGCTTTAAAGCCTGTGCTAATGGTCACTTCATGTGAACAAGTACTGCAGGGCTGTAAATGAAACCTGCCCTCAAAATGTTTTGAGGGAGGTAATGGCCAATAAATGTCAAAATGTAACACATACTTTAAGAAAACACTTTGAAGAGCTAAGCTGTAATCACAGTTTGAAAAATAAAAAGGACATGGCTTAAAGCTCAATTTCAAAGGATTGTGAGTCATATGCAAATTCAACCACAAAGAGGTATCAGCTCACACCAGTCAGAATATCCATCAGCAAGAAAACTACAAACAATAAATGCTGAAGCCATAAAAAGAAACGAAATTGAGCTATTTGTAATGAGGTGGATAGACCTAGAGTCTGTCATACAGAGTGAAGTAAGTCAGAAAGAGAGAGACAAATACCGTATGCTAACACATATACATGGAATTTAAGGGAAAAAATGTCATGAAGAACCTAAGGGTAAAACAGGAATAAAGACACAGACCTACTAGAGAATGGACTTGAGGATATGGGGAGGGGGAAGGGTACGCTGTGACAAAGGGAGAGAGAGGCATGGACATATATACACTACCAAACGTAAGGTAGATAGCTAGTGGGAAGCAGCAGCATAGCACAGGGAGATCAGCTCGGTGCTTTGTGACCGCCTGGAGGGGTGGGATAGGGAGGGTGGGAGGGAGGGAGACGCAAGAGGGAAGTGATATGGGAACATATGTATATGTATAACTGATTCATTTTGTTGTAAAGCACAAGCTAGCACACCACTGTAAAGCAATTATACTCCAATAAAGATGTTAAAATAAATAAATAAATGCTGAAGGTGTTGTGGAGAAATGCATACCCTCAACTTTAAGTGGGATGTAACCTGGAAAGAGCCACTAATGAGCACAGAATCGTGGTGCATTTAAACGGTAAACCCTGAGATACCATATGATACAGGAGGCCCACTCCTGGGCCTATAACATAAGAAGACAGAATTGGAAAGACACAAGCAGGCAAATGTGCAGTGCAGCAGTATTACAATAGCCAAGACACGGAGGCAACCAAAAAGTCCATCAAGAGGTGACTGGACAAAGAAGAACTGGTACATGTACAGATGGAATATTAGCTAGGGGAAAAAATGCAACAATGCCATTTGCAGCACCGTAGATGATTCTAGAGGTAATCAGGCAAATTGTACTAAGTCAGACAGCAGAAGACACATATCCTATAATATCACTTATAGGTGTTAGCTAAAAATTGATACCAATGAAGATATTTCCACAGAGAAAGGCAATCACAGATTCATTAAACAAAGTTATGGTTCACCAAATGGAAAGGTGTGAGGACTGGATACATTAGGATATTGGGGTTAACATAGATATAGAAACACATGTGAAATATATAATCACCAAAGACCTACGGAATACCAAGAGAAGACTACTCAACATTGTGTCATAACCTACATGAGAAAACGATCTGAAGAAGTATAGATACATGTATATGTGTAAAAGAACCACATCTTACACACCTATAACAAACAAAACATTTTAATCAAATTTGCTCTGATAAAAAATAAACATTAAAAAAGAACAAAAAAGAGAGAGAGAGAAAAAAAGGAAAAAGAAAGAACAAGAAGTAATGAGACATACACTTAAGGGGCTTTTGGCTGACACATTGCATTCTAATTTACAACCAGAACACGACTTCCATTAAAGCTCTGTCATCACTAATAAAGCAGCTTTATAAGCAATGTTGAAGGTAGCTTAAAAGAGTTCTCACTAATTATTGACAGTAACAAGAAAACGAACAAAAGTAAAAATCTCACGGCAAAAAGTATACATAGAATAAGGGTAGTAGATCAAACACTTATTAAACTTCTGTAAAGAATAAAAGACAACAGTAGTATTTTTTTTAAAAAAAGAGAGGGCCCAAATAAATCAGAAATGAAAGAGATGATGTTACAAGAGCCACCACAGAAATACAAAGTATCCTAAGATACACACAGGGTAACTCAGGGCTCAGACTGGACAGAGCCCACTCTTCATTCCCCTGTACATGACTTACAGGAGCCTCAGGAACTGAGGAGGGGGTCCCTGAGGAGAGGCACAAGATAGAAGATGTTAGGCATTAACATGACTGCATTCATCTTAAACGTGCCTGAACTACATTCACACGAGATGATTTTGTCCTGTATGTACATCAGCACCTCTAGTCGGAACTGCAGATCTTTGGCTTCACCACCTCTATGACAGCATTAGCTTCACCTGCTGTGGACCGTCTCCTATAGGATTTCTAGAACCAGAAAGCATCGAAGCTTCACAGGACCCAGAGTCTGTGCGACTCCACTCCGAGTCTCAGAGTCTCAACTGCACTCAGAGACTCAGAGTCTCAACAGAGACTCCATTCTTGGAGGACACACACAAAGTAGTGTGCACATCAGGACCCAGGGGAAGGAGCAGTCACCCCGTAGGTGAATGATCATACCTAGCTGCTAGTTTTAGAGGGTCTCCTGCAGAGGTGGGGTGTGGCTGCGGCTCACCATTGGGACAACGACACTGGCAGCAGAAGTTCTGGGAAATACTCCTTGGTGTGAACTCTCCCAGAGTCCACCATTAGCCCCACCAAGAGCAAGGTAGGCTCCAGTGCTGGGTCGCCTCAGTCCAAACAACCAACAGGGAGGGAACCCAGCCCCATGCATCAGCAGACAAGCGGATTAAACTTTTTATTAAACTTTTATTTAATCCACAGACAAGCAGATTAAAGCTCTGCCCACCAGAGCAACACACAGCTCTACCCACCACCAGTCCCTCCCATAAGGAAGCTTGCACAAGCCTCTCAGATAGACTCAATCACTGGAGAGCAGACAGCAGAAGCAAGAAGAACTACAATTCTGCAGCCTGTGGAAGGAAAACCACATTCACAGAAAGATAGAGAAAATGAAAAGGCAGAGGACTTTATACCAGATCAAGGAACAAGATAAATCCTCAGAAAAACAACGAAATGAGGTGGGGATAGGTAACCTTCCAGTAAAAGGATTCGGAATAATGATAGTGAAGATGATCCAAGACCTTAGAAAAATAATGGAGGCAAAGATCGAGGAGATGCAAGAAATGCTTAACAAAGACCTAGAAAAATTAAGGAACAAACACCTAGAAGAATTAAAGTACAAACAAACAGAGATGAACAATACAATAACTGAAATGAAAAATACACTAGAAGGAATCAGTAGCAGAATAACTGTGGCAGAAGAACGGATAAGTGACCTGGAAGACAGAAAGGTGGAAATCACTGCCATGGAACAGAATAAAGAAAAAGAATGAAAATAAATGAAGACACCCTAAGAGACTTCTGGGACAACATTAAATGCAACAACATTCGCATTATAGGGGTCCCAGATGGAGAACAGAGACAGAAAGGACTGGAGAAAATATTTGAAGAGATTATAGTTGAAAACTTCCCTAGCATGGGAAAAGAAATAGCCACCGAAGTCTACGAAGCGCAGAGAGTCCCAGGCAGGATAAACCAAAGGAGAAAAATGCCGAGACACACAGTAATCAAATTGAAAAAATTAAAGACAAAGAAAAATTATTGAAAGCAACAAGGGAAAAATGACAAATAACATACAATGGAACTCCCATAAGGTTAACAGTTGATTTCTCAGCAGAAAATCTACAAGCCAGAAGGGAGTGGCATGATAAATTTAACGTGATGAAAGGGAAGAACCTACCATCAAGAGTACTCCACCCAGCAAGTATCTCATTCAGATTTGATGGAGAAATCAAAAGCTTTACAGACAAGCAAAAGCTAAGAGAATTCAGCACCACGAAAGCAGCTCTACAACAAATGCTAAAGGAACTTCTCTAAGTGGGACACACAAGAGAAGAAAAGGACTCACCAAGACAAACCCATAACAATTAAGAAAATAATAATAGGAACATACATATCGGTAATTACCTTAAACGTGAATGGATTAAATGCTCCAACCAAATGACACAGGCTCACTGCATGGATACAAAAACAAGACCCATATATATGCTGTCTACAAAAGACCCATTTCAGACCTAGGGACACATACAGACTGAAAGTGAGGGGATGGAAAAATATATTCCATGCAAATGAAAATCAAAAGAAAGCTGGAGTAGCAATACTCATATCAGATAAAATAGACTTTAAAATAAAGAATGTTACAAGAGACAAGGAAGGACACTACATAATGATCAAGGGGTCAATCCAAGAAGATATAACAATTATAAATATATATGTACCCAACATAGGAACACGTCAATATATAAGGCAACTGCTAACAGCTATAAAAGAGGAAATCAACAGCAACACAATAATAGCAAGGGACTTTAACACCTCACTTACACCAATGGAGATCATCCAGACAGAAAATTAATAAGGAAACACAAGCTTTAAATGACACAATAGACCAGATAGATTTAACGGATATTTATAGGACACTCCATCCAAAAACAGCAGATTACACGTTCTTTTCAATGGCACACGGAACATTCTCTGGGATAGATCACATCTTGGGTCACAAATAAAGCCTCAGTAAATTTAAGAAAAGTGAAATCATATCAAGCATCTGTTCCGACCAAAGTGCTATGAGATTAGAAATCAATTACAGGGAAAATAACGTAAAAAACACAAACACATGGAGGCTAAACAATACGTTTCTAAATAACAAAGAGATCACTGAAGGAATAAAAGAGGAAATCAAAAACTACCTAGAGACAAGTGACAATAAAAACACGATGATCCAAAACCTACGGGATGCAGCAAAAACAGTTCTAAGAGGGAAGTTTACAGCAATAAAAGCCTACCTCAAGAAACCAGAAAAATCTCAAATAAACAACTAACCTTACACCTAAAGGAACTAGAGAAAGAAGAACAAAACCCAAAGTTAATAGAAGGAAAGAAATCATAAAGATCAGAGCAGAAATAAATGAAATAAAAACAATAGCAAAGATCAATAAAACTAAAAGCTGGTTCTTTGAGAAGATAAACAAAAATGATAATCCTTTAGCCAGACTCAAGTAAAAGAGGGACAGGACTCAAATCAATAAAATTAGAAATGAAAAAGGAGAAGTTGTAACAGACACCGCAGAAATACAAAGCATCCTAAGAGACCTCTACAAGCAACACTATGCCAATAAAATGGACAACCTGGAAGAAATGGACAAATTCTTAGAAACGTATAACCTTCCAAGACTGAACCGGGAAGAAATAGAAAATATGAACACACCAATCACAAGTAACGAAACTGAAACTGTGATTAAAAATCTTCCAACGAACAAAAGTCCAGAACCAGATGGCATCAGAGGTGAATTCTATCAAACATTTAGACAAGAGCTAACACCCAACCTTCTCAAACTCTTCAGAAATTTTCAGGGGAAGGACCACTCCCAAACTCATTATATGAAGCCACCATCACCCTGATACCAAAACCAGATAAAGATACTACAGAAAAAGAAAATTAGAGACCAATATCACTGATTAATATAGATGTAAAAATCCTCAACAAAATACTAGGAAACAGAATTGAACAACACATTAAAAGGATCATGCAGCATGATCAGGTGGGGTTTACCCCAGGGATGCAAGAATTCTTCAATATACACAAATCAATCAGTGTGATACACCATATTAACAAATTGTAGAATAAAAATATGATCATCCCGATAGATGCAGGAAAAGCTTTCGACAAAATTCAACACCCATTTATGATTAAAAGTCTCCGAAAAGTGGGCATAGAGGGAATCTACCTCAACATAATAAAGGCAGTATATGACAAACCCACAGCAAACATCATTCTCAATAGTGAAAAACTAAAAGCATTTCCTCTAAGATCAGGAACAAGACAAGGATGTCCACTCTCACCACTATTACTCAACATAGTTTTGGAAGTCCTAGACACAGTAATCAGAGAAGAAAAAGAAATAAAAGGAATACAAATTGGAAAAGAAGTAAAATTGTCACTGTTTGCAAATGACACAATACTACACATAGTGAATCCTAAAGATGCCACCAGAAAACTACTAGAGCTAATCAATGAATTTGGTAAAGTTGCAGGATACAAAATTAATGCACAGAAATCTCTTGCATTCCTATACACTAACAATGAAAGATCAGAAAGAGAAATTAAGGAAACAATCCCATTCACCATTGCAACAAAAAGAATAAAATATGTAGGAATGAACCTACCTAAGGAGGTAAAAGGCCTGTACTCAGAAAACTATAAGACACTGCTGAAAGAAATCAAAGATGATATAAACAGATGGAGGTATAAACCATGTTCTTGGATTAGAAGAATCAATATTGTGAAAATGACTATAGTACCCAAAGCAAGCTACAGATTCAATGCAATCCCTATCAAATTACCAGTGGCTTTTTCTACAGAACTAGAACAAAAAAATATCAAAATTTGTATGGAGACACAAAAGACCCCGAATAGCCAAAGCAGTCTTGAGGGAGATTAAAAGAGCTGGAGGAATCAGACTTCCTGACTTCAGACTATACTACAAAGCTACAGTAATCAAGACTATATGGTACTGGCACAAAAACAGAAATATAGATCAATTGAACAAGATAGAAAGCCCAGAGATAAACCTACGTACCTATGGCTAACTCATCTATGACAAAGGAGGCAAAGATATACAATGGAGAAAAGACAGTCTCTTCAGTAAGTGGTGCTGGGAAAACTGGACAACTACACATAAAAGAATGAAGTTAGAACATTCCATAACACCATACACAAAAATAAACTCAAAATGGATTAGAGATCTAAATGTTAGACCAGACACTATAAAACTCTTAGAGGAAAACATAGGCAGAACACTCTATGACATAAATCACAGCAAGATCCTTTTTGACCCACCTCCTAGAGAAGTGGAAATAAAAACAAAAATAAACAAATGGGACCTAATGAAACTTCAAAGCTTTTGCACAGAAAAGGAAAACATAAACAAGACGAAAAGACAACCCTCAGAATGGGAGAAAATGTTTCAAATGAAGCAAATGACAAAGGATTAATCTCCAAAATTTACAAGCAGCTCGTGTAGCTCAATATCACAAAAACAAACAACCCAATCCAAAAATGGGCAGAAGACCTAAATAGACATTTCTCCAAAGAAGATATACAGATTGCCAACAAACACATGAAAGGATGCTGAACATCACTAATCATTAGAGAAATGCAAATCAAAACTACATTGAGGTATGACCTCCCAGCAGTCAGAATGGCAATCATCAAAAAATCTACAAACAATAAATGCTGGAGAGGCATTTACTGCAGAAAAGGGAACGCTCTTGCACTGTTGCTGGGAATGTAAATTGGTATAGCCACTAGGGATAACAGTATAGAGGTTCCTTAAAAAACTAAAAATAGAAGTACCGTACGACCCAGCAATCCAACTACTGGGCATTTACCCTGAGAAAACCGTAATTCAAAAAGAGTTATATACAACAATGTTCATTGCAGCTCCACTTACAATAGCCAGGACATGGAAGCAACCTAAGTGTCCATCGACAGATGAATGGATAGAGAAGATCTGGCACATATATACAATGGAATATTACTCAGCCATAAAAAGATACAAAACTGAGTTATTTGTAGTGAGGTGGATGGACTTAGAGTCTGTGAGTCAGAAAGAGAAAAATAAATACCGTATGCTAACAGAGATATATGGAATCTAAAGAAAAAAAGTTTATGAAGAACCTAGGGGCAGAACAGGATTAAGGACACAGACGTAGAGAAAGGACTTGAGGACACAGGGAGGAGGAAGGGTAAGCTGGGACAAAGTGAGAGAGTGGCATGGACATATATACATTACCAAATGTAACATCGATAGCTACTGGGAAGCAGCCACATAGCACAGGGAGATCATCTCGGTGCTTTGTGACCACCTAAAGGGGTGGGATATGGAGGGTGGGAGGGAGATGCAAGAGGGAGGGGATATGGTGATATATGTATAATTGATTCACTTTGTTATACAGCAGAAACTAACACTCCATTGTAAAGCAATTATACTCCAATAAAGGTGTAAAAGGGAAAAAAAAAAGAAAGAAAGCCCAGAGATAAACCTACACACCTATGGTCAACTAATCTATGACAAAGGAGGCAAGACTATACAATGGAGAAAAGACAGTGTCTTCAATCAGTGGTGCTGGGAAAAATGGACAGCTACATGTAAAAGAATGAAATTAGAACACCCCCTAACACCACACAGAAAAATAAATTCAAAATGGATTAGAGACCTTAATGTAAGACCAGGCAGTATAAAACTCTTAGAGGGAAACATAGGAAGAATACTCTAACTTAAATCACAGCGAGATCTTTTTTGATCCACCTCCTAGAGTATTGCCATAAAAAAGAAAACTAAACAAATGGGACCTAATGAAACGTAAAAGCTTTTGCAAAGCAATGGAAACTACAAACAAGACGAAAAGACAACCCTCAGAATGGGAGAAAATATTTGCAAACGAATCAATGGACAAAGGATTAATCTCCAATATATATAAACATCTCATGCAGTTCAATATTAAAAAAACAACCCAATACAAAAATAGGCAGAAGATCTAAATAGACATTTCTTCCAAGAAGACATAGATATGGCCAAGACGCACATGAAAAGCTGCTCAACATCACTAATTATTAGAGAAATGCAAATCAGAACTACAGTGAGGTATCACCTCACACCAGTTAGAATGGGCATCATCAGAAAATCTACAAACAACAAATGCTGGAGAGGATGTGGAGAAAAGGGAACCCTCTTGCACTGTTGGTGGGAATGTAAATTGATACAGCCACTATGGAGAACAGTATGGAGTTTCCTTAAAAAACTACAAATAGAATTACCATATGATCCAGCAACCCACTACTGGGCATATACCCAGAGAAAACCATAAATCAAAAAGACACATCCACCACAATGTTCATTGCAGCACTATTTAAAATAGCCAGGTAATGGAAGCAACCTAAATGCCCACAGACAGACGAATGGATAAAGATGTGGTACATATATAAAATGGACTATTACTCAGCCATAAAAAGGAATGAAATTGGGTCATTTGTAGAGACGTCGCTGGATCTAGAGACTGTCATACAGAGTGAAGTAAGTCAGAAAGAGAAAAACAAATATTGTATATTAATGCATATATGTGGAACCTAGAAAAATTGTACAGATGAACCGGTTTGCAGAGCAGAAATAGAGACACAGATGTAGAGAACAAATGTATGGACACCAAGAGGGGAAAGCCATGGGGGGCTGGCAGTGGGAGGAGTTGGGAGATTGGGATTGACATGTATACATTTATATGTATAAAATAGATAACCAGTAAGAACCTGCTGTATAAAAAATAAATAAAATAAAATGAAAAATAAAATTATTTAAAAACGGAAAAAAGTTATTCCCTTCACATACATGTATTTATATGAATGAATTATTTCCAGGCTTATATCTATAAATACAAAACAGAGGAATAAAATCTACCTTGAACCAAAAAAAAAAAAAAAAAACAGAACCCACCAATTATACAGAGGAAAACCCTATCAGGGCACTTGCTCCAGCGGTAAACAATTCTGAAGTTGGTCAGAGGTGGGGAATCGTCTCCCATGCAGCCAGCAGCCCCCCCGCAAGAAGTGTCCTCATTGCAAAGCTGGGGGACGGTGCCGAGGCATCTCTGAGTAAACGTGAGCTGAGCCCCAGGCCAGCTGCTGCTGAACTGTTCCCACCCTTCCCAGGTAAAACGCCTGAATGTGTGCAAGGAAGTGAAAGCCTAGAGGAAGGGCCGTGGAGCCACCCCAGCGACAGCATGCAGGCCGACTTGGTGCCTGCAGGCCAGCCAGGATTGTCCTGGCCCCGGGCGCTCTTCTGGAAGCTTTCTATTTCCCTGCCTGAGATACCCCTCCTGTCCAGGCCCCCACTGCTTTTTTCCTTCCTCACCTCTGCCCGGAGAGAAATTCCAGCGGCACTTACGGGTGACACATCCTCTTCTTTAGCAGGTAGCAGCTTGGCAACTCCTGCAGAAAGTCCAGCAGAGCTCCACTCACACCGGGCCACCCACAAAGGCGTGGCCCCTCACTCCCACCCACCAGCCCAGCCCCGACACTGCTGACGGGGCAGAGAATATGGCGTCAGGCACAGCTGCAGGGGCTCTTGCTCCCTGGAGCGGTGTTTATATTGACCTCAACCCAGGCACACCTGGAGAGGGCTGGCCCGCACGGTCAGGCTGCCCAGGTCAGCCAATCCTCACCCCTCAGGGGCTCATAGCTGCAGAAAATGGGCCTTGCTGCACCGGCCAGATCCAAGGAACAGGTGTGGGCCCCTGAGTCAGGATAAACAAGGGGCTGCAGCTCTGGTTGTTTCTAATAATTTTATCTGGCCCATGAGTGGGAGACAACTTCAAGAAAACCCTCTCCTAATGAGAGGAACCCAGGAGTCAGGGAGAGGAGGGGTGGGTGGTGGGTGGAGACAGGCCTGGTGCCCCGGCTGCAGTGGAAGCCTCTGAAAGACCCGGTGGAAGGAGGCCACACAGAGTGAAGCCCAGGGTCACAGACGTGTCCCGGAGCTGCTGTTTGTTAGTTCAGGTCCTGCTCTGAGGTGCTCTGTGTCAGCTCTGACCGACATGTGGGCTGGGGGTGCTCTGCAATGAGGGCTACGTGCACAGTTCCTGTGTGTCCAGCCCTGCCAGGGTACTTGCCCAGGGGAGCTCCATATCCTGGGAGGGTCCGGACCACGAGGCCCCCGTGGGCTGCTGGGTACCTGCTCAGGTGAGCTCCATATCCGGGGAGGGACCTGGCCACGAGGGCCCCAGGGGCTGCTGGGGACCTGCTCAGGTGAGCTCCATATCCTGGGAGGGGCCTGGCCACGAGAGCCCCGTGGGCTGCTAGGTACCTGCCCAGGTGAGCTCCATACCCTGGGAGGGGCCTGGCCATGAGAGCCCCGTGTGCTGCGAGGGGGGCGTGTGTATGAGCGTCCTCTCTGTGCAGCTGGCACAGAGTTGCTTAGCAACTTCCCTGTGGGCAGTGCTGGGATGAAATGAGAACCGGGAGATGCCACGGGCCCCCTGAACCCCTGTCCCTCTAGAGTGATGGGGTGAGTAGGCGGGTGCTGGCCACTGGGCTGCGTGAGGGAGGTCCCATGGGTACCTCTTGTGTCTTCCACCTGACACCACGGAGGCCTCCCCAGGACAGAGCAGACAGCCTGTCTGGGGCCGGTGGGAGCTCCTGATGACGCTGCAGGGGACATGAGAGGGACGGACCAGGCAGGAGGGGGTGGGAGCCCAGGCAGAGCCATGGGGCTCGGGGCCGAGGGGGCCTTTCTGGTTCTGAGCTGGGAGTGGATGTGCAGGTGGTGAGTGTGATCCAGGAAAGCTGCCCTGGTGACGTGAGGCTGATCCTGCTTCAGTGACAAGCCTTCCGGATGATCCCAGAACAGGAGAGTGAGACGGATCCTGTTAGAAGAAGGTAAGTGAATCCCCCCAAGAGGAGGCTCTGTGAGCTGGTCCCGGGACGGGGGTGAAGGGAACAGGCGTGGAAGCTGTGGGGAGTGGGCAGTCCCCCTGGGCGGGCGGCGGGTGCAGACCCCACTCCGTGGTCCCACAGCTGTGCTTCCAGCTGGATTACTTGGCTTCTCGGAGCCTCAGCTTCCTGGTCTGCTCATGGGGTGATGGTAGCATGGACTGACTAGTGATTTGCTCAGAACAGGGTAGGAAGCTGTCTAGTGGAAATTCCACAGAACACCGTCAGTATGGGAATCGCAGGCCCTGTTTCCCACAGGTCTTCAGGATCGGGAGAGCAAATCCAAGCAGACTTGCAGCAGAGCCTGGGGACGGGCTCCGTTTGATGGGTCCCCCTGTTTCCTGAGTCTCGGAAGGAGCAGCTCCAGTGGGCAGTGGCAGCTTCATCCCACACCTGGGAGCATCCAGACCTCAAGGCCCAGCAGCCCCGAGCCCTGTGTCTGGGCCCCCGGGAGGCAGGTGGGACAGGCCGCCATCCCCCTCAGCCCTCTTCCTGCCCAGAACATTCGGGGTCCGGGCCGTCATTAGGGAGAAGCAGGGATGGGGGTGTCCCATATGGGAACAGGACATGGAGCGGCTTGTGCACGTGGACGTCCACACCGGGAATGTGGGTCAGTGGGACGCAGGCACCGGGAGGGGCAGGCGGTGGGCCTGAGGAAGCAGGGCAGGGCCGGGGGTGCTGGGGGGGGCGTGCAAGCTTCGCCTGTGCCGGGCCTCACACTCCACGGGGCTTCCCTCCCCTGGTAACTGGGGAGGAGGGGCCGAGCAGCGTTGGTGGAGGGACCCCTTGCGTCCCCAGGCCCTGGCAGCATCAGCCCTCCAGGCTCTGGGTCGGGGAGCCTGAGGGGCGCAGGCCCAGCTGTGCCCGCAGGGAGGCCTGGAGGGGTCGGGCGGGAAGCACGGGTGTGGTCTCACCTGTGCGGAAGCTCCCGAGCCAGTGTCCAGTGGGAGCCCTCACCGCGCACATGGGTTTCAAGTCCACGGTTCAGATCACCTTCTAGCCGCTTGGTTTGTTTTCTGGACACAAAGTCCTAATGTCTCCTATGTCCCCTGCCCGTGAAAAGGCACGTCTCACCTGGCACCAGGTGCTGCCTCTGGTGCCCCCTGACTGGACGCCCAGCAGCCAGTGTCACCGCGTCACGACTGTCAGGGGTGTCAGGCGTGGGGGGACGAGAGCACACGGTCCAGGCCCACGAGGGGCCGTGCCGTCCACGGAGCCGGTGCTGTGGCTGTAGGTGTTCCCTCCCCACCCCGCGGGCAGAGACCACCGTCCCCTTACAGACTGTTACCAGGTGAAGTCATGTGGACCCTGCTCGGGCCCCAGCCTGCGAGGCGCTCTGCCCCAGCGGGGAAGGTTTCCTTTTTCCACGTGGGTTCCAGTAGGCAAATAACAGAACCAAAGCCGAGACCAACACAGCACAGGCTCTATTCAGTGGCCAAAGAGTGGAGAAGCGGGAACTGAGTTCACAGATCACCTTCTTGCCCTCCTGGAGAGAGAGGTTTAATTTTAAAGAGTAAAGACAAAGGGAGGAGGAGGGAGGCTAGTGATGGGATGAAGAGGCCTTCCGGGGAAGGGGCGGGGCTTCTTCCAAGGGGCTGGGGTACCACCTCCTTTTACCCGTTTCTGGTCCTTCATGTCCAGCCATCGCCGCCGGTGGGTGTGTCTCTTAATATGCTGATATAGTAAATTCAACATGTGATGAGACTCGGGGTCGGTTGGAGGTCACACTCGTTGCCATCCTGGTCCCAGCTGGTTCCATGTTTGTTTGTTTGCAGCGTCCTTTCTTACCTCTGGACCCCTTCACTTAAATACTTAGGTGAACTCCTGCTGAAGGTGGGGGTGGAGGACAGCCCTGTGAAAGGTGGGTGCACGGGGCTTGAGCAGAGCCTGGAGCAGCTCTGACAACAACAGGAGGCTGAGACGGGCCGTCAGTCTGACGCCCACACTGGGGCCTGTGGTCGACATGTGGAGGGGGTCAGCCGGGGGCACGTGTCAGAGAAGGTTCTCGATGTTTACACAGAAGATGTGAACATGGGCCCAGATGCAGAGCTGCCTGCGGACGCTGCTACAGAAACCCCTGATTATTTCCTGAGAAAACTGGTGGGCGGTCATTCGGGCAACACGGCAAACAGCTTGCTCTGGAGGCTCTTGTGGGGAAGTGGGGACTTAGCAACAGGGGCTCAGCCTGCGTAACCCCAGAAGCCCTCCCAGGACAGCTCCAGAGCCGCTTCTGGAATGGCAAGGAGAAGTGGGTCTTCCACCTACTAGACGTGGAGGAGAGGGCTGGGGTCTGCAGGGCCACCCTCACCTTCAGGTATCGGCTGGGAGGCTCACAGGACGCAGCACATGCTCGTGGCTTGTGTCCTCACAGCTGAGATGGGTCACAGCACACAGTAGGGATGCACGGGAGGGAGGGCCCCTGCTCCGGTCACCTCATGACCCTTCATGCTCCCTCCTTCCCTCGACGGTCTCTAGGGTGTCTGTTCCCCCAGCGAGGAAGAGCAGAACCATGACAGTTACCCGCACCCCCGTCCCCCCAGGGAAGCCCATTAGAGGCTTGGTACCCGGCTGGGGGCTGGTCACGTGGTGTTGTCTGCCCTCACCCTCCAAAATGCCGGTGCCCAGAAGGGGAGCTGGGGTTCAGCATGAGCCACATGGTTTGTGCACACAGCACAGGTGCAGGGGACTGTCCCTAACGGGAGGTGGGAGGGTTTAGATCAGGCCAGGGAGCTGCTCACCAGCTGCATTAGCTTCCCGGGGCAGCTGTTGACAAACGACCACAAATGGAGGCTCAGAGCAACAGAAACCTGTCCTCTCTCAGTCCCGGAGACCAGACGTCTGAGGTCAAGGTGTCCCAGGCCCGCGCTCCCTCCGGAGGCTCCAGGGGAGGGTCCTTCCTGCCTCTTCCAGCTTCTGGGGGCTCCAGGCATCCCTGGGCTTGTGGCCTCATCCCTCCTGTCTCTGCCTCCATCTTCACATGGTGTCTCCTGTGTGTCTGTGTCTCTCCTCTAGTCTCTTAGAAGGACACTGTCACTGATTCAGGGCCACCCGGATCCAGGATGACCTCATCTTCAGATCCATAACTAATTATACCTGCAGAGACCCTACTTCCAAATAAGGTTCTTTTCTCAGATTCTGGGAGCCATGACGTGGACATAACTTTTGGGGGGACCTCCCCATTCAACCCACCATAGCACCCAGTTCCCAGATGCCAGCTGACCTTCCTCAGGACAGCATCAGTCTGGTAATGTTCTGTCTTTCTGCATGGAGTTGTCTCCTTTTTCTTGTGGTAACAGTGAGGTTGGATGGGGGGCACTTCTGGCTGACCTCCCGGTCATTCCAGGGACCACGCTGATGTGTCCTTCCCGGGAGGGTGCGAGCATGGCCAGGGCTCCCTGTGAATACTCCACACTGACCGCTCGGTGGTCAGACACCTGCATGGGCTGGACCGGTCCCCAGCACCTTCTACCACATCCACAGCCTGGTGGACTCTGTGCGGGCTTATGACCAGGAGGTGTGGGCCGGCAGGATCGGTGGGAGCCCTCCTGCCTGCCACGTGGCCTCCAGCCCACCACAGACCCTCCAGTCCTGCCATGGACATCCCCATCGCATTAACCCCCAAGAGGGCTTCTGGGAGGGGTGAGAACTTGGCAGGCCCTAACTGCAGCAGGTGGAGGCAAGTACTGGGGGTGCTTGGCTATTTGTCCCCCAAAGACCCCGAATGTGGGCTCTGACTTGATGGGTCCACCTCCACCTGGGCTCACCTGGGGGGTCGCTGCAGGGAGAGCGTGTCCTTGGGTGATTTTCCAACTCTCCCCACCCCCAGCTTCCCTCTCTGGGCCCCCCTGTCCCCATTAATAGTCTTTAAATAGTGTCTCTCACCCATCAGGCCTGCGTGGAAGATTTTAATATTGTGTGGGAGTCCAGTGACCAGCGCCCATGTGTCCTGTGTGTCTTGGGAGGGGAGGGAGCCTCGCTCTCACATTCCTGCCCCAGTGCACCTGGGATCGGGGACAGCAGACCCAGGCTTTGCTGTGGCAGAAGCTCCCTTTCTGTGAACAAGTCTTCCCCGACTCCTGTTATCCTCACTGGAGACTCAGGAGGCCACAGCATCGGGACACCTCCAGCACCAGGACCCCACCCTAGGGAACCTCTCAAGAGCAGGGAGAAGGCCTGGAGGTAGAGGGGAGGAAGGAGCCGGCCTCTTCAGTATCCCCGGGGCTAGGAAGCCTCCTACACAGGAGGGCCTTGGACTCAGCTTAACTACCACCCGGGGTCTCCTACCCCTCCCCTGGTAGGGGGGCCCTTTCAGATTCCAGGGCCCCAAGATCCTCCCCACCAACTTCTGACACCAACTGCAGAGCTGGGGACCCAGAGACCCCCTCCCCGGCTTATTTTTTCTTGGAGGCTCCCAGAATTCCCTGAAGTTGTTATACCCAGGGTTTATTATGGTGAAGGATGCAAGTTAAAATCAGCGAGGACAGGGGGACGAGCAGGGTCCAGCCTCCTCGGCTGTGGCAGCCCAGGGAAGCCCACCTGAGTCCTGAAGTGCAGGGTTTATTGGGGTCTGTCACGTCAATGTGGGACCACCATGTGCCTGACCTTAGCCTCCAGCCCCCGGGGGGGACTCAGGAAGTCCCACCGTGTATCACGCCGTCAGAACAGACCAGACTGGAGCGAGGCCCACGGAGCACGGACACTCCCGTCAGACTCAAGGTGACCTCTGGAGCCAGGACAGAGGCCCGGCCTCTCTGTGGGCAGGCGAACCCACACCGCACTAGCCCTGGTGCAGTGCCCGTTCCGTGGGGTCAGCATGGGTGCACGCGGGTCAGCCAGTGTCTGTGTGTCTCAGCCTGTGACCACAGACCACACTGTCCTGCTCTGCTCACAAGAGCGAGGCCAATGGAGGGACAACAGGGGTGGGAACAAAGCCGGGTCATGGTCCGGCTGGGTGAGAAAGGGTCCAAGGAGCGAGAACCCGGCTGCCCTTGCCTGGTGAGCCGAGAGCTGACGTCCACCCTGTGGGCAGCCCCTCTCCCCACGTCCCGAGGTAAGGCTGCCTTTCCTGCACCCTGGGGCAGTGTCATGCCTGTGTATATAGCAGGACGCACAGCAGTGCACGCAGCAGGCCTGATGTCTGCCCTTGCCATGTACTTGGGGGCTTGGTGAGGGTGGAACATCCCAACAGGACACGGGCCGACTCCGGGGAGGATGTAGGGGTGAAGCGTTTGGGAGTATCTGGAGGGGATCCTCACCTGTCTGCACAGGTGGACTGAGGACACAGACCAAGCGTGGGCAGGCGGGGAGCCCAGGAAAGGTCCTGGGTCATCCCTGAGGCTGGAGGAGGGGTGTGGAGCTGGGGGTGACGGCGGTGGGGACGAGGGGCTGATCACAGGGCAGTGCGGAGACAGAGCATCCGAGGCAGCGGGGAAGGTAAAAACTGTGCCCGATGGCAGGACGGAGAGACCAGCAGGCGGCGCTGCAGGCGCGGGTAGCAGGGCTGCTCCCTGCAGGGCAGCGCCAGAGCCCCGCACCGCTGGAAACCACGCAGTGTCCAGACTGAACCCCAGACGATGGGGGCCCGGATGGGCGGGAAGACTTTGGAAAAGTCATCTTATCTCCACATGTCCTGGGGGAGGGGTCCCTGCTCCAGCCTCGTTCCTTAGAGTCTCCCCACCTGGGGAAGTCAACACACTCAACAGCCGGTCGTGCATGGCTTGGAATTTGTCCGGAGGATGAAGGAGAAGCGGGGGGAAAGAATGAGAAACAAGCTCTAAGTGTTTGGACAGCACATACCACTCTAATTTCCCATCAGGAAGAGGAATTTCCCAAAGGCTCAGGCTGCCCCTGTAACAAGAATGGGGCTTAAAGCGATCCTGCCACTTTGTGGCTGGTTCCAGAAACATGGTGAAGACAGGTGCTCAGGAGCACTGCAATCCACAATGCCTGCAGGGTTGTAAATGACAACTATGGTGGAAAAATATCTTGGGGTAAGTAATTGAAAAGGACTTGAAAACAAGGCAGAATTGCAGGAACCGGATTGCAAGAGGTAGATTGGACTCGCCGTTAAAGCACATGAAAGGTGCTCAACATTGCCTATGATTCAGTTGGCCAAAAAGGGCGTAAAGGTGTAAATCCATATGCCCTTGTGCCAACCAAACATGCGGGAAATACAAATCAACACTACAAAGATGCATCGCTTTGCCCCAGTCAGAATGGCCGTCCTCACAATGTGTAAAAACCAGAAATGGAGGAGAGGACGTAGAGAAAATGGAGCCCTGCTGCACTGATGGTGGGAATGTCAACTGCTAACAGCCACGCTGGAGAAGGGTATGATGTTTCCTAAAAATTCTAACAAACAGAGCTATAGGGACTTCCCTGGTGGCACAGTGGTTAAGAATCCAACTGCCAATGCAGAGGACAGGGGTTCTAGCCCTGGTGCGGAAAGATAACACATGCCGCGGAGCAACTAAGCCCGTGCGCCACGACTACTGAGCCTGTGCTCTAGAGTCCATGAGCCACAACTACTGAGCCCATGTGCCACAAGTACTGAAGTCCAATGCCTAGAGCCTGTGCTCCGCAAGAAGAGAAGCCAGTGCAATGAGAAGCCCACGCACTTCAACGAAGAGTATCCCCAACTTGCTGCAACTAGAGAAAGCCCACGTGCAATAACAGAGACCCAACATAGGCAAAAATGATTAATTAATTAATTTAAAAAAATAGAGCTACAGAGCATACGGCACTTCCAGTCCTGGAATCCACAGGACACAGGCACTTCAACTATTAGTGCAGCCCTTTTGCAGGAGCCTCGACTTGGAAACAATGTAAATGTCCTTGGAAGGAAAAAATGGATAAAGAAGATGTGGTTCTTCTGTACAATGGAATATTACTCAGCCATGAAATCAATGAAATAAGGCCAGTTGCAGCAACTCAGGTGGACTTCGGTACGATCATTCTAAGTGACATAAGTCAGACACAAAAAGACACTTAGCATAAGATATCACTTATAGGTGGAATCTAAAAATGGCTACACATGAACTAAATTACAAAACAAACAGAGTCACACATTTAGAAAACAAACTTATGGCTGCTAAAGGGGAAAGGTGGGGCGGGGTGAGGCATAAACCAGAGGGTTGAAATTAGCACAGATACCGTTCCAAAGACCAAATGGGTAATCGACAAGACCTCCTCTATAGCTCAAGGAACTGGATTGGGCACACTCTAGTCACCAGAAAAGAATATGTACGACTGGTAAGAATGTGAAAAAGAATTTATGGATGTCTCTCTGTAAGTGAATCAAGTGGATGTGCAGCAGCATGAAAGACAGCATGGAAAATCAGCTACACCTCATTATAAAAATAAATTACAAAAAAAAAAAAACCACAGGGAGAAACTGTTACAAAATTCGTTCAGGGGCTGTGATGAAACCTGCATTGACCCCATCTAGATCCACAGCTAAACGGGACAAGAGCAGAGGGCGCAGTCTCTGTCTCTAGGTTTACAGTCTAATGCTAGCTCAAGTCATTGTACCTCTGTTCATACACTGCTGATTATTTTCAACAAATCACAAAGATATCAGCATTTTATATTTACTATTTTGTGCTTGAGTTGGAGTATCAGGCAGCACCTTAGGTATATTAATCCAGGCTGAGCTATGCTAACCTGGAGCGCTACCTGGAGATGCCCAAATCTTTAACATAGTCATAACAGTCCCTGCACTTGTAATAATATTCTCTACAGTTGTACCCATTATGATTCCAGTGTTTGAAAACTGACTTGGGCCACTAATAACTGGGGCACCTGAGGTAACATTTCCCCAAATAAAACATAAACTTTTGACTACTTCCCCCATCATTCTTACTCCTACTCATATCACCAATAGTAGAAGCTGGTTCTGGTACCAGTGGAACTGTGTATTCAGCTCTAGCCTGCAATCTGGCCCACGCAGGAGCCTCTGTCGACCTAACCATTTCCTCCTTACATTTAGCAGGTGTCTCTTCAATTCTTCGTGCTATTTCTTGTATTACTATAGTCTTTAATCCAAAACCAGCAGTCATATCCCAATACCAAACACCATTATTTGTTTAATCTTCCCCAACTATAGCCATATTACCATAATTACCACTCTCAGTCCGAGCAGCCAGAATTGCTATACTGTTAAGAGACAGAAATCTCAACACAACCTTCTTTGACCCTGCAGGAGGAGAGCGAATCCTATACCAACACCTATTCTGATTCTTTGGTCACCCTGAAGTGTGTATTCATGGCCTACCAGGGTTTGTTATAATTTCACATATCATTACATACTATTTAGGACGCAAAGTGCCTTTCATCTATTTGGGAATGTTATGAGTCATGTCCGCTGGCTTTTTAGGATTTCTCTTGTGGGCCCATCATATGTTTACCATAAGGACAGCTGTCGACTCGGGAGCATACTTTGCATCAGCTACCGTAATTACTTCTATCCCTACAGGAGTAAAAGTATCTCGCCGATTAGCAACTCTTCTTTTAATTTTTTTTTTTTTTTTTTTTTTTGCGGTACGCGGGCCTCTCACTGTTGTGGCCTCTCCCGTTGCAGAGCACAGGCTCCGGACGCGCAGGCCCAGCGGCCACGGCCCACGAGCCCAGCTGCTCCGCGGCATGTGGGATCCCCCCAGACCGGGGCACGAACCCGCGCCCCCTGCATCGGCAGGCAGGCTCTCAACCACTGCGCCACCAGGGAAGCCCTAATTTTTTTTTTTTTTTTTTCGGCTGCGTTGGGTCTTCGTTAATGCGTGCCGGCTTTCTCTGGTTGCGGTGAGCGGGAGTTACTCTCCGGCGCTGTGTGCGGGCTTCTCATGGCAGTGGCTTCTCTTGCTGCAGAGCACAGGCTCTAGGCGCCTGGGCTTCAGTAGTTGTGGCTCACGGGCTCTAGAGCGCAGGCTCAGTAGTTGCGGCGCACGGGCTTTTTGCTCTGCAGCATGTGGGATCTTCCCGGACCGGGGATCGAACCCATGTCCCATGCATTGGCAGGCCTATTCTTAACCACTTCGTCACCAGGGAAGTCCCTGATCAGCAACTCTTCACAGAGGTAATATTATATGAGCTCCCACTCTATTATGAGTTTTAGGCTTTATTTTCCTTTTTACAGTAGGTGGTTTGACAGGAATCATCTTAGCCAACTCATCCCTGGACATTGTCCTCCAGGATACATACTATGTAGTAGCACACTTCCATGACGTAGTTTCCATGGGAGCAGTCTTCACTATTATAGGAGGCTTCCTACACTGATTCCCACTATTCTCAGGTTATACAGTTAACTCAGCATGAGCAAACAGTCACGTCACAGGTATATTTGTCATAGTAAATACGACTTCCTGCAGCACTTTCTTGGCCTCTCAGGGATGTCACTGCGTTAGTCTGAGGACCCTGAGGCACACACAACATGAAGTATTTTGTCTTTAGGCTCATTCGTCTCAGTAGCAGCAGTAATGCTAATAATCTTCATACTTTGAAAAGCATTTGCATCCAAACGAGAAGTCTCAGCAGTGGAAACTGCTACTCCTAACCTAGAATGGTTGCACGGATGCCCTCCACCATATCCTATGTTTGAAGATCCTACCTATGTAAATGTAAAATAAGGAAGGACTCAAGTCCTTTTCAACCAGTTTCAAACCAACACCATAACAATTATGTCTTTCTCAATAAATGAGATAAAAGTTAAAAGTGATGTAACTTTGTCAAAGTTAAATCATAGGCTAAATTACTGTATATCAAAAGGTATATCAATTTCTTCTAGGCTCTCAAGATGCAACAGCACTTGCATTACACGTTCATAATCACACATTAATAGTGATTTTTAAAATAAGTTCTCTAGTCCTCTATATTATTTCACTAATATTGACAACTAAACTACCTCATATACATACCATAGATGCACAGGTAGAGAAAATGTGAACAATTTACCAGCCATTATTGTAATCTTAGCTGCTCTATCATCATTGTGAATCCTTTACATGATACATGAAATCAATAACTCTTCCCAAACCATACAAACTATGGGTCAGTAATGATACTGACGCTACAAATACACAGATTATGAAGATTTTAACGTTGACTCCTCTGTAATCCCCACATCAGAGCTAAAACCAGGAGAATAATGACTAATAGAAGTCAACACACCAGCAGTATAGAGATAGTCATTGAATATTAGTTAGTTTCATCTGAAAATGTTTTACACCCCTGAGCTCTTCCTTCTCAGGCCTAAAAAGAGCTGCTATCCCAGGACGCCTAAATTAAAGAATCCTAATACCGACAGGACCAGGCCTACGTTGTGCACAAGAGAGCTCGTTTTCCTGAGTTCAAAGACAGGACAGAGGGATATGGCTGAGATATGGGGTGAATCTGGAGCCCATGAGGATGCACTGTCCAAGCTCCAGGATAGGAATGGGGCCTCTGGGATCCCAGGCCACCCACCATGCCAGCCCGAGCAGGATCTTGGCAACATCCCCTGTCAGTGATGAGGCAGCCCTAGCACTTGTCATGACCCAATGCTGTGTCCTATGTGGGTCCCATGCTCTTGGGACCACACCCCACACTCTGCAGGTCCATGCTACAGGGTCCTTCGTGCCTCAGGAGTAGAGACCACACAGCAAGCAGTTCCCTCCCCAACCAGCAGGAGGAGGGGAGGAGAGCAGGGGCACCAGGGGAATCTCGCTCAGACAACAACACCCCAGGGGTGCCAGCAGGGCCAGTGATGATGCAGATGAGCCACAGACCAAGAGGTGGAACCAGAGGACCCAAAAGGCAGCTGGTCAGGTCCTGGCTCATCTGCACCGCAGATGTCTTTGTCCCTCATACACCCCCTTCCTCATACACCCTCTCCTTAAATGCAGAGTCTTCACATGCAAACAGGCAGAGCTTCAGACTGAAAGTCAGCTCTTCCAAAGTGACCCCTCAGCAAACACTGCAGGATTCCACTCCAGTGGGTGCCCTGGGGTCGACAACTCAGGGGCTGAAGTGGATGTCGGTGCCAGGGGCAGTGGGAGGGAACGGGGAGTGAGACTTTCATGGTTGTGGAATTTTGGTTTTGCAAGATGAAAAGTTCTAGGGATGGTGGTGATGGCTCCACGAGAAAGTGAATAGATCTGATGCCTCAGAAACGTGCACTTAAGATGGTGACGATGGTAAAGGGAATGTGATGTGTTTTATTTCACTTAAAATAAATTCTTAAAATAATGTCTTGTTAATTGAGATTCCATTTCGACTCCCCTTCATCACAAATGTCAGAGGCCCAGACACAGTCCCCTACCTTAGAGGCCATCATGGTACCCTCAGAGCACGTGGGAGACCATTCTTAGGGAGGGCTAGTCTGTGCTCACCTGACCTCTGTCCAGGGGGACCCAGGCAGTGGAGACCCCCATAGATTAGACATATGATATTCTATGATATTAATATGATACCACCAAGCATTGTCACTCACCAGAACACAGAGCAGCAACCCACTCAAACATGCCTGACCTCATATGAATGTGACAAGATTAAGAGAAGAAAAGGAAGCACTGGTTAATCAGGGCAACACCCTTAATGCAGAGGTTGGAAATCTCAAAGGGAACAGGACACACTGCAGGCAAAGAGCACATATGGGGTCTCCCCGTACATGTGATCCTGACCCATGCAGATGTGGTGAGACCCACACAGTCCCTGCACCCTTTACCTGGGGTCGCACATCCACACTCACAAGGGCGACCCCACCTCCCCAGACCCTGCATCTAAAGTCACACGTTCTCTCTCAACAGGTGACCCCTCCTATCCAGACCCTTCCACCTGAGTGACATGTCCACAGTCCCAGGGTGAACGGCCCTCCCCAGACCCTGCACCTGGGGTCACATGTCCCCTTGGTCAGGATACTCTGGCTCTGCTGGTGGCTCCCCTACTGTGGAAACAAGCTGGGTTCCTGGGACCTCCTGGGATGGGAAAAAGTGGCAGGTGGGTCTCCTCTGCCCACACTTGTCCCAGAGAAGTCCTCCTCTTTTCCCTTTGGTTCTGTTGATTTTACCTGTGTTTAGAGCTTTCATGCTAGAGGTGAACACACTGCTTGGTTCTGGCAGGCTCAGTCCCTTCTTGTCTCACTTACTTGTCGAGAAAACTCACGGGACAGCAGGGCTGAAAGCCGAGAGGCAGCTCTGGACGCTTCTCAGTAGGGACGGTAGACTGGAAGGAGAGCTCAGCAGCAGCCTCAGCTGTTACCCATCGGCCTCTTGCCCGATCTGCCTGCCCTGCAATCAATTCACCAGCTAAACCTGCCTCCCTACGCACCATGCACGTGCTGGTGAATTGGAATTATTGCCAGGTAGCCCTCCTGCGGATTCTCCACGAGCCCCAGGGAAGGTAAACCTTGCAGGGATTAAGACTAAGGCCCCAACCATCCAGGTCCTGGTTACCAGGACCAGGTAACCGCACTCAGAAGAGAGGCTGTTACTTAGACAAGCCCACCTCAGCTCCAGACCCCAGACATCTAAGCACTGACCTTCAGATGCAGGCACGGAGCTTCCCAGTACTGAGGCCAGGCCGGGTCTCTACCCAGGTCCCCATAGTCCTAGTGTACACAGAACATGGTCAGGTCTAAATCTTCTTATTATAGACAACACATGGTCAGCTCTAAACATAATCAGTAGACAGGACAGGCAGAGGTCTAAATCTACCGTGTAGACAGAGCTTGATCATGTTTAAACTAGCTTAGGGCTGATCTCATAGGAGGAACAGATCACACACGTGGGTCTCTCATCTTTGGACACCCACATCAGGAAACTAAACAAAACCTTTGTCATTAAACATTTCAACAGGCAAAACAGAAATGTTACCAATTTCTCTGGCCACCTGATGGTCAGGATCCACGGGTGAGCCACGAACTTCTTAGAGCACAGCCCAGTCTGCTGCTAGGACAGACAAGAAGGAGCCTGATTCCAGCCTCCCAGGCTTCCAGAAGGAGGCGGCCGCACTGGAAGCCCAGGCAGGACAGTTCTTCATGGTCCGGGCCGGGAGATCCCATCTGTCCACTCGGCTGGCCGATTCCGGGCGAGGCGCTCAGGGCTGCTGAGAGCCCTGCACTCAGGTCCTGCTTCCCTCCAGCATGTGCATGTGTGTGTGCGTGTGCATGTGCGTTTGTGTGTAGAGGGGGCGGTGGCTGACGGCTCCCATGGCTCCCGTCCCAGGCACGGCGCTGTCTTCGAGGGGAGACACGGCGAGAGGTAGGGGCACAGAAGCCATTGGAGAGGAGAACCCACCGCGAAACTCCTTGCTCACTGGCTCGCCCCACCCGGGGACCCGCCTGCCCTTCGTGGGCCGCATGTCATCCCCCAGCCCCTACCCCCGAGAGCAGGGCACCTGCTCTTTCAACAGCACAAGGTCTCACATGAAGGAGACCCAGTGGGGACTGTCACGCCCCCACACCTGATGCTGAGTTTCGGGAGAATGAACCCCCTTGACTGGGCGATGGGACCCTGTGAGGAAAGAGGTGGTGGGCCCAACCAAGTCGGGGCCTGGCTGAGAGATGGGAACACAGGAGCCAAGTGCAGGGCCTGGAGGCCAGGCCAACAGAAGGGGCAACCCCAGCCTTGGCCAGGCTCTCCAACTGTGACATTGTAGATTTAGGGGACCTGGGGCATGTGACTGAATGTGATGGGGGTCTAAACTGGACCCTGAATGGGGCTTAAAGAAGGTGTGAAGGATGTTACTGAGACAGTGACAGTCATTGGAAGACAGACTCTGTGTCAGGACGTCCTGCTCCATCCATTTAAATCCCTGAGATCCGTGACCTTTACGTGGCTCTGCAGGATTGTTAGAGAAGCTGCGTGTGGATATATCTGGGCACGATTCAGTCTGCAACCAACCTGCAAGTGGTTCCAGCAAACACACAGTGTGCGCACAGGCAGGCACAACACACACACAAACACATGCAGGTGCACACCACAAATGTATTCACACACTAGCATGTGAACACACACACACGCATATGCCCATGCACACACTAACGTGAGCAAGCGCACATACCTATGCACATGCACAGCACATGTATGCAAACAGGCACATGCACGTGCATAACGCACACACAGAGAATAAAGTGAATTCGTAAAGCATTAATTCCTGAACACAAGTGAGGCTGACATGTATTCTTCCCTTTTTCTTAGCTTTGATGATTTTCACAATAAAAAGTTTAAGAAAAAAGTTAATGGCAAATGACTCTTGATTCATAGGTGTTTCTGACGTTATTCCACAAATATTAGGACATGAGAAATGAACGTAGATATTACATGTGTCCACTAATGGATGAATGGAGAAGCAAACCATGGTCCATCAATACAAGGGAATGTTATTCAGCCTAAAAAGGAAGGCAATTCTGACACTGTCTGCCCCAGGGATGAACATTGAGGGAATTATGCTCAGTGATGTAAGCGAGACACAAAAAACAAACAGTGCTTGACCCACTCATACAAGGCCCCTAGAGCAGTCAGAGCTGTAGAGACAGAAAGTAGGATGGTGGGTGCCAGGGGCTGAGGGAGGGACAATGGGGGCTGAGTGTTTAATGGGGACTGTTCTCAGTTTTGCAAGATGAAAAAGTTCTGGAGGAGGATGGCGGTCAGGTTTGCACAACAGTGCGAATTACTTCTTGACCCTGAAATGTGCACTTAAACATGGCTAAGATAGTAAATTTTATGTTATGTGTATATGACCACAAATTTTTTAACTTTTTTAAAAACGACAGGAAGTAGTCCATGAATACCACAAGATGCACAACCTCACTAACAACCGAGGGGTTAAAACCATAAGAAAACGACTGTGCACACACCTACCGGAATGGCAGACATGAAGACGCAGCATGAAATCTCAGCAGGACGTGGAGCAATGGAAAGCCTGGTGCGCAGCGGGCGGTGCAACCACTTCTGAAACAATCGGGCCTCAGGGAGCGCACTCCGTGCACACAGACCCACAGTGTTCCTCCCAGCTGAACACAAACCCCCCAGCCCTGCACCAGGACACACGGACAGGGACTCCACAGCCACAGGAGCCAAACCTGAAAGCACCTGGAGGCCATCACAAGCGGATGCAGAAATGAACCATGCACGCTGCTATGAAGGAATATTCCACAGCAATGGAGTACATTGTGTTTAAAGGGAGTAAAACTATAAAAATTATTTTTTAAAAAACTATATTCACAAGATGAAAGAATCTCATGGACACAATGCTGAGCCATCAAGAGCAATAAAGCAGCAAGCACGGTCCACCCACTTATGGACTTTGGAACTAGGCAAAGCTGGGCTGCGTTGCTTAGGGATGCGTGCCTGACCGTAAACTATGAGGACAAGTCACTGACACAACATCGGGCGAGCAGCTACCTCACGGCGGGGGGAGGCTGGGACGAGGGAAGGGCCCTCCTGGGTGTCCACTCATCAGGTTCTGTTTCTTGATGTTTATGATTATTCTTTACATGTATATAACCTAATCCTTAATATGTACTTACAGCTTATCATTTTGGTTTATTAAAAAGGGGTCTCCCCAACAAAGTAGAAGGACACCTGCTTCTCCCAGGGAAGAAAAGGAATAGTTTCTACCAGTGAAATCTCGATACCATGGCTGCTTCAACCATCAAGCATGACAGCAATTCCCGTGAGAGGGGCAGCGGGACCACGACACTCAGAAGGAGGCTCTGGGGCCTCAATCCTGGGTCACTGCCTCTGAGGAGCCCACGGCACCTGGTCAAAGTTCTCAGTCATTCTGTGCACGACCCTTTTGCCTTGGTTGCTCTGGCACAGCTCGGCCGGCACCATCTCTGGGAGAGAAAGAAGAAACGTGCAGAAGGGGGAACCGGATTTCCAGCTGACCCACCTCCTTCTACGGGATGATGCCACACTCTCTAAGAGAGGACAGCAAGGCCACGGAATCCAGCTTCTCTGCCTGAGGCCTGGCCACACTAGTGCCCCACGCTTCTGATGCCACAGGGAGAATTTCGCAAGGTGCCCTCATACCACCAGGTTGGACACACGGGGCTTTCAGACACGCAGGTCCTGTCCGACCCCGCACCTCTGGGGTCACATTCTGGAGGTGGGCCTGCAAGCCTCCAGGTTTTCGCTTTTGGTAGCAGCTTTATTGAGACTGAATTTCCTTACCACACAGTTCACCCACTTTACGTAGTAAGCTCAGTGGTGCTTTGCATATTCACAGGGTTGGACACCCACCGGCACAATGCATTTGACAACATTTCCATCATCTCCCCAAACCCCCACTCTTTAGAGGTCACCCCTCATTTCCCACAGCCCCGGCATCCCCGGTCCACGTTCTGTCTCTGTGGGCTTGCCTGTTCTGGATGTCTCATGTACGTGGAATACACTAATTGTCTTTTTCTGTCTGGCCTCTCTCACTGAGCGTCATGTTTTCGAGGTTCATCCACATCATAGCCTGTGTCAGTGCTTCACTCCTTTTCCGTGGCTGAGTCACCCTTAGTCTCTCTGCTTTTAACTCTGTAATTAATTGTGACTCCCTGCCTGCACCGCACAGGGCTGACGAGGATTTCACCTTCCGTCATTCTTGGGCTGTAAGCTGAACTTTGAACCAACACCAAGGGATCTTGTGCAGAGGCTGAAAGCCCAGCCCCACACGGTGCACAGTCGCCGTGTGTGACCAGAGCCCAGGAGGAAGGGTGAGATGGGCCTGCCTGCTTACGGGACCAGCGTCCTACGTTCTCATGGGAAACCAACTCACTCATCAGCGTCTCGTGAGAGCTGCTCCCCACCGTGCCAAGCGGGCAAGACAGACTGCTCAGGGACCACGGTGCTGCCTTCAGTTCAGGCCCACTCCTACTAACTGTCTAGTTGGAAAGTGCTGAGGCTCCAGGGGAGGGTCCTTCCTGCTTCTTCCAGCTTCTTGGGGCTCCAGGTGTCCCTGGGCTTATGGCTGCATCCCTCCCATCTCCGCCTTCATCTTCATGGGACTTCCCCTCTGTGTCTGTGTCTCCACTCATCATATAAGGACACATTTACACAGGATTGGGACCACCCTAAGGTCCCTGTCTCACCTGGTTACACGACCAGGCCCTACTTCCAAATGAGGTCCTGGCCTGAGCCCCTGGGGTCAGGGCATGGACATCTCTTTCCCTGGGGGGTACACAATCCCCCTTCAGTCTGAGGTAACAGTAATGTTGCCCACGAAACAAGCAAGCCCCTTACCTAAGCCAGTCCCTCGAAGAGGTCTGAGCCCGTCTGGTCTCTTGGAAACTGACTGGGCAGGAGAGTGTGGCTCAGGACCCGAGTGTGAAGGACACCAGGAATCACCCGTGTGAGGCTCCCCTTCGCAGCGGCAGCGCTGGACCAGCTGATGAGGTCCAGCAGGGCAACCCCGAGCTCCTTAGAGGACTCGACCCATGTGGACTGGGGGCGACAGGCACCAGTGGGTGGGCCTGTGATGAAGTGTATGTGACGGGCCTGAAGTGAGCAGGTGAGCACATCTGTGTGTGTGACATCAGGCACACGTGATGGGTCAGCAGTGAGCACACGTGTCTGAGATCAGGTGCGGTACACACTCACGTGATCAGGTTCGCATGGCGTCTTAGCAGGCAGGGCACCATAGGGCTGCAGTGCTGCCACGGGCTCGAGCCACCGACCCTGCCTGGTGTGGAGCATCCCTCCCCCACCACGTGCCCCAGCAGCTCCCACGTCCGCAACTGCGCAGTGGCTGCACCTGCGCAGAGTACTTCCCCTGGGCAAGTACTTCTTGAAGAGGGTCACCTCCGTGGTGACGGCGACCTTCCTCTTCTGCTGCTTCAGTGGTGGCACCCCTGCCAGTGCATGCTTTCACCAAGGCATCCGGGCCGCAGAGGGCTGGTCCCTGCACCTGAGACCAAAGAGAAGGACTTGAGGGGCTGCACTTTCTCCCACCAGGAGCCTCATATCCAGGGGGGCCAGCGGGGGCATGTCAGACACACAGGGCTGGAAATTCTGGTTCATCTTCCCCCAACACGGTGGGCGAAAGGACAGCCACGTGGGACCTCAGACCACGTAGGACACGGTGCGCATCTCACCACTGTCAATTGGCCCATTCAGTTTGCTCTTCTGTGAAATGCTGTTCATGACTGTCTTTTCTCTACGTGAAAAGTGAAAAGAACTGCTTGTATTTAAAAAGTGACCCATTTGTGTGAATTTGGTGAAGGGGAGCGTGCAACCAGGCACACAGCTTGATAAGAGGTTACTGCTATTCAGGAGGGACAGATACCTTAATGGTTTTAGTGCTTTTCTAAATGTGGGAAGAGGCAAGAATCCAAGTTCATAAAAATATTCTCTGAAAATATCGAACTCTCTGCGGGCCGGTTCTGGCCCAGAGCACAAAGTGCCGCATCCTGACCTTTGCCATGTATTCCTTTCAGGGTGTCCTGTAAGTCAGCGATTGTGGTGGGTGATGACTTCATTCTTGTAGAACTGAATCGTGGACAACTTTCTTTATGTTACAATCCCCTCTCTTTTGGTCTTAATTTTGACCAAGGTTTAGGAGGCATTTCAGGACCAATTTATCCCACGGCACCTGGAATACTCATTCCCAGTTCAGGCGAGGATTTCCTTGATAGGCCACTCAATGTGCTGTTAGTGGACTAGTCCCTGTTAACAGTCGCCCAAAGCCACTGGGTCGCCTGTCCTACTAGTCTGTTATGGTCCAGCAAATGGTTCCCTCTTGTAGAGTCTTCCCATATCTAGAGTTATACTGTTACAATCACCGATCTTATAGAACTATGTATTTGACAGTTGTTTTAGGCACTGTCCTGTGCCTGCCCGCCCTTCCTGGGCAGGACCTGCTCGTGATTTTCTAGCTGAGAATCTGACTCTCTTCTGCTTTACACACAAGTTATTTCTATATGGCTTTAAGGTATACTGAATTTCGCAGGAATAGAACAACCATGTGATTCTAGGAAAGCTTGTTCTCACAGTTATTCAGAACTTTACCAAGAATTCTTTGACATTTTGGAAAATCAAATCTCCTGGTAAAGTGGCTCAGAGTTTCTGAATTGTCAGTAAATGCACTAGGATTGCTGTCACCAAAGTAATTCGAATTCTATACAACAATGCCTATTTGTCCTCATTTAAAAACATTAAGTATGAAGTTTGAATCTTTACCTGCCTTTTCTTAAATCTAAATTGAAGAAAAGTTTAAGCAAACATCTGATTTCTTAGTGTAGTTGAAGCCAAGCACTCGCCTATTATGTATTATTTCAATAAAATGTATTTACCTTTAATTCTCTCTATCGTAACTAGAGGTGCATACACACATATACACAATTATACTTAAATTATATGTGTAGAGAGATTATCTTATCTCTGCCTCTGATTTCAGAAAGTGAGGGGAGCGTTACAAAGTACTTGATATAAAAGGGGTGAGGGTCTGATGGGCTGACAGAACACCCATGACATAGCATTTCATTCCCACTAAGGTGCTAGAATCCAAAAGACAGACAATAAAAAGGGAAGAAATTGGAACATTCAAACAACACTAGTGGGAATGTGAAATGGTGCCACCACTTTGGAAGACAGTCTGGCAGTTCCTCAAAATGTCAAACATGGAGTCACTACAAGGCCCAGCAATCCCACTCCTATGTATAAACCCAGGAGAAAGGAAACCACACGTCCACACAAACACTTGTACATGCATGTTCATAGCAGCATGAATCACAACAGCCAAAATGTGGAAAGCACCCAAATGGCCATCAACAGGTAAACAGAGAACAGACACCCACAATGTGCTCCATCCACACAATAGAATAGTACGCAGCCATGAAAAGGAGTGAAGCACTGACACTCGTTACAATGTTGACGATCCTCAAGAACACAATGCTCAGTAAGAGAAGCCAGACACAGAAGGACACTGTCTTAGTCTGCTTGGGCTGCCATAAGAAACTACCAGGCTGGGGTATTCAACAGAAATGTATTTCCTACAGTTCTGGAGGACAGAAGTCAGAGATCAGGATGCCACTACGGTCAGGTTCTGGTGAGGCTCTCTTCTTGGTTGTACGTGGCATCTTCTCCCTGTGTCCTCACATGGAGAATATGTGAGGGAGCTCTCTGACGTCTCTTTTATAAGGACACTAATCCCGTAATAGGGGCTCCACCCTCATGACCTAATCACTTCCCCAAAGCACGACCTCCTAATACCATCAACTTGGGGGTAAGGATTTCAACATGTGAATTTTGGAGGGACACAAACGTTCAGCCAAGAACAACCACAAACTATGATTCCATTTATATGAAATGTCCATTAGAGGCAAAGCCACAGAGACAGGAGGGGGTTAGTGGTGCCAAGGGCTAGGGGAGGGGGAGGGGTCTCCTTTTGGGGGGATGAGAATGTTTTACAACCAGATGGAGGTGGTGCTGCCTCAACATTGTGAATGTGATCAATACCACTGAGTTGTTCAAGTTAATGGTAAATGGTGAATTTTATGTTACATATATTTTAATCACAACTAAAAAAAATAATTCGTCACATCAACAACTTGACACCTCAGGGAATTTCCATTTCTGCCAAGAGAGCCTGTCTGCTTTCCCAGGTGATTCCTGGGACCACAGGTGACCTCGTGGGGGCCGTGGAGTGTAAATGAGGGCATGAACAACCCCACACAGGGACAGTCCAGAGGCAGACCCAGGGCTTGTTCCCAACAGCACAGGACAGAATCCGTTTGGATTCGTCATTGCACTGTGAACAGCCCCATGGGGCCGGTGGCCGGGCACTGCCTGACTGCAGCCCTGAACACCGGGGCCGTGGCCCGATCTCCCTCGCCCCAAGCCTGGGACCTGCCAGGTGAAGCCAACGGCGCTGCAGTCAGTCTTCAGGAGCTGCAGGAGCACGGGCCCAGCCACAGAGTAAGGCCGGAGCACTTCCAGCTACCTGAACACCCGCATGTTAGAGACAGGATTTTCCCATAACGCAAGGGGTATCTGAAAGTGTGTTTCCTCAGGTAAACTGATAACACCGGCCCCTCAATGTGTGGACGCCACCCTTACGGCGGCAGAGTTGAACCCTCACCCCTCCCCCACCAAAATTGACCTCCAAGGCCTCCTGGGGGTCCTCCCCAAACCCGGAGGATGTCCTACCTGAGGGTCCTGACCCAATATACTCCCACTCAGGACGGCCAGCAGAGGTCACGCAGAGGTCGGGCCCCATGCAGCAGGACATGACCCTGGACACAGGTGTGTCCACCCTGCACAGAGGGGTCCCTACGAACAAGTGTCAGGTTACTTCTGAGGGCCACGCCCCTGTCCCACTCGAGGTGCAAGGCCCACCCCACTGCCGGCCCACGCCCCTTTCTCTGGGGCACCTGCGGAACTCAAGCCCGCACCTTCCCCAGGCCTGCCTCCCCGCCATGTAAGGCTGCCAGCATAACTGACGCCATCCTGGGCTCGTCCTTCCGCTGACCTTACCCAGGACTGTACTGTGTGGTCAATCACTTCTCTGTCCTCAAGCCTTTTGTAGTTAATAGAGGCTGTTTAGTAATTATCCGGACCAGGTGGCCTCTATGCTTTGTTAGTCCCCAAACAAGGAAGACCTTCACTGATGTGTTCCCGGTGCCCATGAGACCAGTTACCCACTCATGAACCTTGACTTAGGAATGTGTGTCCTGTTTCCAAGCACACCCCGCCCACAAGTTAACCATAACTTGTCCCGGTGGCCCCTTGGCCATGCAGAGCATGGCGGCACACACTTCCGGTCATTGTTCACCACATCCCAATCCCACCCTGTGAGTAAACTACCCAATAATAAACTGATCCATTAATTACCTGGAGCTGCCTGCCTCGGTTTTCAGTCTGACGATGCCCTGTCAGTTCGGTGGGCACTTCTCGTTCCCTCCATCCGCCAACACCTCACTTACTACTGTGGGTTCAGTAGTGTCCCCCCTCCCCCAATTTATGTCCGTTCTGACCCCAGAATCAGGCCTTATTTCTGAAACAGGGTCTCTGCAGATGTGGTTAAGATGAGGTCATGCTGGATTAGGGAGAGCCCTAAATCCAACAGGTGGTGTCCTTATAAGAAAAGGGAAATCTGGACACAGACACAGAGGAGAAGCCACGTGATGATAGAGGCAGAGGTGGGGGTGATGCAGCCCCAAGTCCATGGGCCCAAGGACTTCTGGAGACCAGAGAAGCCGGGAGAGGCCAGGGCATATTCCCTGAAGTTCCAGAAGGAACCAACCACACCTTCATTGTGTATTTCCAGCATCCAGAGCTGCGAGAGAGAAATCTCTGCTGTTGTGACCCCCCCAGCTTGTGGCATGTTGTCACGGTCGCCCCAGGACCCCCACACCTGCCAGATGATGAGACACGAGGCATCGGAGGAAAGAGCCCCTTGGTATCTGGACGAGCATCTCTACACACATGTCTGGGTGCTGAAGATGGAGGACACGCAGCCGCCTCCCCACCCGAGCTGGGCATTGGGCTGCCTTGCTGTCCCGCTCGCTCCTGTCATATGTCCAGTGGATGACCCGCCTCTGTTGATGCGGGCGCCCCACCACTGTCCTGCGACCTCCTCACACACATCCCACCCACAGGCCGTGCTCCGGCCCTGGCCGCTCAGCAGCCTCAGCTTGGCTGCAGTGACAGGTCAGGGGTCCCGCTGGCCCCACCCAGCCCAGGGGTGGTGCCCGAAGCAGGAGGCCCTGGGCAGCCGCCCTCCATCCTGGACCAGGTGAGGCCTGGAGCAGGCATCTCGAGCTCCTCAGGACCCTGATGCAGCCCCACGTGCCACCAGCCCACACACTCCCCGGCAGGCTGGAGGCTCCGTGTCCCCAGGCACAAGGCACTTCTCGAAGGCGGCCCTGGGGTGTGTCTTCAAACTGCTCCACGTTTGGCCCAACCTGGCTGGGAGCCCGCGGCTGGCCACCTTCGTAGGAGCAGACAGAGGGCATCCATGAGGCCCCCGTGCCCCTGCCCCTAAGTGACGCCACCCGTCGCAGCCCAGGCCACCCGCCTCTGACCACCGTGTCCCCCCATCAGCTCTGGCCCAGCCCTCTAGAGACTCCCCACTCCCCGGAAGGCAGGGTTGACCACCACTCGGCCTCCCTCCCCCCTCTGCCAGTCCGTCCATCCTCCCTGAGTCAGGACACAGCTTCCTCCATGAGGCTCCTGGATTCCGGCCTGGGGGACCCACACACCCCCACAAGCTGTGTCGACCACGAGGATTGTCACCTCAAGAGGCCCCGGACGACGGACTCCCCGGGACCTCACTATGGGACTTTGTGTGCAGATGGGCCACCACAGAGCTGCCCGGGGTGAGCCGAGGTCACTGACCTGTGTGCGGGCGTCCTCATGGGGGGCATTTGGACCCAGACACATGGGGGAGAAGGCGATGTCATGGCAGAGACGGAGGCGGGGCTGGGAGTGGTCTGGGACCGACTGACCCCAGAAGCCGCGGAGGAGCGGGCCCCCAGCACCTTGACCTCGGGCTCCAGGCCTGAGAGGAAGCGTCCCCTGTCCCAACCGCGCCCCCCGTCTGGTGTTCTGTGCCGGGGCCACAGGAATCCCACACCCGGCCTGCGGGGCGCGGCGCTGTGCTTGCTGACACCCAGGACCGTCACCGGCCTCCCCCCTCTGGGCATGACCCCCTCTCCTCCTCGGTGAGGGACCCAGGGCCCAGGACCCCCGTCCCACACTTCCCCATCACAGCAACCTCCCCCGCTCCCCCAGCCACCCCTGGGGCATCTGAGGCCCCAGAAAGGAGCCGCAGCAGCGTGGTGACTTGGCGAGTGGTCACGGGCCACCGCTCCCACCCCGAGACCTGAGTGTGGCCATCTGAGAAGGGACCCACCAGCCCCCCGACCCAGGCGCCCCGTTTCACAGGGCAGGTCCTCTTGCCGGGTCTCTGGAGGAGGCTGGCGAGCAGGGGTGACAGAGGCCTGTGAACATGTGGGCCAGAGAGCTCCTCCCCAGGAGCCCAGGCACAGTGAGCCCAGGACGTGTCCATCCCTCCCCTCCTGTACCCTACAGAGTGAGAATAAAGCCCCAGTGACCCCCAAGAAGAGACATGACACCCAGAGGACTAGACCATCCACAGACCGGGGACTGAGTGTTCACCTCTTTCCCTGGAGATAACAATGTCTTCACCAAAACTGCAGACTGCCCGATGTCCCCCAAACACCCAGCTTCAGTGAGCCAGCAGACAGAAAATTCCCTTGCAGGGTCCCCTGTGTTAATAGACCCAGCCTTTGTAGTAGCGGGGCCGGCCCAATAAGGATGGATGTGCTGCAACAACGGATACTCACTGGTCCTCGACACATGCCTTGTCCTACGTGGTCTGAGGTCCCACGTGGCTGTCCTTTCGCCCACCGTGTTGGGGGAAGATGAACCAGAATGTCCGGCCCTGTGTGTCTGACATGCCCCCGCTGGCCCCCCTGGATATGAGGCTCCTGGTGGGAGAAAGCGCAGCCCCTCAAGTCCTTCTCTTTGGTCTCAGGTGCAGGGACCAGCCCTCTGCGGCCCGGATGCCTTGGTGAAAGCATGCACTGGCAGGGGCGCCACCACTGAAGCAGCAGAAGAGGAAGGTCGCCGTCACCACGGAGGTGACCCTCTTCAAGAAGTACTTGCCCAGGGGAAGTACTCTGCGCAGGTGCAGCCACTGCGCAGTTGCGGACGTGGGAGCTGCTGGGGCACGTGGTGGGGGAGGGATGCTCCACACCAGGCAGGGTCGGTGGCTCAAGCCCGTGGCAGCACTGCAGCCCTATGGTGCCCTGCCTGCTAAGGCGCCATGCGAACCTGATCACGTGAGTGTGTACCGCACCTGATCTCAGACACGTGTGCTCACTGCTGACCCATCACGTGTGCCTGATGTCACACACACAGATGTGCTCACCTGCTCACTGCAGGCCCGTCACATACACTTCATCACACACCCACCCACTGCTGCCTGTCGCCCCCAGTCCACATGGGTCGAGTCCTCTAAGGAGCTCGGGGTAGCCCTGCTGGACCTCAGCAGCTGGTCCAGCGCTGCCGCTGCAAAGGGGAGCCTCACACGGGTGATTCCTGGTGTCCTTCACACTCGGGTCCTGAGCCACACTCTCCTGCCCAGTCAGTTCCCAAGAGACCAGGCGGGCTCAGACCTCTTCGAGGGGCTGGCTTAGGTAAGGGGCTTGCTTGTTTCGTGGGCAACATTACTGTTACCTCAGACTGAAGGGGGATTGTGTACCCCCCAGGGAAAGAGATGTCCATGCCCTGACCCCAGGGGCTCAGGCCAGGACCTCATTTGGAAGTAGGGCCTGGTCGTGTAACCAGGTGAGACAGGCGTCTTAGGGTGGTCCCAATCCTGTGTAAATGCGTCCTTATATGATGAGTGGAGACACAGACACAGAGGGGAAGCCCCATGAAGATGAAGGCGGAGATGGGAGGGATGCAGCCATAAGCCCAGGGACGCCTGGAGCCCCAAGAAGCTGGAAGAAGCAGGAAGGACCCTCCCCTGGAGCCTCAGCACTTTCCAACTAGACAGTTAGTAGGAGTGGGCCTGAACTGAAGGCAGCACCATGGTCCCTGAGCAGTCTGTCTTGCCCGCTTGGCACGGTGGGGAGCAGCTCTCACGAGACGCTGATGAGTGAGTTGGCTTCCCATGAGACCGTAGGACGCTGGTCCTCTAAGCAGGCAGGCCCATCTCACCCTTCCTCCTGGGCTCTGGTCACACACGGCGACTGTGCACCGTGTGGGGCTGGGCTTTCAGCCTCTGCACAAGATCCCTTGGTGTTGGTTCAAAGTTCAGCTTACAGCCCAAGAATGACGGAAGGTGAAATCCTCGTCAGCCCTGTGCGGTGCAGGCAGGGCGACACAATTAATTACAGAGTTAAAAGCAGAGAGACTAAGGGTGACTCAGCCACGGAAAGGGAATGAAGCACTGACACAGGCTATGATGTGGATGAACCTCAAAAACATGACGCTCAGTGAGAGAGGCCAGACAGAAAAAGACAATTAGTGGATTCCACGTACATGAGACATCCAGAACAGGCAAGCCCACAGAGACAGAACGTGGACCGGGGATGCCGGGACTTTGGGAAATGAGGGGTGACCTCTAAAGAGTGGGGGTTTGGGGAGATGATGGAAATGTTGTCAAATGCATTGTGCCGGTGGGTGTCCAACCCTGTGAATATGCAAAGCACCACTGAGCTTAATACGTAAAGTGGGTGAACTGTGTGGTAAGGAAATTCAGTCTCAATAAAGCTGCTACCAAAAGCGAAAACCTGGAGGCTTGCAGGCCCACCTCCAGAATGTGACCCCAGAGGTGTGGGGTCGGACAGGACCTGCGTGTCTGAAAGCCCCGTGTGTCCAACCTGGTGGTATGAGGGCACCTTGCAAAATTCTCCCTGTGGCATCAGAAGCGTGGGGCACTAGTGTGGCCAGGCCTCAGGCAGAGAGGCTGGATTCCGTGGCCTTGCTGTCCTCTCTTAGAGAGTGTGGCATCATCCCGTAGAAGGAGGTGGGTCAGCTGGAAATCCGGTTCCCTCTTCTGCACGTTTCTTCTTTCTCTCCCAGCGATAGTGCCGGCCGAGCTGTGCCAGAGCAACCAAGGCAAAAGGGTCGTGCACAGAATGACTGAGAACTTTGACCAGGTGCCGTGGGCTCCTCAGAGGCAGTGACCCAGGATTGAGGCCCCAGAGCCTCCTTCTGAGTGTTGTGGTCCCGCTGCCCCTCTCACGGGAATTGCTGTCAGGCTTGATGGTTGAAGCAGCCATGGTATCGAGATTTCACTGGTAGAAACTATTCCTTTTCTTCCCTGGGAGAAGCAGGTGTCCTTCTACTTTGTTGGGGAGACCCCTTTTTTAATAAACCAAAATGATAAGCTGTAAGTACATATTAAGGATTAGGTTATATACATGTAAAGAATAATCATAAACATCAAGAAACAGAACCTGATGAGTGGACACCCAGGAGGGCCCTTCCCTCGTCCCAGCCTCCCCCCGCCGTGAGGTAGCTGCTCGCCCGATGTTGTGTCAGTGACTTGTCCTCATAGTTTACGCTCAGGCACGCATCCCTAAACAACGCAGCCCAGCTTTGCCTAGTTCCAAAGTCCATAAGTGGGTGGACCGTGCTTGCTGCTTTATTGCTCTTGATGGCTCAGCATTGTGTCCATGAGATTCTTTTATCTTGTGAATATAGTTTTTTTAAAAATAATTTTATAGTTTTACTACATTTAAACAAAACGTACTCATTACTGTGGAATATTCCTTCATAGCAGCATGCATGGTTCATTTCTGCATCTGCTTGTGATGGTCTCCAGGTGCTTTCAGGTTTGGCTCCTGTGGCTGTGGAGTCCCTGTCCGTGTGTCCTGGTGCAGGGCTGGGGGGTTTGTGTTCAGCTGGGAGGAACACTGTGGGTCTGTGTGCACGGAGTGCGCTCCCTGAGGCCCGATTGTTTCAGAAGTGGTTGCACCGCCCGCTGCGCACCAGGCTTTCCATTGCTCCACGTCCTGCTGAGATTTCATACTGCATCTTCATGTCTGCCATTCCGGTAGGTGTGTGCACAGTCGTTTTCTTATGGTTTTAACCCCTCGGTTGTTAGAGAAGTTGTGCATCTTGTCGCATTCATGGACTATTTCCTATTCTTTTTTTAAAAGTTTTGAAAATTGTGGTCATATACACATAACATAAAATTTACTATCTTAGCCATGTTTAAGTGCACATTTCAGGGTCAAGAAGTAATTCGCACTGTTGTGCAAACCTGACCGCCATCCTCCTCCAGAACTTTTTCATCTTGCAAAACTGAGAACAGTCCCCATTAAACACTCAGCCCCCATTGTCCCTCCCTCAGCCCCTGGCACCCACCGCCCTACTTTCTGTCTCTGTTTCCGACTGCTCTAGGGGCCTTGTATGAGTGGGTCAAGCACTGTTTGTTTTTCTGTGTCTCGCTTACATCACTGAGCATAATTCCCTCAATGTTCATCCCTGGGGCAGACAGTGTCAGAATTGCCTTCCTTTTTAGGCTGAATAACATTCCCTTGTATTGATGAACCATGGTTTGCTTCTCCATTCATCCATTATTGGACACATGTAATATCTACGTTCATTTCTCATGTCCTAATATTTGTGGAATAACGTCAGAAACACCTATGAATCAAAAGTCGTTTGCCATTAACATTTTTCTTAAACATTTTTATTGTGAAAATCATCAAAGCTAAGAAAAAGGGAAGAATACATGTCAGCTTCACTTGTGTTCAGGAATTAATGCTTTACGAATTCACTTTATTCTCTGTGTGTGCGTTATGCACGTGCATGTGCCTGTTTGCATACATGTGCTGTGCATGTGCATAGGTATGTGCGCTTGCTCACGTTAGTGTGTGCATGGGCATATGCGTGTGTGTGTGTTCACATGCTAGTGTGTGAATACATTTGTGGTGTGCACCTGCATGTGTTTGTGTGTGTGCTGTGCCTGCCTGTGCGCACACTGTGTGTTTGCTGGAACCACTTGCAGGTTGGTTGCAGACTGAATCGTGCCCAGATATATCCACACGCAGCTTCTCTAACAATCCTGCAGAGCCACGTAAAGGTCACGGATCTCAGGGATTTAAATGGATGGAGCAGGACGTCCTGACACAGAGTCTGTCTTCCAATGACTGTCACTGTCTCAGTAACATCCTTCACACCTTCTTTAAGCCCCATTCAGGGTCCAGTTTAGACCCCCATCACATTCAGTCACCTGCCCCAGGTCCCCTAAATCTACAATGTCACAGTTGGAGAGCCTGGCCAAGGCTGGGGTTGCCCCTTCTGTTGGCCTGGCCTCCAGGCCCTGCACTTGGCTCCTGTGTTCCCATCTCTCAGCCAGGCCCCGACTTGGTTGGGCCACCACCTCTTTCCTCACAGGGTCCCATCGCCCAGTCAAGGGGGTTTATTCTCCCAAACCCAGTATCAGGAGTGGGGGCATGACAGCCCCATTGGGTCTCCTTCATGTGCGACCTTGTGCTGTTGAAAAAGCAGGTGCCCTGCCCTCGGGGGTGGGGGCTGGGGGGTGGCATGCGGGCCAAGATGGGCAGGCGGGTCCCCGGGTGGGGCGAGCCAGTGTGCAAGGAGTTCCGCGGTGGGTTCTCCTCTCCAAAGGCTTCTGTGTCCCTACGTTTCCCCGTGCTTCACCTCGCAGACAGCGCCGTGCCTGGGACGGGAGCCATGGGAGCCGTCAGCCACCGCCCCCTCTACACACAAACGCACATGCACACGCACACACACATGCACACGCTGGAGGGAAGCAGGACCTGAGTGCAGGGCTCTCAGCGGCCCTGAGCACCCCGCCCAGAATCGGCCAACGGAATGGACAGACCGGATCTCCCGGCCCGGACCACGCAGTACTGTCCTGCCTGGGCTTCCAGTGCGGCCGCCTCCTTCTGGAAGCCTGGGAGGCTGGAATCAGGCCCCTTCTTGTCTGTCCTGGCAGCAGACTGGGCTGCACTCTCAGAAGTTCGTGGCTCACCCGTGGATCCTGACCATCAGGTGGCCAGAGAAATTGGTAACATTTCTGTTTTGCCTGTTGAAATGTTTAATGACAAAGGTTTTGTTCAGTTTCCTGATGTGGGTGTCCAAAGATGAGAGACCCACGTGTGTGATCTGTTCCTCCTATGAGATCAGCCCTAAGCTAGTTTAAACATGATCAAGTTCTGCCTGCACGGTAGATTTAGCCCTCTGCCTGTCCTGTCTACTGATTATGTTTAGAGCTGACCATGTGTTGTCTATAATAAGAAGATTTAGACCTGACCATGTTCTGTGTACACTAGGACTATGGGGACCTGGGTAGAGACCCGGCCTGGCCTCAGTACTGGGAAGCTCCGTGCCTGCATCTGAAGGTCAGTGCTTAGATGTCTGGGGTCTGGAGCTGAGGTGGGCTTGTCTAAGTAACAGCCTCTCTTCTGAGTGTGGTTACCTGGTCCTCCCAAGGGTCAATGCTATGGTTGGGGCCTTAGTCTTAATCCCTGCAAGGTTCACCTTCCCTGGGGCTCGTGGAGAATCCGCAGGAGGGCTACCTGCCGATTATTCCAATTCACTAGCACGTGCATGGTGCATAGGGAGGCAGGTTTAGCTGGTGAACTGATTGCAGGGCAGGCAGATCGGGCAAGAGGCCGATGGGTAACAACTGAGGCTGCTGCTGAGCTCTCCTTCCAGTCTACCGTCCCTACTCAGAAGTGTCCAGAGCTGCCCCTTGGCTTTCAGCCCTGCTGTCCTGTGAGCTCTCTCAACAAGTAAGTGAGACAAGAAGGGACTGAGCCTGCCAGAACCAAGCAGTGTGTTCACCTCTAGCATGAAAGCTCTAAACACAGGTAAAATCAACAGAACCAAAGGGAAAAGAGGAGGACTTCTCTGGGACAAGCGTGGGGAGAGGAGACCCACCTGCCACTTTTTCCCATCCCAGGAGGCCCCAGGGACCCAGCTTGTTTCCACAGTAGGGGAGCCACCAGCAGAGCCAGGTGACCCCAGGTGCAGGGTCTGGGGAGGTGGAGTCACCCCGGAGACTGTGCACCTGTGACCCCAGGTGGGGGAGTCTGGGTAGGGTGATTCACTCTGGGACTGTGGACATGTGACTCAGGTGGAGGGGTCTGGGTAGGAGGGGTCACCTTTTGAGAGAGCATGTGTGACTTTAGATGCAGGGTCTGGGTAGGAGGGGTCACCTGTTGAGAAAGAACATATTACTTTAGGTGCAGGGTCTGGGGAGGTGGGTCACCCTGGTGAGTGTGGATGTGTGACCCCAGGTATAGGGTGCGGGTCTGTGTGGGTCTCACCACATCTGCATGGGTCAGGATCACATGTACAGGGATACCCTGTATGTGCTCTTTGCCTGCAGTGTGTATTTTCCCCTTTGAGATTTCCAACCTCTGCATTAAGGATGTTGCCCTGATTAACCAGTGCTTCCTTTCCTTCTCTTAATCTTGTCACATTCATATGAGGTCAGGCATGTTTGAGTGGGTTGCTGCTCTGTGTTCTGGTGAGTGACAATGCTTGGTGGTATCATATTAATATCATAGAATATCATATGTCTAATCTTTGGGGGTCACGAATGCCTGGGTCCCCCTGGACATAGGTCAGGTGAGCACAGACTAGCCCTCCCTAAGAATGGTCTCCCTTGTGCCATGTGAGGGTACCATGATGGCCTCTAAGGTAGGGGACTGTGTCTGGGCCTCCGACATTTGTGATGAAGGGGAGTCGAAATGGAATCTCAATTAATAAGACATTATTTTAAGAATTTATTTTAAGTGAAATAAAACACATCACATTCCCTTTACCATCGTCACCATCTTAAGTGCACGTTTCTGACGCATCAGATCTATTCACTTTCTCGTGGAGCCATCACCACCATCCCTAGAACTTTTCATCTTGCAAAACCAAAATTCCACAACCATGAAAGTCTCACTCCCCGTTCCCTCTCACTGCCCCTGGCACCGATATCCACTTCAGTCCCTGAGTTGTCGACCCCAGGGCACCCACTGGAGTAGAATCCTGCAGTGTTTGCTGAGGGGTCACTTGGGAAGAGCTTTCAGTCTGAAGCTCTGCCTGTTTGCATCTGAAGAACCTGCATTTAAGGAGAAGGTGTATGAGGAAGGGGGTGTATGAGGGACAAAGGTGTCCGGCGTGCAGGTGAGCCAGGACCTGACCAGCTGCCTCTTAGGTCCTCTGGTTCCAGCTCTTGGCCTGTGTCTCATCTGCATCATCACTGGCCCCGCTGGCACCCCTGGGGTGTTGTCTGAGCGAGATTCCCCTGGTGCCCCTGCTCTCCTCCCCTCCTCCTGCTGGTTGGGGAGGGAACTGCTTGCTGTGTGGTCTCTACTCCTGAGGCACGAAGGACCCTGTAGCATGGACCTACAGAGTGTGGAGTGTGGTCCCAAGAGCATGGGACCCACATAGGACACAGCATTGGGTCATGACAAGTGCTAGGGCTGCCTCATCACTGACAGGGGATGTTGCCAAGATCCTGCTCGGGCTGGCATGGTGGGTGGCCTGGGATCCCAGAGGCCCCATTCCTATCCTGGAGCTTGGACAGTGCATCCTCATGGGCTCCAGATTCACCCCATATCTCAGCCATATCCCTCTGTCCTGTCTTTGAACTCAGGAAAACGAGCTCTCTTGTGCACAACGTAGGCCTGGTCCTGTCGGTATTAGGATTCTTTAATTTAGGCGTCCTGGGATAGCAGCTCTTTTTAGGCCTGAGAAGGAACAGCTCAGGAGTGTAAAACATTTTCAGATGAAACTAATATTCAATGACTATCTCTATACCGCTGGTTTGTTGACTTCTATTAGTCATTATTCTCCTGGTTTTAGCTCTGATGTGGGGATTACAGAGGAGTCAACATTTAAATCTTCATAATCTGTGTATTTGTAGCGTTGGTATCATTACTGGCCCATAGGTTTTATGGTTTGGGAAGAGTTATTGATTTCATGTATCATGTAAAGGATTCACAATGATGATAGAGCAGCTAAGATTACAATAATGGCTGGTAAATTGTTCAGATTGTCTCTATCTGTGCATCTATTGTACATATATGAGTGAGTTTAGTTGTCAATATTAGTGAAATAATATAGAGGGCTAGAGAACTTATTTTAAAAATCACTATTGTGTGATGATGAAAATGTAAAAGTTCTTCCATAATCGGTGATGCTGTATCTTGAGACCCTAGATGAAATGGATATGCCTTCGTGAGAGACACTATTTTCACCTATAATTTTACTTTAAAAAATTTGCATCACTTTTTACTTTTATCTCATTTTTTGAGAAAGACATATTTGTAATGCTGTTGGCTCCAAACTGCTTGAAAAGGACTACAGCCCTTCCTTACTTTACATTTACATCGGTAGGATCTTCAAATATAGGATATGGTGGAGGGCATCCGTGCAACCATTCTAGGTTAGGAGTAGCAGTTTCCACTGCTGAGACTTCTCGTTTGGACGCAAATGTTTTTCAAAGTATGAAGATTATTAGCATTACTGCTGCTACTGAGACGAATGAGCCTAAAGACAAAATACTTCATGTTGTGTGTGCCTCAGGGTCCTCAGACTAACGTAGGGACATCCCTGAGAGTCCAGGAAAGTGCTGCAGGAGGTCGTATTTACTATGACAAATATACCTGTGAAGTGAGTTTTGCTACTGCTGAGTTAACTGTATAACCTGAGAATAGTGGGAATCAGTGTAGGAAGCCTCCTGTAATAGTGAAGACTGCTCCCATGGACACTACATCATGGAAGTGTGCTACTACATAGTATGTATCCTGCAGGACAATGTCCGGGGATGAGTTGGCTAAGATGATTTCTGTCAAACCACCTACTGTATAAAGGAAAATAAAGTCTAAAACTCATAATATAGTGGGAGGTCATATAATATTACCTCTGTGAAGAGTTGTTAATCAGGGACTTCCCTGGTGATGCAGTGGTAAAGAATTGGCCTGCCAATACAGGGGAAACGGGTTCGATCCCCGGTCCGGGAAGATTCCACATGTCGCGGAGCAAAAAGCCCGTGTGCCACAACTACTGAGCCTGCCCTCTAGAGCCTGCGAGCCACAACTACTGAGCCCACGTGCCAGAGCCCGTGCTCTACAACAAGAGAAGCCACTGCAATGAAAAGGCTGTGCAGCACAACGAAGAGTAGCTGCCACTCACTGCAAGCATAGAAAGCCCAAGTGCAGCAACCAAGACCCAACACAGCCAAAAGAAAAAAAAAGAAAAATTAAAGAAAGCGTTGCTAATCGGCTAGATACCTTTACTCCTGTAGGGACAGAAGTAATTACGGTAGCTGAAGCAAAGTATGCTCCTGAGTCGACAGCTATCCTTATGGTAAACACAAGATGGGCCCACAAGAGAAATCCTAAAAAGCCAGCGGACATGACTCATAACATTCCCAAATAGCTGAAAGGCACTTTGCGTCCTAAATAGTATGTAACAATATGTGAAATTATAACAAACCCTTGTAGGCCATGAATACACACTTCAGGGTGACCAATGAATCAGAATAGGTATTGGTATAGGATCCAGTCTCCTCCTGCAGGGTCAAAGAAGGTAGTGTTGAGATTTCTGTCTCTTAACAGTATGGCGATTCTGGCTGCTCAGACTGACAATGGTAATTATAGTAATATGGCTATAGCTGGGGAAGATTAAACTAATAATGGTGTTTGGTATTGGGATATGACTGCTGGTTTTGTATGAAAGACTATAGTGATAAAAGTAATAGCACCAGGAATTGAAGAGACACCTGCTAAATGTAAGGAGGAAATGGTTAGGTGGACAGAGGCTCCTGTGTGGGCCAGATTGCAGGCTAGAGCTGAATACACGGTTCCACTGGTACCAGAACCAGCTTCTACTATTGGTGATATGAGTAGGAGTAAGAATGATGGGGGAAATAGTCAAAAGTTTACATGATTTATTAGGGGAAATGCTACCTCAGGTGTCTGAGTTATTAGTGGCCCAAGTCAGTTTTCAAACCCTGCAATATAATAGGTACAAGTATAAAGAAAATTATTACAAGTGCAGGGACTGTTATCAGTACCTTACAGATTTGGGCATCTCCAGGTAGCGCTCCAGGTTAGCATAGCTCAGCCTGGATGAATATGCTTAAGGTGCTGCCTGCTACTCCAGCTCAAGCACTAAATAGTAAATATAAAATGCTGATACATTTTTGATTTGTTGAAAATAATCAGCAGTGTATGAACAGAGGTAAAATGACTGAGCTAGCTTTAGACTGTAAATGTAAAGACAGAGATTGAGCAAACCCTGTGGTGAATCAATAAATTGAACTGTAATTTCAGAGAAGCAGCTTCAATTCTGCCAAAGATTTTTCCTGCCTTTTTTCTCTTTTTTTTCTTTCTCAAATGAAGGAGAAGCAGATTGAAGCCAGTTGACTAGAGGATTTGCCTGTTAACTAAAGTTTCCTGGGGTTAAAACTCATCAATCTCCTAAAGATTTGGCTGAATTACAATGTTTGCTTTACATTCAATTGATGTAGGATGAAGTCTTGTGATCCTTATTTTTAGGAATTAAGTAAATTTTACTTGCTTAGGGTTTTGAAAGCTCTTCATCTGAACTGACCTAAATTCGTAGTCCAGCACTGATAGAATGGGTGTTATGTGTAGTAATTGTGTGGATATTATGATTGGTAATGATAGGAAGGTTATTTCTTTGTATGTTCACATTGTTTTATTTTTGTGTTGTTTAACGAAGGGAACATAGCTAGTGATGTGGATTATGTTAGCTGCAAGTAGAAATATATGTTGAGGACTGCTATGATGGCCGTCAGTGTTGGCAGAAGGATGTTGTCATTTTTGTTATCTCTTGGATAATTATTCATTTGGGTAAAAACCCTGATAGTGATGGGCGATGTCCTAATGATACTATAATGGTGAGGAGAAGGATGGTGATGGGAGGTGTTTTATCTCATGTGTGTGATAACGATACTCTTGGAGTACATGATCTGGGCATAAATAAGAAGAAGAGAGTGTTGTGATGATATAAATTCGTATGTTTAGGACTGTTATCATTGGAATGTACTTTATAGTAGCTGTCATTCATCCTATGTGGGCAGTTGATGAGGAGGGTGTAATTTTTCCAGGTGAGTGTGGCTAAGTCTGCCTCGGCCTCCAGCTATGATTTATAATATCACTATGATTAATAGTATATATAGGTTGATGGATGGTGACATGTGGTATAAAACTGATAGGGGTGCAATTTTGTCAGGCTGATAGCATCAGGCCTGCTGTTCATGGAATGCCTTGTGTGACTTCAGACACTCAGAAGTGAAATGGGGAAAGTCCTACTTTTGTGACAAGGGCGATTGTCATGAGGGTGGATGCTGCTGGATTAAAGATTTTTGTTATTCATTGTGTTCTTTGACCAGAATATATTAGATTAATGATAATAGCCATTATAAGTAGTATTGATGTGGTGGATTGTTTTAGGAAATATTTGTTGGATGCTTCTGTAGCTTATGGGTTCGTGTTTTTTATTAGAATGGGGATACCATTAACCAGTGTGAACTTGTTATACAATTATATTTCCTGAGAAAATGGTCGGTAGAATGATAGTAAAAAACATGAGAGTTTATTAGTACAGGAAGGATATACGACAACATTTTCGGGGTATGGGCCTGAACCTTACTTAGAGAACCTTACTATATAGCATGTGGTGTCAAGTGGTAGTATGGGGAATGTAAAATTCTTAGGAAGAATTCAATTCCAGGGATAAGAGCATTGAAACTTCTATGATTTACTCTATTAAAGTAACCCTCTTGCCAGTCATATTTCTTAAGTTTGTGGTGGGTTGCCTGGTATGATGACAGGTAGTGAAAACTCTCATATACATCAGGCTAATGTTAGTAGTAAAAAAAACTTTTTATAACAGATGTAGACATTGATCATATCAAAATTGTGGGTAGGATGCTCGAATTCATAGAAAGGAGATTGTTAGATGTGTTTTAATGATGACTTGGGCTGTATACAATTCTTGCACCTAGGGATTGTCGAATGCTCCTAAAAATAGATTGTTGTGGAAATGTTTATTATAAAGAAATTGACATATTCTCTAGGAAGGATGCGGTGAGTGGGCCTGCTACTTTTTCTACACTGAAGACAATTACTTCTGTTAAATCAAGTGGGGTTTCATTGGATTTCTGCTACTGCGGAAATAATCAAATTCAGGGTAGCGGTCAGGAGAAAATTAGTCATAGGTGTTCTTGTGTAATAATTACTGTTGAAAGTGCAAATGATCCATTTATCAGTAAGACTGAGAATAGAATAACTGGTACATAACTTCATATGAGATTGTATGTTCTACTGTCCCTAGGGCTCCAGTGAGTGAGTATTTTGAATCTGAAGCTCATCCAGATCAGAGGATGAAAAAAATGGCTAGGTGTGATATGGCTAATATAAATAGTATGCCTACATTTACATGAATTAGTGGATAAATATGGGAAGAGGAAATCATGTTGTTGGAGCGAGGGTTAAGGCTAGCATTGGGGCAATAATATATAAACTGATGATGTTGATGGAATAGTGGCTCTTTAATAAGTAATTTGAATGCCTCGGCAATGGTTTGTAATAATCCATGCGGGCTGATGATTTTTGGCCCTTTCTGGATTTGTATATAGCCTAGGATTTTCCATTTAGTTAATATGAGGAATGCTATGGTGAATTAAATTGGGTAATTTGTGAAAGAATGTTGATTATAAACATATTCTTAGGAAGAGGACTTGAACCTGTGCAGAAAAAGGTTTCAGTTTTACATAATTACCAGGCTCTGCCACCGTAACAAACCCTGTTCTACAGTAGGGTATGTAAAAATTAATTGAATGTAGATTATATCATCATTTAGTTTGAAGACATTTTGTAAAGTAAGCCGTATTGCTCTTGTCCTTTCATACTGGGAGAAATCTGCAATAGACAGAAACCAAGCAGGATGACTCCAGTCCGAACTCAGATCATGTGAGACTTTAATCGTTGAACAGATAGTTAATAGCAGTTACACCATTGAAATGTCGTGATCCAGCATCAAGATCATAAACCATATTGCTGATATGAATTCTAGAATACATTTACACTGTTATCCCTAGTAAAACTTGCTCCGTTGATCAGTGTTTTAGAAGAACAGGTGATATAGCCTTTTGACTAGCTGGTCTAAATTTTAATCACTCAGAGGTGGTTTTATTCTCCAAAAAATAAATGACACACGGACTCAAGGCACCCCAGCTTCAGTAGTTGTGGCGTGCGGGCTCAGTAGTTGTAGCCCCCGGCTTAGTTCCTCCGTGGCACGTGGGATCTTCCCAGACTGGGGATCAAACCTGTGTCCCCTGCATTGGCAGGTGAATTCTTAACCACTGCATTACCAGGGAAGTCCCAGAATTGCAGTCTCCCTTTTAATATACCTTAAGCCCAAATAATCCTTGGAAAATTGTTACAGAAAATAAGACAATAAAATATTATAAGGACTATAAAAGAAGCATATAGTATACAGTTCATATAGACACATCCCAAGCAGTTACAAAGTATACTAAAAGGGAGACTGCAATTTTAAAGAATAAGAGAAATTATACCAATAAACTCCCAATCTTTCCTGAAACGTTGCAATCTGAAACACTATTGTAGGAAGCAGAAGATTCCAGGAGACATTCTACAAATGAAGGACTCTAAACGCTGTGGTTGGATAAGGAATTCTGGAAGGAAGGTATCCTCACCCAAGGAGAGCAGGTTCCTATACTTCTCTAACATCACATCCCTGTACAATTCCCACTGATCGTGGGCCAGGCATTCCCAGTCCTCTTGAGAGAAATCTATGGGCACATCCTGGAATGTCAGCAGTCCCTGAAATTAAAAGTACACATACTGTGTGGCCACAGGAAGAGTTCATAATGTGACCCAAGAAGAAAACAGCAAGTTAAGAGAACTGGTTTTAATTTAGAAGAGTGTCTTCAATTATCCACATATATATATATATATATATATATATATATATATATATATATTTACAAAGTAACTTTCTCTACCTTATTTCTAACTACAAGAAAAGAGTATGGCATGTGATCCACAAAACCAGTATACAGACTATACTTATCTGGAAAAGAAATGATAAAATGATGGTTTCAACACAGGCATATGCATTTTCGAGTGTTTTATTTATATCAAACTTGATAAAATGTGTGTATTTCTCAGACGTAAAAGACATGTCGAGGTAGAAATGAACTTTCAACTATTCATGGGTACAAAAGTACACTGGGGAGATTGTAAAAGTGCAGATTCTGATCCAGTAGTTCTGATGGGCTTGAATTCCATTTTTTTCACAAGCTCATTTTTAACTAGTGATGCCACAGTCTTTGTCATTAACTACAATTGGGAATAGCAGAGACATAATAAGGACAGGTAAAAATTCATAGGTAACTTTGAACTTAAAGTGTTTTATGGATTTTACACGTGTAATAGAATACGAAGCACAGCAGCAACAATCTTTGTGAATATTTACTGTAGACCGTGTATCTTTCTAAATTTTTTGTGTAGGATTCCAGGAAAAAGGCCTGGGCTGCGGCTACAATGGGCGGGGTCCCCTGGCGGGCCCGCCCCTCCAGGACCCCCGACAAGGCCCTGCGCTCCTGGCGGCTCCCTCTCCCGGTGCCCCCCTCCCTCCCGGAAGGCCTCGGGGCAGAGCGGTCCCACCCCCTGCGCCCAGAACCGAGCCCGCGTTTCCGCAGAGCTGGAACCCCCGGCTCGGGGTCTCTTCCCTCCGCCGTCACGGAACTGACCCGGAGGCCGAGGGGAGGGCGGCCTCACTGAGGCTGCCGGCTCTGGAGGGGCCCCGGCGGCCGAAGCCGTGACAGTCGTGCTGACGGCGGGCCGGGTAAGTGGGCGCCGACCCTCCGCCTGGTCCGGTGCCCGGGCGGCAGAGCAAGACCAGCTTCTGAGGGGCAGGGGTTCGCTGCCAGCCGCCGCTGCTGTGCAGAAAGAGCGGCCCCCAGCGTCTGGTCCGGGGAACTTCGGTCCCTCCTCTCGCCCCTGCCCTCGGCCTGGCTCGCGGGGCCTGGGGGGCGTGGGGAGGGGGTCGGCCTGAGCGTCCTGAGGGGAAACGGGGCAAGGGAGGCGCAGGGTCCGGCTGCAGCGTCAGCGCCCCTCCTCCCGACTGCGGGGAAAGCGGCTGAAAACTCCCGAGGCTCGCAGGCCCCTTATTCAGCCGAGCCCCTCTGCGCTCCTTCCTCCCTGAGCTGAAGTACCGGGGGGAGGGGACAGGGCAGGGGCCTGGCGCAGGTAATGGAGAACATAAAAGGTGATTGTTAACTAAGGAAAACCAGCTCTCCCAACGTGAGGAATGTAGCGCTTTTCTTTGTATGCGAAGATGCCAGAGTCTGGGCTCACTGAAATCCTTCCTTTCATATGCACCTCAGCTCCCTGGGGCCTGCATTCTGTATTTGCATATCCTGAGCTCCTCGGCTCGCGGCTCACACTGCAGGGCTGCAAGTGCTGATGACTGGGACGTCCTTTGTTTACTGAGATGGCAAGAAATATTCCATTTCTCACAGGCTTGAGGGGCAGACAGTGAAAAAGTGTCAGAGAATCTCACTCAGCATGTACTTTGGTTTACATATAGGTAATATTTATACGTAACTGTGCTGATAGAGGTTCTCAAGTCCAGTCAACTTGTACTACTGCCCTCTATGTATTCACTTCATCAGTATCATAAGATAAATGCCTATAGAATTGACTTAGTCCATTTAAACAGGGTAATGATTTTTAAAGGAAACATAATAGAAATATAACAACAAAACCCTTACCACTAAAGGCTGGGTCTGGAACAGCCTAAATAAATGTTCCATTGTTAAAATATTGAAAGGTGTATTCAGTACAAATATCAACAAAAATGACAAATAATAAGGGCAGCAGAATGCTGAAATGTTCTCTCTTTATCATTAAAGTGGCAGAAAATCATTTATTTGTAGGCACTGGGGGCAGAGAATGACTGATTTTATATCTTTTTCATACTTGTGCAGTTGTTTCAACAAGTAACTTAAAGACAAAATGGAAAAACAAGGAGGTTTGTGCCTGAGATCATGTTGATGCGAAACTAGGGATGGCCACCTTGTCCCAGGTGAGTTAAGTTTACCTGGCAGGTAGACCGCAGAGCTCCTGAGAAGCAAGGGCTGGAATTCTTCTGCTGGGTGCCCCTTAGCTTCTGTGACTTGATTGATTGTGAGTCATGTTGGGGGAAAGACCTGATCACAGGAAATGGGTGGAAATAGAGTGATTTGGGGAGCAGCTAACAACATTCATCACAGCTCATGGCCTGATTGAATTTTAAAGAAACAGGAAAACAAATGCTTCTTATGGAATCAGAGAATGTGAGGGCTGGACAATCCCACAAAATGAGAAACACCCCATCCCATTTTCCAGATGAGAAAACAGAGGCCCAGCAATGTGAAATCCCTCGCCCAAGTTGATCACTGCTGAACGCCAAACAGGGCCAGGCATCTAGCAGCTGCTCCAAAAATTTTGGTTGACTGTATGAACAATGCTATTTCTTTCTTTCTCACTCTTATTCAGGATTGTGCCAAGAAATCACCAGGTTGCAATGTATTTCGATAAATGTAAATATTAATTGAGTTTTGTTGTGATGATGGCTTAGGCTTTGAAGGTAACAGACTTGGTTCAGATCCTGGTTCTGCCACTCAATAGCTTTTTGGCTTTGGGAAAATTACTAAACCTCTCTGAGCTTATTTCCTCCTTTGTAAAAGTGGGGATAAAACTATCTGAGCCAGCAGAGCACCTGCATCATGGATGTGCACTAAGTTTTGGTCTTTTTCACTCTCCCACTCCTTCCCTCTGTTCTTCCCAAAGAAAATGTACAGAAGGATATAGTACTTTTTAAAAAAAATAATTTATTTTTGGTTGCGTTTTGTCTTCATTGCTGCACGTGGGCTTTCTCTAGTTGCAGCGAGCGGGGGTTGCTCTTTGTTGCGGTGAGTGGGCTTCTCATTGCGGTGGCCTCTCTTGCTGTGCTTATTGTGGAACACCGGCTCTAGGCACGCGGACTTCAGTAGCTGTGGCCTTCAGGCTCAGTAGTTGTGGCGCATGGGCTTAGCTGATCCGCGGCTTTTGGAATCTTCCCTAACCTGGGCTCGAGCCCATGTCCCCTGCTTTGGCAGGCAGATTCTTAACCACTGCGCCACCAGGGAAGTCCGATATAATACTTTTTAAAAAGGGGTTTTAATTTATTTCAGGAAATATACATTTTTCTTGTAGAAGAGGTTATTCCACTATAGAAACATAAACACGCAAAACCACTACAAATGCAGTATTATATAGGTTAGATATTATCAGTCACATTTTTTAAACAACTGGGCAACGGCCAAAGCACTAGCAAGTGGGGAGTAAGAGGATTCAAATCTGGGGTGCCCCCCCACCCCAATCTCAAGAGCAGGGTGTGTTTTTCAAATCCATATTTCATCTGGTCTTTGCTTCTCATCCATCCTCTGTGTCTGCCTTTCTCAAGAAGGCTCAGATCCTCCGCTTTCACACCCTCCCGCCTGGCTGTGCCCCGGCTCCCGTCCTGGAACCTCTGCATGCATGGGTGTGCCTGTTCTCCCTGTGCATCACCAGCTTTGCTAGGGAGCTGCTGTATCGTGCACTGCTTGCTGTACCCCAGAGTACCTAGACCCTTCTGGTACATGAAGTACACCCTCATCACCATGAGTGCACGCCCATCCCTTTACCTTATATCCTGCCTCTAAGCCAGGCTTGGGGATGACTACAGTGTGCATTTTGCTATGTTAGCTGCTGGGTTCAATGTGAAGTTCCCAACTTTTCAAGTTGCAGGCTTGAGGGGCAGACAGTGATTTAAGTCGGGTCACCTGACTTAAAGGGGGGGCTGATTGATTTAAACCCAGGGCAGCTGACTTAAAGCCTGCATCCCTCAGCTGCAGGACGAGACCAACTTTGGTGGTGCACGGGTTTGCTCCAAGCCAGCACTGCTGCTCAGGGAGAGCTTCCAGTAGCGCCTTAGTGCAGGGAGACTTGGCCCATTGTCTTGCCGCTGCCCTCGGAGGGGGGCCACCTGCTCTTCTGGAGAAGAATCAGGGAGGGGGAAGTGCAGAGTCCCGGCTGGAGTTGTGGCAGCCTTTGTCTGATGGCAGGGAAAGGGGGACGTGCCTGTGTGGTGTCCTGGGGCTGGACTCACCAGGTCAACTCAGCCTCTCAGCCTCCTAACCTCCCCACACACACCCCACAAGAGTTTCCAGTAATATGTAATTGCGCCTTACCTTAGGTTCTCGGTCTTCAAACTCATACCCAGGCTCCCAGGTCCCTTGATTCAGCCAATTCCTCTGTGCTCTTTCTTCTATTAGATACAGTCCCAGAGGGAGGGGATGGGGGATGGGACTGGAGGGACTCTGGCAGCACTGGCCTCAGCTGACAAAAGAGATCCGGGGCCTGCGTTCTCACACATGTGCGAGGACCCTCAAAGAGGAATCGATGGGGCCAGTTAGAGGCAGTCCTTGCTGCCCCAAGTGATTACGGATCACCGTCGGGTGGGGAGCCCTCTGAGCCCTGAGAAGTACTGTTAGGAGGATGTGTTCCTCCCTTGGCTTCAAGGACGTGGGTGGGCTTCAGGGCTCCAGTTGCCCTCCAGGCCTCCAGGTCCGACTGCACCCCAGCGGCCTTGCAGACCTGCCATCTTGTCCCAGAACTTGCCAGACTCTAGGAAGAATCCAGACTGCAGAAAGAGTGCCTGAGCACTCCAGCTTAAGAAGTGCTGTCCCTGGGGACCCAACAGTGGAATGAGGAAGGGTGAAGGGAGTAGGGGTGTGGGGTAGGGAGGGGTGGCTTCCCTGGGAGACGTTGAGAGAGAAATATCGCTCCCCACACCCCCTGCCCCCTGCAACTGACCCATTGATGCCATAGGATCTCAGGGCCTTTTAGTCAGAGATGTCTCTGCAGCTTTACTCCTGTGTTCAAAACTACGCAAAACCAACTCTTCATCCTGTTGCTGCCTTGCCAGGACTTTTAAAGCACTCTTCTTTTGAAGCACTCATTCCCTAAACTGCAGTTTGGAGCTGTCCCAGCTATTTAAAAGTGTTCTCCTTAAACTGAGACTAAATCCTACTTTTTTGGAAAAATGACCTTCACTTCAGAGGAGATAGTCTTTTCTGCCCATTCCTTCCTTCTACTGCCCTCTTAAGAAGTCCTGTGCACAAAGAACTTGGTGATTTATTTTTTGCTTCATGTCAAAAAAATAACTAAAACTTCCCCATGCACCCCAAAAAGCTTTCCTTGAATATAGATGTTTCAAAACTATGACAGTGTTTTGCAGTTAGTATACACTGGGTAGACTGCCTAGCAATCCCTCCAAGAGCCACAGGTGAGCAACGCCTTTACTCATTTGATTGGATGCCCTTCAAATTTAGGAAGGTCCCATTCTTATGACCCAGCAGATGAGACAAGAGCCCTGGATGGCTGTGGCTCTGATTATATAACTTCTGGTGATTTTATTTCCCTTACTGAGCTGCTGCTTCTAGGTTAAATTCATTTTATTACCTGTCCATTTTTAAGGAAAGAGTGAAAAAGTCACTGTAATAAGTCAGGGGTCTGAGCTCAGGGTTGGTCAAAGGTACTCACAGGGTAGAAGGTGGATAAAATTAGATGGGTATAATAGGAGGGTTGGCAAGTACAGCCAGGACACCCGTGTTCACTGTGAATACTAATAAAGGCCAGAATCTCCTCATTTATCTCTGGTGGGAAGTTCTGATGGTTTCACAAGATCAAACTCAAATCATATTCAAACTAGGGGATATCCCCTGAGCATAAAAGGAAGTATCCACCCCTTGCAGGAGTCGCTGCTGAGGAATAAAGATGCAGACATAGAGAATGGACTTGAGGACATGGGGAGGCGAAAGGATAAGCTGGGACGAAGTGAGAGAGTGGCATGGACTTATATACACTACCAAATGTAAAATAGCTAGTGGGAAGCAGCTGTATTGCACAGGGAGGGGAGATCAGCTCCGTGCTTTGTGACCACCTAGAGGGGTGGGATAGGGAGGGTGGGAGGGAGACGCAAGAGGGCGGGGATATGGGGATATATGTATACGAATAGCTGATTCACTTTGTTATACAGCAGAAGCTAACACAACATGGTAAATCAATTATACTCCAATAAAGATGTTAACAACAACACCGAAAAAAAACTAAGTCAACCGCACCAACGGAGACATTGTATGTGTTTACAGTTCAAGAAATCCAGAAGAGAATCCTTTATTCTGTATGCAATGAATCATCCATTCGAAAAGAAAAAAACTTTATAAGATTTTTTTTTCCATTTATTGTTCAGAACATCATTTTTATACCTCTGCATGTCTAACTATTCAAAGCCAAGTCACGTGAGTTAGAGGTAAGCAGCCGATTGATTAAAGTTGGGTCATGGGATTTAAAAACCAGTGGCAGCTGGTTGATTTAAATCCAGTCATATGACATGAGGAGTGGGTGCTAAAAACTGCTTTTTCACCTCTGGCTCAGAATATCATATTTACCTTGGTTTTTCTTATGATTTAGGAAACTTGAGCTGTCTCCCCTTGGAATCATCAGGACAAAAATACAGTATTTCAGGTTCATTCTTGAAACAAGCTTCTCACGGTTAAGGTGTATTGACTAAAAGATCTTCCTTCTTCAAGAGATTCCAAACCTCTGTAGGACACTTCATTGTAATTGGAGAAAAAATAAGAATGAAATCAGGCCAGCAGCTGCAGGAGGCAAGGCAGCCCCCAGGACTAGGGAAGGAGGAGGAGGCAGGGCTGAGAGTTGCCATTAGAGCAGACAACCTCGAGAGGGCGCTGAAGCACCGGCAGAGCCCACCTGCCTCTCCCAATTTGGCGCTCCAGGGTCAGATTTGGGTTTGGAGATGGGGTTGCTGTAACCCCAAGGAGGAGAGCAGAGAGGAGGAGTTGATTACCGGTCTCCTCTGACTCTCTGGCCCAAATTGCCTGGCTTCACAGGGGGAACAGAGTTTTGCTTTCAGCAACTAATGGGGCACTTCCAGGCTGGTGGGGTTGCCCAGTGGCCCGACAGCCTGACAGGCTGAGTGCGGTGTGACCACCCTTTGTTTCTCCAGAATATGTACATCAGGAGGTGCATGGTTGCGGGAGCCCATTCACCGCCCCCCCCCAAGGGGGATGGGACCTTCCCTGGCTGTACCCTGTGATCACCAGGTACTTGAAATGAATGCAAGTTTTTTGACTTCAAGAAAGAGCTCACATAACCCCTTCTGCCTCATAATGTGTGGGATTTACTATAATGGAAGGACATTATGAAGAACAGGTAGAAAACTCACCTGTTGGTCTCCATGTAGGAGTTTATTTTGCACGAATCCCTCCAACATGAGTAGATAGCAGAGGTTTATTTTTGTTCCCGTGTGTGTAGTTGTGGCAGAGGATGTAGGTATGGCGATTTGAAGCCCTTAAAGAAATATTCTCAGAACTCTCAAGACTTCTCTTGATTGGAACTGAAAGAGACCTGGAAAAGGAGGAAAAGAAAAGGAGGAGGGAGAACGAATGACTGTTTCTCAGTAAATTCACCTTCCTGGTTGATTGTTCTGTCTTCTCATTTCTTTTAACTTCTATGTATGTCTAATGGAATAACATAGAAAGGTTGATTTTTATGCTTTAAAAGATTTTACATCACAAAGAGACTAGAAGTGGCTAACAGAACTTATTCAACGTTGACAGAACTTATTCGAATCAATTTTAGATAGAGTCTTTGATATTAAATTTCTACACTAAAATTGGTTAATCCAAATTTTCTCTTTCTTTTTTTTTTTTTTTTTTTTGCGGTACACGGGCCTCTCACTCTTGTGGCCTCTCCCATTGCGGAGCACAGGCTCCGGACGCGCAGGCTCAACGGCCATGGCTTACGGGCCCAGCCGCTCTGCGGCATGTGGGATCTTCTCGGACCGGGGCACGAACCCGTGTCCTCTGCATCGGCAGGCAGACTCTCAACCACTGCGCCACCAGGGAAGCCCCTCTTTCTTTTTGAGTGAATATTTGTAACATATTTTTGTAGATAATAATTTACCCTAGATATACAAAATTGTGAGAATGGGTAACATTTTTTACCACTTAAATGATTTCTTTTAAATGAATGGATTGAACACTTTAAATGCCAGTGTTATTTCTTACATGTTTTTTATTTTCTTGATTTCCAAAACTTGTGTTTATTTAATTGATTTCTGTCTAATAATCAGTGTCTCCCCTTTATTGTTTCTTACTTTATATTTTATTGATCTATAGTTAATTTACATTATTATATCAGTTTCAGAGGTACAACATAGTGATTCATAAATGTTTAGGTTCTTCTCCATTTATACTTATAAAAGAGTGGCTCTATTCCCCATGCTATACAGTACGTCACTGTAGATTATTGATTTTATACGTAGTGGATTCTCCCTCAGAATCTCCTACCACTATTTTGCTCCTTCACCCTGTCTCTCCCTGATGGTAACCACTAGTCTGTTCCTTTAATCTGTGCGTCTGTTTTGTTGTTGTTGTTGTATTCAGTTGTTTAGATGCCACGTGGAAATGATATCATACCAGGCTTGTTTTCTCTGCGACTTATTTTACTAAGCATAATACCCTCCAAGTCCATCCATGTTCTTGCAAATGGCAAAATTTCATTTATTGTTGAAGTCATCATAAAAAATCTTTTTTTATCCAGTAACCTATTGACGAACACTTAGTTTGACTCTATATCTTGTCTATGGCAAATAACACTCTTTTGAACTTTGGGGTGCAGTTATTTTTTTGAAATAGTGTTTTTGTTTTCTTCTGATATACACCCAAGGGTGAAATTGCTGGATATTATGGTAGCTCTATTTTTAGTTTTTCGTGGAACCTCCATTCTGCTTTCCACAGTAGCTGCACTAATTCACATTCACGTCAAGAGTGTACAAGTTTCCCTTTCTCCACATCCTCACTAACCTTTGTTATTTGTGATCTTTTTGATGACAGCCATTCTGACAAGAGTGAGGTGATATCTCACAGTTTTGATTTGCATTTTACTGCCAATTAGCTATGTTTAGCATCTTTGTGAGTTCTGGCTGTCTATCTGTATTTTTTCCTTGGAAAATGTCTATTTAGGTCTTCTCACTTTTTTTAAAAAGATTTTGGGTGTTTTTTTGATATTGAGTTGTATTTGCTGTTTCTACATTTTAGATATTAACCCTTGATTTGTCCTCTTTTTGTGTTAACTTCTTATCATGTGCAAATATTTTTGCTCTTTCAGCACGTTGTCTTTTCATATTGTCTTTGGTTTCCTTTGCTATGCAAAATCTTTTAAGTTTAGTGAAGTCTCATTTGTTTATTTTTGGCTTTGTTTCATTTGCCTTAGTAGACTGAACCTAAAACTATTGCTATCGTTTATGTTGAAGAATGTTCTATATTTTCCTCTAGAGGCTTTATGGTTTCTGGTCTTACATTTAGGTCTTTATTCACTTTTGAGTTTATTTTATATATGGTGTGCTAAAACATTGCAATTTTATTCTTTTCCATGTAGCTGACCCTTTTCCCAGTACCACTTATTGAAGAGACAGTTTTTTCTCCATATTGCCTGCTTTGTCATAAATCAATTAAATATAAGTGTATGGGCTTATTTCTGGGATCTCTATTCTATTCCAGTGATCTTTATGTCTGTTTTTGCTCCAGTACTATTCTCTTTGATTACCGTAGCTTTGTAGTACAGTCTGAAGTCAAGGTGCCTGAAGCCTCCAGCTCTGTTCTTTCTCAAGATTGTTTTGGCTATTTGGGGTCTTTGTGTTTCTATACAAATTTTAAAATTACTTTTTCAAGTTCTGTGAAAATGCTTTGGTATTCTGATAGGGATTGCATTAAATCTTTAGATTGTCTTTGGTAGTATGGTTATTTTAACAGTATTCATTCTTCCAGTCCATGCACCTGCTATATTTTCCCATCTTTTTCTGTTGCCTTCAACTTCCTTCACCAATGGCTGATAGATTACTGAGTACATGTCTTTTACCTGCTTAGGTGTGTTTGTTCCTAAGTATCTTATTCTTTTTGGTGTAATTGCATATGGTATTGTTTTCTTAATTTTTCTTTCTGACAGCTTTGAGTTTTTGGTTTTCTTCTTTTTCTAATTCCTTCAGGTGTAATGTTAGGTTGTTTATTTGATATTTTTCTTGTTTCCTAAGAATAAGCTTGTATCACTATAACTTCCCCCTGTGAACTGCGTTGGCTGTGTCCTATGGGTTTTGGATCATTGTGTGTTCATTTTCATTTCTCTCTGGGTATTTTTAGAATCCCTAATTAATTTCTTCAGTGTTCCTTTCTTCCCTTTTTATTCCCTTCATCTGTGATGTGAGGACTATCTTTAATATTATGTTTGGATTTCTTTCAGTTTGTGTGTGTGTGTGTGTGTGTGTGTGTGAGAGAGAGAGAGAGAGAGAGAGAGAGAGATTATTTTAAGTTGCTGAGCTCTTAATTTCAAATGGACATTAACAACGCTGCATTTTTACTCTCCTCCCCCCCAGTTACTGAATTTGACCTTATATTTTACATCTACTTGTTTTGTGTTCCCTTAACTTCTTATTGTGAATATAGATGATTTTATTAGTGTTTTCTTTCATCCTTCCTACTAGCTGTGTACATGGTTGATTTACTACCTTTATTGAATATTTGCCTTAACCAATGAGGTTTTTCCTTTAGTAAGTTTCCTTTCATGTTTATGATTCAGTCGAGGCCTTTTCTTTTTCACTTGGAATAGCCCCTTTAAGATATCTCATAAAGCTGGTTTGCTGATGCTGAACTCTTAGTTTTGCTTTAGAAATTTTAGATCTCTCCATCAAATCTGAAGGAGAGCCTTTCTGGGTAGAGTATTTTTGATTATAGGATTTTCCCCTTCATGAGTTTGAATATACCATGCCACTCCCTTCTGGCATTCAGAGTTTATCCTGAAAAGTCAGCTGATAACTTTATGCAAGTTCCCATGTTTGTAACTTGTTGCTTTTCCTTTGCTCCATTTAATAGTGTCTTTTTATCTTTATTTTTTTGCCATTTTAATTACAATGAGTCTTGGTGTGGTCCTCTTTGGGTTGATCCTGTTTTGGTCTTACTGTGTTTACTGGACTTGGATGTCTGTTTTCTTTCCCAGGTTAGGGAAGTTTTCAGCTTTTATGTCTTCAGGTATGTTCTACACTTCTTTCTCTTTCCTTTTTGCTTCTGGGACCAGTATAATGCAAATATTAGTACACTTGATGTTGTTCACAGATCTGTTCAACTTTCCTCACTTCATTTTATTCTATTGTTTTACCATTCATCTTCAGTGATGGCCAGTACTCTGTCCTTTAGTTTTCTGATCCATTCCTCTGTATCATTGAGTCTACAGTAGTTTCCTTTTAGTGTAATTTTCATTTCAGTTATTGCATTCCTCATCTCTGTTTGGTTGTTCTTAGGAGTCTAACTCTTTTTAAAAGCTTCTAACTTCTCGCTCTGGTCATCCATTCTTCCCCTGAGTTCTTTGATCATATTTACAGGCCTTACCTTGAACTCTTTGTTGAGGAGGTTGGCTGTCTCCACTTCACTTAGATCTTCTTCTGGGTTCTTATCTCGTTCCTTCATTTGGATCGTGTTTCTGTGTCACCTCATTTTTCTTAACTTGCTGTTTTTATTGCTATGTATGTAGTAGGTTCGTTACATTTCCTGACCTTGGAGAAGTGGCCTTTTGTAGGAGATGTCCTATGTGTCCCAGCAGCCCACTGTCCCCTGGTCACTAGACTATATTTTCTAGTTTGTATCCCCTGTGCAGGCTGCTTGGGCTCTTCTATTGTGGTGGGCTGACTCCTGTGGTGGTCTGGTAGGCTTGGCTGCCCCCAGACTGCTTGTTTTCCAGGCTCTGCCTTGTATGGAGGCTGTCTGTGTTGCTTGCTGGGACTAAATCATAAGGCAGCTGGCTGCACAGTGCTGGGGGACACCAAATCTAGTGCTGGATCACTTATGGGTAGAGCTGAAGTCCAGGTGATATCAGGGCTAGTGCCCAGTCGCTGGTCCTGGGGCTATGCTGGCTACTGGGAGGAAGACACAGGTCCTGAGCTCTGGCTGCAGGGCCCAGGAGTCACAGAGTTGTTGGATCACTGCTCCTGACACAGCTGCCTTCAGGGCCTGGGGTACCCCTAATCTTGTGTTGGCATTCTGATGGTCAGGGTCAGGATCCAGCTGAGTCCACGGCTGCTTCTGGCCTGCAAGTGAGTGGCCTGGTTACAGTGGCTGCTGGGCTGTGGTATTCCTGGAGCTGGTGTGTGCTTGTTGGTGTATGAGGCTGATCCCAAGGCTAGAGCAGGTTCGCTGTTGGGTAGGTCCAAGCTCCATCCAGTCCCTGTGCAGTAATCACCTGCCGACGGTAAGGCTGATTCCAAGGCCAGAGCAGGCTCACTTGTCAGCGTGGCCAGGGATTCTGAGGCTGGTGCCTGTCCGCTGGTGGGTGGAGTTGGGACCCGGGGTCTCTGTCTGAGGGGTCCTGGGGGTCTTGGATCTACTGCCTGTGCACTGACGTGTGGAGGCTGGTCCTGGGGCTTTTGGTGGCTGGGCCATGTCCAGGAGCAGCTGTGCATTGAGAGAGTCTGAAGGCACCTGTTGGCTGGTGGGTATGGCTGTGCCCCTGCTCAGTTAGCTGCTTGGCCTGCAGCCCCCTAGTGCTTGTGTCTATAGTCTGCTGGAAATGGGTGGGGCTCGGTCCTGAGGCTGATAAGCTAGAGGGAGGATTCTGAAATTATGCTTGCTGCTACCAGTGGCCACGAGGTAGAAGGAGCTCCCCAAAATGGATGCTTCCAGTGTCTATGTCACTGAGGGTGTGCTGTAGTTGCCTCTTGCCTCTCTGGGAGACTCTCCAAGATCAGGAGGTAGGTATGACCCAGGATGCGTTCAAATTCCTGCTTATGTTCTGATTCTCGGATCATGTGGGATTTTGTGAGCATCCTTTAAGAGTGGAATCTCTATTTCCCACAACCCTCTGGCTCTCTGGAAAATAAGCACTACTGGTGTGCAAAGCCCACCTTTCTAGGGACTCTTCTTCCCAGCACAGGATCCCTGCACTTGGGAGCCTGATGTTGGGTTCATACCCCTTGCTACCTGTGAGCACCTCTGAAATTGTAATTATTCTCCCATGTGTCGGCCACGCACCTGGTGGTATTGGTCTTGAGTATATTGAGACTCTTCCCCTTCCTTCCTATCTTGTCGTGGTACCTTCCTTATGTCTTTAGCTGTAAAACATCTTTTATGGTAGGTCCCGGCCTTTTTCATCAATTGTTGTTCTGTAAATATTTGTGACTTTGGTGTGCCCATGAGAGGCATCAAGCTCTGGGTCTTTCTATGCTACCATCTAGGAACATCTCTGCACTTCATTCTTAAATCATATTATTTAATTTTTCTTAGAATCCTATTTGATTTGTGGCAGTTTGAAATTTATATCACTCATGTTCACTTCGCCTGTATTAAAAAATTGAATAGTGCATTCATTCATTTTGAAATAGAGATAGTGACCTCTGAATTTCCATACCTCAAAAATTAAGGATAGGACAAAAGGATTTTCTACCTGTGTTACCCTCAAACTCTGCACCCCACCCCAGCCTGGGGATTAACCTCTTGCACCCATGCTCACCTTCTGTTTTGCGACCGTTAACCATCATTCCATCTGTATGTGTGTTGACAAAGTGAACTATAGTCTTTCCAGTTTTTGTTTTATGGGACAGTCCTACTATGAATATACATTTACGGGTCTGCTGAAGTTCATATATAAACCTGTCAAGCACATTACCGGAATTGGAATTGCTTGTATATACACTTTGATAAATTTTAGAGAAAATGGTAGAACAGAAGTAAATTGTATTTCAAATCCCACCGTATTATCACACCACGAAAACCCTTCCCTTTTCAATATATTTGTGTGTAGTTTATCTTTATGCCCATACTATATTTCCCAGAGTTGGGTAAGTGATATGTTTCTTGCTAAAACATTTACTTTATTGTTCAGTCAGGTTGTTAGTGGTTTTAGCATGATCGTATTTCCCTGAACTCGCAAATACAGGATCTTCTCTCACACTGTCTTTTACTCCCTGCTCATTTATATTGCCCTATTAATTCTCAGTCCTAGTTTTTCTTCATGTTCTTCATCAATCTGGATACATTATACTATTTCCTCCCTTATTCAAGACCAATGGAATAGAATAGAGCACCCACAAATAAACCCTGATATATGGCCAAATGATTTTTGACAAGTTGCCAAGACTTTTCAAAGTAGGAAGGATAGTATATTCAACAAATGGTGCTGAGAGGTCTTGTTGTCAACATGCAAAAGAAGGAAGATAGACCCTTACCTAACATCATAGGCAAAAATTCATGAAAATGTATTAAGAAACTAAATATACGGCCTAATAAAATAAAAAGTCTTTGAAGAAGACACATGACAAGAGCTTCATGATATTGGAGTTGGCAGTGTTTCCTCAATATGAAACGAAGGAATAACAAAGGCACAGCTAACAAAAAAATAAACAATTTTCAGTACAAAATTTTTTTTTAATGTGTATCAAAGATACGGAAACAGAGTAAAATGGCAACCCACGAGATGGGAGAAAATATTTGAAAGCCATCTATCTGACAAGAGATTTCTATTCAGAATATAGAGAGAGCTCCTACAACTCAACAAAAAGCAAACATCCTGATTCAAAAATGGATAAAAGACTTGAATAGATGGTTCAAAAAGATGTACAAATGACGAAGCACTTGAAAAGATGCTCCGTATCACTAAATACATGTTTGTATACTTGTGTGCATGCATACACACAGAAGCACACACACATACACACATAAACAAGCAGAAAACAAATATTGGTGAGGATATGAGGCAGTTGGAAGCATTGTGCTATGTCAGTGGGAATGTAGAATGATACAGCTGCTTTGCCAAAGAGTATAGCAATTTTTCAGACATTGATAAATAGAATTACTACATGATCCAGGAATTCTACTGTGAGGTGTACCCAAAGGAATTGAAATCAGGGTCTTAAAGAAATATTTGTACTCCAATGTTTGTAGCAGTAATAATCACAATAGCTAAAATATGAAAGCAACCTAAGTGTTCATCCACTAGTTCCTGGATAAACAAAATGTGGTATACCCATATAATACAATATTTTTCAGTCCTAAGAAGGAAAAGATCTAGGAATATGCTACAACATGGAGGGATCTTGAGGAAATTTAGCCACCAAAAATGCCATTTTTGTGACGTTTAATGAGTCATAGCAATACAACTACATAGTTCAATTATATGGGGTACTTAGTGTAGTCACAACCATAGAAATTGAGAGGGTAATGATGCTTTTCATGTGGTTATGGAACAAAAAGGAAAGTTATGTTTAAAGGATATTGAGTTACAGTTTTAAAAGATAGAAAAGAATTAGAAAGTAAATGGTGATATTGGTTGCCCAATAATATGAATGTTTTTAATATCACTGAACGGTGCACTTTATAATAACTAACATGTTATATTTTATGTTATTTGATTTTACCAACATAAAAAATTGGGAAAGAATGTAATATCAGGAAAGGGAGTGGGCCTGGGATAGAGCAGAGAGTAATCAGAAGGTTGAGACACTGCATATTTCGAAGAAGAAGAGGCGAGAGTCTTCACTGGCCAAAAGAGACTTTATAAAAAAATTAAAAATTACTCTGAGGGTGTAGTAAATAGATACCTGTGGGTGTACTGCTATCTCCCGTGAGTTATCTTAAAGAGTCTTTAATATAAAAAGTCCAAAAGGTTTGCTGAGGCTTTTCTAAAAACTAGATTCCGTATGAGATAATTAGAGGCTGGTATTTAAGTCTATGTCTAGGTTGACAGACTTTGGAGGGAAGACGAACTTGAGAACAGTGGAGGTCCTGAGAGTGTAAGTACATGGAAAGTAGAAAAAAATAATAAAGGGAATTAGGAAAACTTTGGACTTTGAAGGTCCTGGATTACTGAGTCAGACCTTTGATTTCTAAGGAGTTATATACGCAGTTGCTATTTGGATTACTTGTTGATAAAGATCAGTGGGAAAACTAGAGTTGTTTCCAAGTGTAGGTAACATATAATGAGAGGATGGAGGTGGAACGTAGGGAGGCCCAGAGAAAAGTGGGAAGGTCATATTGGGCCACGATGGTGGTAATATCCTGCAGAACAGATGGTAGGGCAGACTGTGGATTCATCTTTCTTATTTCGGCTCCCCACCTCATCCTTAATAATTCTTTGGGAATATTTCATTGCTCTGTGATGCAGGTACAGAATTCGAGTGAGGAGACTACACCCTCAGTGTCCAGCTGTCTGAGGCCTCAGTGTGCTTCAAATGATGGAGAGTTATTGCTTCTTTATGAGAAGAGTTAGGACCTCGTAGCTAAGCTTAAGCTGGAGCTTATGCAATATTGATTCCATTTTATATATACTGATGGCATGGAGGTTCCTCCTCCTCTTTTCTTGACTATGAATATATATTTCTCAATATTTGGGTATATCAGATAAATGCATTAAGTAAAGGAATCCTATATATTGCTCCCTGCATAGTTTGCCTCTTTCTTCTTTCTCTTTTACCTTTACTAAATTAGCACAGGGAGAGACCTTGAAATGTTCTATCAGGAAAGATTAGAACATCTTATTTCTAGAGAGGTTGGTTGGACAGAGCAGGGGTCCCATTGAGGATCAAAGCTTGTTTCTACTCGGAAGTGTATCTGTATAGGGTAGATGGCTCCAGGAAACCTTCTAGAATATTCCAATGTCCCTGCAGGAGTTCATTAAGAGAGGCAGGATCTGGTACCAGATCAGTGTACTATGACATGTTTGTCAGTCATCTGATGTGAGATTCTCAGAGCCAATCCTATATGGTAGGGCTGACTGCAGACTGATGTAGAACCCATGAAAGCCTTTGATTTCATGTTAAAGATGAAGCTCTGATTTCCGGGAGAATTTTCTTACCTGACTGAATGTCATCCTTCTGTGGGGATGAGATTCTGTGCTTTTCCTCTGTTGATGACCACTGACTGAAAATCATTAGAGGATCATGTCTAGAGAGCATTCATTATTTAATTTCTTAAAGAAGAAAACATAGAAAACATTTTTATCCACTTTCAAATTGTGGATCAAGGGGAATGACATCAGTGAAAATGTCCGAGTAGGGAGGCTTGTGTCCATCCCCAGAAACACTGACATACGTGGTAAAACCTGTCAAAATTATCTTATCAAAACATGTAAGTTTTCTTTTCTTTTTGCCATGTAGATTTATCATTCATTGAAACTTTACTTACTACAGGATGTGGAGAATAAACAAGGAAGTAGAAACTGTGTTTCCTGATGAGAGAATCACTAAGTCACATTAACTGTTTTGAGCTATGTCTTACTCACCATGACCATAATTAAACAAACAAACAAAACACTTTGGGTTTTTTGTAAGTCAATTTTGACATTTTATAGTTAAAGACAAGGTAACAGATACAGACTTAGATTTACCAGGATTGAGTATAATTTTGATTGTACCTGTGTTGAATATATGAGCATGACCTGCTACAAAACTTCATTATACTTATTGCCACAACTGACAAATTTCCTTTTTCCTCTCCTGATATGTTGCATGTAAGGAATGCATAGGTCACTAACCCCAGTTGGTCACAGGTAAACTCTGCCACATGGATTACTGCATGTTTTCCTGCTGAAAGACCTTACATTCTAGAGTATCATGCCTGCAGAGTATCTGTGCTCTTCTTTTTTCTGGCTAAAGGTTTGATAATCACCTAATTTTATGAGAAATATATAAATTGTATTTGGATATTCTTCAGATTTTTATTTATCCGTTCTATTTCAAGTCCTAAGTGCAAATATTAAAGTGATTTCCAAGAGGGTGGTAAATAAGACAGCTACGTTTATGCTCCAAAGTTAGCAATAAATCATAATACAATTGTAAATGCATTATTGTGTGATTAATATGTAGATACTTATGTAAATGCAATTTTAGTAATGCTTTGTGGATAGCTTCAGAATGTACGTATTAGGAAAAAAAGGAGTTCCTGAAACAATCAGGGAATTATAGAGAAGTCTTTGTGTCTATAATTGTCAATCTGAAATAATGCATTTTCTCAGAAATAAACTAGGCATAAAATTGTAGGAAAAAGCTACATGAAATGAAACAACATGTGAGATGGCCATACAAGAAAAAGAATATTCTCAGAGAATAATGAACAGTGTGGAGTTCAGCAGAAGGGTAATACAGATTCAGAGAGTAAATCTTTGGAGAGCCTAATTATGAGTTCCTCACATTTCATCTTTGGAGAGATGGTAGTCATTTGAAATATGATTTTATACGGTGACATTAAAATACTCAAATACTTTCGTTTAGAATGACCACTTAGAACCAGAATAAATGAAAGGGAACACAAAATTATGTTTTTGTTGATTTTTTTTTTTTTTTTTTTTTGCCGTACGCGGGCCTCTCACTGCTGTGGCCTCTCCCGTTGCAGAGCACAGGCTCCAGGCGCGCAGGCTCAGCGGCCATGGCTCACGGGCCCAGCCGCTCTGCGGCATGTGGGATCTTCCCGGACCGGGGCACAAACCCGCGTCCCCTGCGTCGGCAGGCGGACTCTCAACCACTGCGCCACCAGGGAAGCCCAAGAAAACATTTTCAATCTTACAGTACAGTAACTTGAAAAGTACAGTAATACAGTACAACAGCTGGGATACTTGGGCTGGCATCGAAGGAACAGGCGAGAAGAGTTATTGATTGGAGGAGGGAGAGTAGGTGGGAGATGGTAGAAGTGAAGGATTATCAGCAGTAGGAGACAGAGGGCAAGCTGCCATTTCATTCATCCCTGACGTTGATGGCACAGGTTCTGGTTCCTTGCTGGATTTCATTCTATCTACCCTCTTGAAAAAATGATCCATTGATGCCTGGGTAGTAGCTCTTTTTTTCTCATCATAGATGACAAGGTAGCACTGGATTGCATTCTGAATGGCTGCTGCAACTTTGGGTACCATTTTATGTTCGTGTCCTTTACCTCAAAAACTAACAGTGCCTCCTCAAATAAAAAAAAAACCTTTGCCATTTTCTGTGTCGTGAATCTCTTCAGTTACTTCTTCTTGTTCCTCTTGTCCCTCTTCATCCTTTCTCTGGGCCTCCAATTCCATCAGTAAGCTCCTCCTGTTGCACAGCAAGGAGTTCAATGAAACAGTCCTCTTGAAGATTTAACTCCAGCTTCTTGCTGGAGTCATTATGTTGGGGAAGACCTCTTAGGACTTCTCATCTACCTTCTCAAATCCATAAAAATCATGAACAAACTGTAGGCAAGGTTCTTCCAAACCCCGTTCATGGTGACCGCCATACCCTCACACCAAGCGAAGTCAATGTTTTTATGGCCTTGTAGATGTTAATTCTTCCAAAATTGTCCCTAGGTTGTTCCTGATTTGTCATTTACCTTGACTGCCCAACAAAAAGTGTGACATAAATAATATTTCTTGAAAGTCGCTATAACTCCCTGGTCCGCAGGTTGCCTGAGCAACTTAGGTGGCAGATGCACTACTTTGATGTTGGGATGAAAGTCATCCATGAATGGGGTGTGGCCCAGAGCATTGTCGAGCAGCAAAAGAATGTTTTGCTGGGACGTCATTCTCCAAGCAGTATTTCTCTACCTCTGGGATAAAGTGGTGGAAAAACCAGTCCTGGGAAGTGGCCTGTGTATTCCAGGCTTTGGGGTTACGCTTCCACACAACAGGAAGAGAGCCCTTGGCTATGTTTTTAAGGGTTCTTGGGTTCTCTGAATGATAAACTAAGAGAGGCTTCAGCTTCATATCACCAGAGGCATTGCCACCAAACAACAGCGTGAGCCTATCCTTTGCTGCTTTATAGCCCGGCATCAACTTTTCCTCCTTACTGTTGTAACTTCGGTCCGGCATCCTCTTCCAGTACAGTTGTGTCTCATCGACATTAAAAACCTGCTTCGGTAAATACACACCATCATCAATAATTTCTCAAAGTGTTTCCGGAAGTTCCTGGACAGCTACCCTATCTGCAGTTGTTGCCTCTCCACTTACTTTTACATTGTGAAGTTTGGCTCTAACCTTGAACCGATGAAACCAGCCATGGCTGGCATTAAGAGGTTTGCCCTCTGATTCTTTGCCGTGTTTCTTCTTCAAGTCTTCATAAAGGCTTTTTAGTTTTCTCTTGAATCAGCATTAAGCTGAACAGGATGTTAATCCTACATCCGTACACTGAAAAGTTTCTGCATCTCCATCACTTTTCCATGCTTCTTCGATATTTTGTCATCATCATCGTCACGGCAGACTTCACGTGTTCCATGATCTTGTTCTTGTTCTTTAGAATCGTGCCAATGGTTGAATGATTCATGTTATAAGAATGAGCGATGTTTAACATCTTTTTGCCTCGCTCCACTCTCTCAATTATTTTCACTTTTGTTTCCATCATTATCGCGTGGCACTCCTTAGCAGTACCAGCTACATCACCGCTGCTTTTACGCTTACCTCCAGACATCTTGGGCTTGAAATAAAGGTACTGTACTACTGTACTCTACACAGTACTGTAAACTACACAAAAGCACAACCACTTATAGAGGATGCACACACATGACAATGTATGCCAGCCAGACACGTGAACTAACTTACATGATTGGACATGCGAATGGACGTGTGCATCTTTGAAAGTTTGCAACTTGAAGGTTCGTATGTAGGTGACTTACTATATTTGTACTGCCCTAGGAGATCTACCTAGGAAAACTTTGGTATGACTTATGTCAGAGAAAGTTTTGCTTATGTTCTCTTCTAGGAGTTTTAAGGTGTCCTATCTTATATTTAAGCATATAAGCCGTTTTGAGTTTATTGTTGTGTATGGTGTGAGGGTATGTTCTGACTTCACTGATTTGCATACGGCTGTCCAACTTTCAAAACACCACTTGCTGAAGAGATTGCCTTTTCCCCATTGTATATTCTTACCTTCTTTGTCGAAGGTTAATTGACCATAGGTGTGGGGGTTTATTTCTGGGTCCTCTGTTCTTGTCCATTGATCCATATATCTCCTTCTGTGCCAATACCTTGCGGTTTTGCTTACTGTAACTTTGTAGTATTGTCTGAAGTCAGGGAGGGTTTTGCCTCTTGCTTTGTTCTTTTTCCTCAGGATTGTGTTGACAATTCTGACTTTTTATGGTTCCATACACATTTTAGGATTATTTGTTCTAATTCTGGGGAAAATGTCATGGGTAATTTGTTAGGGATCACAATAAACCTGTATATTGCCCTGGGTAGTATGGCCATTTTAACACTTATATCTTGCCATCCAAGAGCATGGGATGTCTTTCCATTTCTTTGAATCATCTTCAATTTCCTTTACTAATGTTTTGTAGTTCTCAGTATATAAATCTTTCACCTCCTTGGTGAGGTTTACTCCTAAGTATTTTATTTTTTGATGCTCTTTTAAAAGGGATTGCTTTTTTACATTCGCTTCATGATATTTTATTGTTAGTGTAAAGAAATGCAACCAGGGACTTCCCTGGTGGCTCAGTGGTTGAGAATCCGCCTACCAATACAGGGGACATGAGTTCGAGCCCTGGTCCAGGAAGATCCCACATGCTGTGGAGCAACTAAACCTGTGCACCACAACTACTTAACCTGCACTCTAGAGCCCATGAGCCACAACTACTGAGCCTGAGAGCCACAACTACCGAAGCCCGCCTGCCTAGAGCCTGTGCTCTGCAACAAGAGAAGCCACTGCAGTGAGAAGCCTGCACACCGCAAGGAAGAGTAGCCCCCACTGGCCACAACTAGAGAAAGCCTGTGCGCAGCAATGAAGACCCAATGCAGCCAAAATAAATTTTTTTAAAAAAAGAAAGAAATGCAACCAATTTATATATGTTAATATTGTATCCTGCTACTTTGCTGAATTTGTTTATCAGTTCTAGTTGTTTTTGTGTGGAATTCTTAGGGTTTCCTTTATATGTATTATCATGTCATCTGCATATGGTGTCAATTTTACCTCTTCCCTTTCAATTTGGTTAGAATTTATTTCTTTTTCTTGTCTGACTGTTGTGGCTAGGACTTCCAATACTATGTTGAAGAGAAGAGGTGAGAGTGGGCATCCTTGTCTTCTTCCAGATTTTAGCAGGAAGGCTTTCAGCTTATGAACATTGAGTATTATATTGGCTGTGGGTTTGTCATAAATAGCTTTTATTATGTTGAGATATGTTCCCTCTATACCCCCTTTGGTAAGCGTTTTGTTTGTTTGTTTGTTTTGCTGTACACGGGCCTCTCACCGTTGTGGCCTCTCCCATTGCGGAGCACAGGCTCCGGACGCGCAGGCTCAGCGGCCATGGCTCACGGGCCCAGCAGCTCCGCGGCATGTGGGATCTTCCTGGACCAGGGCACGAACCCGTGTCCCCTGCATCGGCAGGCGGACTCTCAACCACTGCGCCCTGGTAAGCGTTTTTTACCATGAATGGCTGTTGAAGTTTTTCAAATGCTTTTTTCGACATCTATTGAGATGATCATTTGTTTTTTGTTTTTCCTTTGTTGATGGGGTGTATCATGTTGATTGATTTGCATATGTTGAAACAACTTTGTCACCCTTGGGTGAATCAAATTTGGTCACGGTGTATGATCTTGTTATGTGTTGTCAGATTCGGTTTTCTAATATTCTGTGGAGAATTTCTGCATCTATATTTATCAAAGATATTGACCTGTAATTTTCTTTTTTGGTAGTGTCTTTCTCTGTGTTTTTTTTTTTTAAGTCTTTATTGAATTTGTTACAATATTGCTTCTGTTTTATGTTTGGTTTCTTGTTTGTGAGGTATATAGGATCTTAGCTCCCTGACCAGGGATTGAACCCGCAGCCCCCCTGCACTGGAAGGCGAAATCTTAACTGCTGGACTGCCAGAAAAGTCCCCATCTGTTTTTTTGTTTGTTTGTTTATTTTTTAATATATTTATTTATTTTTGGCTGCATTGGGTGTTCTTTGCTGTGCGTGGGCTTTCTCTAGTTGCAGTGAGCGAGGGCTACTCTTCATTGTGGTACACGGGCTTCTCATTTTGGTGGCTTCTCTTGTTGCAGAGCATGGGCTCTAGGCACACGGGCTTCAGTAGTTGTGGCTCTCAGGCTCAGTAGTTGTGGCGCACAGGCTTTGTTGCTAACTAGCATATGGGATCTTCACGGACCAGGGCTTGAACCCATGTATCCTGCATTGGCAGGCGGATTCTTAACCACTGTGCCACCAGGGAAGTCCCCCCCATATGGTTTTGATAGCAGGGTGATGGTAACTTCATAGAATGTCTTTGGAAGTATTCCTTACTCTTCAATCTTTTGGAAGAGTTAGAGAAGAATCAGTGTAAGTTCTTCTTTGTATATTTGGTAGAATTTGCTTGTGAAACCATTTGATCCTGGACTTCTGTTGGTAGGGAGTTTTTTAAAATTACAGATTCTATTTCACTTTTAGTGATCAGTCTGTTGAAGTTGTCTATGTCTTCTTGATTCAGTTTTTGTCGGCTGTAAATAAACAACATACATTTTTAGATTATGTTAGCACCTAAATATTTGCCATGTATTAGACCACAAGAAAGCAAAGAAAAAAGTATTAAAATATTTTTTCATATAGAAAAGGTATCGAAATATTATTTAAGAAATTGGGATAATAATACTAATTATAATAATGACAAACTGTTCTGAACTTAAAGACTACTTTCTCTAAGATGCATACTATATGCTAATTGTTTTATTGTTTTTAAATCCATGGAATATATTCTTTTTAATTTAATTCTTTTATTTTACCTGTATATTGTTAAAAACAATTTAGTTGTACATAATGTAAAAAATTACACTTTAATAGGAGATATTAATCCATTTACATTTAGTATAGTACTGAAAATACTTAGGTTTAGAGTTACCATGTTATTGTGTGCTCTCTTTCATTTATTTATTTTTTTAAATGATTTAATTTTGGGTTTTTTTAAATAAATTATTTATTTATCTATTTTTAATGTCTTTATTGGAGTGTAATTGCTTTACAATGGTGTATTAGTTTCTGCTTTATAACAAAGTGAATCAGCTATACATATACATATATCCTCATATCTCCTCCCTCTAACGTCTCCCTCCCACCCTCCCTGTCCCACCTCTCTAGGTGGTGACAAAGCACCGAGCTGATCTCCCTGTGCTATGCGGCTGTTTCCCACTAGCTATCTATTTCACATTTGGTAGTATATATAAGTCCATGCCACTCTCACTTCATCCCAGCTTACCCATCCCCTTCCCTGTGTCCTCAAGTCCATTCTCTACATCTGTGTCTTTATTCCTCTCCTGCCCCTAGGTTCTTCACAACCATTTTTTTTTCATTTTTTTTAGATTCCATATATAAGTGTTAGCATACAGTATTTGTTTTTCTCTTTCTGACTTACTTCATTCTGTATGACAGACTCTAGGTCCATCCACCTCGCTACAAATAACTCAATTTCATTTCTTTTTATGGCTAAGTAATGTTCCATTGTATATTGAAGATGTGCGACATCTTCTTTATCCGTTCATCGGTTGATGGACACTTAGGTGACTTCCATATCCGGGCTATTGTAAATAGAGCAGCAATGAACATTGTGGAACATGACTCTTTTTGAATTATGGTTTCTCAACTTATATGCCCAGTAGCAGGATTGCTGGGTCATATGGTAGTTCTATTTTTAGATTTTAGGGAACCTCCATACTGTTCTCCATAGTGGCTGTATCAATTTACATTCCCACCAACAGTGCAAGAGGGTTCCCTTTTCTCCACACCTCTGCAGCATTTATAGTTTGTAGATTTTTTTGATGGTGGCCATTCTTATCTGTGTGAGGTGATACCTCATTGTAGTTTTGATTTGCATTTCTCTAATGATTAGTGATGTTGAGCATTCTTTCATGCGTTTGTTGGCAATCTGTATATCTTCTTTGGAGAAACGTCTATTTAGTTCTTCTGCCTATTTATGGATTGAGTTGTTTGTTTTTTTGATATTGAGCTGCATGAGCTGCTTGTAAAGTTTGGAGATTAATCCTTTGTCAGTTAACTTCATTGGCAAATATTTTCTCCTATTCTGAGTGTTGTCTTTTTGTCTTGTTTATGTTTTCCTTTTGCTGTGCAAAAGCTTTTAAGTTTCATTAGGTCCCATTTGTTTATTTTTGTTTCTATTTCCATTTCTCTAGGAGGTGGGTCAAAAAGGATCTTGCTGTGATTGATGTCATACAGTGTCCTGCTTATGTTTTCCTCTAAGACTTTTATAGTGTCTGGCCTTACATTTAGGTTTTAGTCCATTTTGAGTTTATATTTGTGTATGGTGTTAGGGTGTCTTCTAATTTCATTCTTTTTGTAGCTGCCCAGTTTTCCCAGCACCACTTATTGAAGAGGCTGTCTTTTCTCCATTGTATATTTTTGCCTCCTTTATCAAAAATAAGGTGACCATATGTGCATGGGTTTATCTCTGAGCTATATCTCCTGTTCCATTGATCTATATTTCTCTTTTTGTGCCAATACCATACTGCCTTGATTACTGTAGCTTTGTAGTATAGTCTGAAGTCAGGAAGCCTGATTCCTCCAGCTCTTTTAATCTCCCTCAAGACTGCTTTGGCTATTCGGGGTCTTTTGTGTCTCCATACAAATTTTAATATTTGTTTTAATATTTGTTTAAATTTAATATTTGTTCTGCTGAAAGATCAGCTGTTAGCCTAATGGGGATTCGCTTGTATGTTATTTGTTGTTTTTCCCTTGCTGCTTTTAATATTTTTTCTTTGTATTTAATTTTTGATAGTTTGATTAATATGTGCCTTGGCATATTTCCCCTTGGATTTATCCTGTATAAATATCCTGTATAAATTCTCTGAGTTTCCTGGACTTGATTAACTCTTTCCTTTCCCATATTAGGGAAGTTTTCAACTATAATCTCTTCAAATACTTTCTCAGTCCCTTTCTTTTTCTCTTCTTCTTCTGGTACCCCTATAATTCGAATGTTGTTGTGTTTAATGTTGTCCCAGAGGTATCTCAGATTGTCCTCAATTCTTTTCATTTTTTTTCTTCATTCTGCTCTGTGATAGTTATTTCCACTATTTTATCTTCCAGGTCATTTATCCATTCTGCCTCAGTTATTCTGGTATTGTTTCCTTCTGGAAAATTTTTAATTCCACTTATTGTGTTGTTCATCATTGTTTACTTTTTCGTTCTAGGTCCTTGTTAAACGTTTCTTGTAACCTCTCCATTCTAGTTCCAAGATTTGGGATCATCTTTACTATCATTACTCTGAATTCTTTTCAGGTAGACTGCCTATTTCCTCTTCATTTGTTAGGTCTGGTGGGTTTTTATCTTGCCCTTCATCTGCTGTGTGTTTCTCTGTCTTCTCATTTTGCTTAACTTACTGTGTTTGGGGCCTCCTTTTTGCAGGCTTCTGGTTCGTAGTGTCCCATTGTTTATGGTGTCTGCCCCCAGTGGCAAAGTTTGGTTCAGTGGGTTGTGTAAGCTTCCTGGTGGAGGGTACTAGTGCCTGTGTTCTGGTGGGTTGGGCTGGATCTTGTCTTTCTGGTGGGCAGGTTCGCATCTGTTTGTGTTTTGGGGTGTCTGTGACCTTATTATGATTTTAGGCAGCCTCTCTGATAATGAGTGGGGCTGTGTTCCTGTCTTGCTAGTTGTTTAGCATAGGGTGTCCACCACAGGTGCTTGTTGGTCTTTGAGGGGAGCTGGGTTTTAGCATTGAGATGGAGATCTCTGGGAGAGCTTTCGCCTTTTGATATTTCATGGTGCCGGAGGTCTCTGGTACACCAATATCCTGAACTCGGCTCTCCCACCTCAGAGGCACAGGCCTGACACCCGGCCGGAGCACCAAGACCCTTCAGCCACACAGCTGGAGGTGAGAGCAAGAGGTAACTTTCGTACACCTCAAAGACCACCAATGGGATTCACAGACCATTTTCTCTCCAGAAGTGAAGAAAACAAAATTCAGTCTTCAGTGCGTCAGCCACTTTGGTAGCCAGCCTCCAAGATGGCCCTAATCATCCCCTAATTATCTCCCAATCTTCATGCACCTGTGTGGCCCCTCACACTTGAAAAGGGCTGAGTGTTTAACTATTAAGACATTGCAGAAATTACAAAGTGCAGCTTCCAAACGTGGGTCATAAAAGACATTGTAACTTCTGATTTGTTTTCTGCTAGGTCACTCATCCTGGGGTAAGCCAGCTGCCATGTCATGAGGACACTCAAGCAGTCCTAAGTAGAGATCCATGTGGCAAGGAGCTGAGGCCTCCAACTGCAGCCACGTTTGTAAGTCATCTCATAAGTCAAAAGATTTAATTTTATTTATTTTTCATTGTGTTGGGTCTTCGTTGCTGCACAGGGCTTTCTCTAGTTGTGTCGAGCGGGGGTTATTCATCGTTGTGGTGCACGGGCTTCTCCTTGTGGTTTCTCTTCTTGTGGAGTATGGGCTCTAGGTGCATGGGCTTCAGTAGTTGTGTCACGCAGGCTCAATAGTTGTGGCTTGCGGGCTCTAGAGCACAGGGTCAGTAGTTGTGGCACACAGGCTTAGTTGCTCTGTGGCACGTGGGATCTTCCCAGACCAGGGATTGAACACCTGTCCCCTGCATTGGCAGGCAAATTCGTATCCACTGTGCCACCAAGGAATTCCAGTGTGCTCCTTTTTAAACCTAGTCTGTTTCCTTTATTTTCTATCTTAACTATTCTGTATTAAATTTTAAAAAAATACTCCTTTCTACCCCTCCTCTTTGAGTATTATATATGAAGAAGTATGTCTTATTTGTTAATCTCAAATTTTCAACTTACTTTTAAGAAGTAATCACAATGTCAAGTGTTTAATACCTTTCACTTCCACCTTGAAAAGCATGGATATTAAAGTGCTAATATAATTACCTTCCCTAGTCTATATTTTTTACTTTTTGTTATGTATAAAAAACAACTAAAAACATACACGGTTTATAAGAAAATGACAAATTTCAGAAAACTCAGAATCTGAATACACTCTATACCTAGCTTCTAGATAAAGACACAGAAAATTTCCAGACACTCAGAGGCCCCCTGGTCCCATTCTAGTGGCTCCCCTTAAGGTTTACTATTGTTCTGGTATGTAACAAAAATATCACTTTACCTGTATTTTGTATTTTATATAAATGCTATGACACAGTATAACCACTTTTGGACAGGGCTTTTTTATTCCTTATGTTGTTTGTGAATATACCTATATGGTTGCCTGTTGTGATCATGTATTGACACTGTTGCATAGGATTCCATAGTGTAAACATTTAACTACTAAGTAATTTATTCCAATGTGTATTACAATATGAGTGATTTTTAGTTTGTGTCTCTTGAGAATAGCACTGGTATATAAATTCTAGAACTTGAGCTTTGGTGGTGTGTGTATAAATTATTGTTCAGTATACATGTAGTAGTAAAATTTTTGAGTCATAACTTTCATGTGTTTATCTTTTTAGATACTTCTAAATATTTTCAAAACATTTGTACGAATTTTCATGCTCAGCAGCAGTGAATGAGATTCAAGGATTCCACACATTCTTGTCAAACCTGATAATACCTGTCATTTTCACTTGAACTTTGTGGTTCGTAAGTGATAATTCCAAGGATTGCTTTTGTTTCATTTAATCGACTACTAAGAAGCCAAGCATCTTTTGATATGTTTACTTAACATTCTGTACTCTCTTTTTTGAAATATCTTTTGGTATATTTTCCCCATTTTTTCTCTTATATTATCTTCTTATTGAAGACTTTTTTTTTAAAACATCTGAAGACTTCTTATTTAGGAGTTTTTTATATATGCTTGATATGAGTTCTTCTCTCTTTCTGTCACTCCTTCTCTTTCTTTAGATGAATGTCAGTTTTTAATGTTAATAACCTCTAATTTGTTATTTTCCTCTTTATTTACTTATTTAGTCATATTTCTATTTATTTATGTAGTCTTCTTATCTGTAGCAGAGCACATTATTTATTCTAAACCACAAAGATATCTTCATTTCTTCAATATATCTAATTATTAAGCTTTAAATTTAAGTAACTTTACAAACTAAATATGTTGTATCATAGTGAAAATTAATTTTTTCTATGACAGCTGAAAGGTTACATTTATTCAAAAAATGTTGTATTCAGCTTTCTTTTCATTTGCTCCTACCTCTCATTGATTCACAGAAGTAAACACCACTTCATCCATGGATCTGACTTTTCTCTGATGTCTCATGGTCATTCTCACCAATTCTTCTTATGTCCTGAAATCTTTAGCAATCCCATTATTCCACAAAAGCAAAAACCTTCCTTGGGCCTTTTTCCTCAGAAGATTGATTATTCCCACATTTTAAATGGGAGATTGCAATAAGTTAGGAGAAAATGTCACAAGGGTCTCTCTTTTTATTCACATCTTATATCAGCCTCTGCTTGCACTCTCTGTTCAAAGATTTTTGTACAACACATTGATGGAAGATGCCAGTTGTTTCTCTCCCTGGGGCAAAAGACAGATTAATTACCTGACAAATAAAATAAAGACAGTGTCTTGCTCTGTTCAAATGTTGGACAGTATTGCTTGCATCCTACTTTAAAAGTTTCAGGTGACTGAATCTTAATATTCCTAAGCTTTAATCCATACTTGCACCATGCACAGCACCCAACAGGACTGCTTTACATAACCCCATGAGACTTTTGTGTGCAAGTGGAACAGATAAAAATATAAAACTATTGCTATCTGTTTGTGTCATAAAAATGATTTTTTGTCTCATTTAAAATATTTTTTATAAAATCCAAAAACGTGTCAGGCTAAAATATTGGAATTTCAAATATGGTAAAATCTAAGACCCTTCAAATTTCTTTCCAGTATTGGTGATGATGGGTGCCATGTGAGATATGACTTCATTAAACACAATAGGTAAGATTCCTTCATAGGTCTGATTGGAGAATATGACAATAATCCCTGGAAAAATTTGGACATTCTCTAGTTCTCCAGTATTGGGTAAGATGGTAGTACGGGCCCCTCATTGTCCTATATGTGAATGCAGATCAATTGAGAGAGGTGGGGATAAGACAAGCAGCCTAAGTATCCTTTATATTTGTTTGCTGTACTACTAGTAGAAAGAGGAAGGCTCAGCCTTTCACCATGGTTGATATAGGAAATGAGCTGCTTGAAACGACACAGAAATGTACCTGCTTGTATTTTCTGTGCAGTTACCCTCTCTTTTGGTGTGCCCTGATACCTCCCTCAACTTATGTACCACCTCCAGCAGCATTAAGCAGAAATCCAAAGAAATCTATTCTTTGGAATTATGAGGAAGGGAAGACTCGAAAATTTTATAGCACGTTTTATACAAGTATACACGTCACCATCCTTATCTATGTCATGCCATGCATGGAAGGTCAGGAGCTTCAGGGGATTCTGGAAGCACCAAGGTCTGTGAGGCTCATCACGGGTGCATTCATGGGCAAGAAAAGAGAAGGGCCTTATCTTGGTCACTTTCTCAATGCTAGTAGCTACAAAAGAAGAGGACAGCAGACATCTTAGGGAGAAGAGCCAACATTAAATGAGATGTCCTAATTACTCTAGGCAACCTCTCATGATAGCCTCCCATAGCTCCTCGAATCCCTACATCCTTGCACAAGGGATAGTGTAATATTCCTGGAGCGTGTGACTCCAGATTAACATTATTTTGTTGAAAAAAATAAAAACAGGTTCAAGTGACAGGATTTGAAAAGGGTTCACAGTGTGAGAGAAACTACCGTAGCAGTGTAGACAGAACCTTTGGATGGATTCATCATGTTTTTATTTTTATTTCTTTTTTGCTGCTTCAGAACCTGTAGTAGAGATTGGTGTGTTCCATGATGCAACCCCACTTCTTATAAGTTTTAGGTGGAATACCCCATTAGGAAGAAGCGCACGTAAGGAAGATTAGTGAGTCAAATTCCTCTTCCTCTGTCAGCAGTGGGTGAAAAAGGATTTAGACCAAGAGCTTTCATCCTTTGATGTGCAAAGTTTTCACTATATGAATGATGTCTTGTTTGTTTGCAGGTCAGGAGGCTTGGTCTCAATATCCCTGTTTAAAAAGTGTTCTCACATGTCTGCCAGAAAGAATTGCTCATGATACTGGAAAAAATTGAGAGTTATCCCTAACAATTAAGGGTTTCTCAGCAACATGGTTGGAACGAGATTGTTACACTGAGTGAAGCAAGTCAGACACAGAAAGACAGATATCATATGATATTGCTTATATGCAGAATCTAAAAAGAAAACGGTACAAAAGAACTTATTTACAAAACAGAAATGAGTCATGTATATAGAAAACAAACTTATGGTTACCAGGGGATAAGTGGGGGAGGGATAAATTGGGAGAATGGGACTGACATAGACACACTGGTATATATTAAATGGATAAGTATTGATATGGACCTGCTGTATAGCACAGGAAACTCTACTCAGTGCTCTGCACTGGCTTATATGGGAAAAGAATCTTAAAAAAAAACAAGGGTTTGAGGATTATATAATAAATATATATGTGCAAAACCTTTAACATGAAAGGAAAAATCATCTAACTCTGTGGTCCCTGTTATGGTGTAAACATATTGTACCTCTAATTTTCAAATTTTGAAGCCCAGCTCCCATGTTGATGGTATTAGGAGATGGGGCTTTTGGGGGGCGATTAGGTCATGAGACCAGAGACCTCAAACATGGGATTAGTGACCCAATAAATGTAGCAACAGAAGATCTTATGCCCATTACATCATTTCATTGCAGGGCCAGAAAACCCACATTATGAACCAGAAATTGGTCCCTCACCAGACAGTAAGGCAGCTGGCAACTTGTTCTTTTTTTAAATTAATTAATTAATTGATTGATTAATTTTTTGGCTGCGTTGGGTCTTAGGTGCGGTGCACGGGCTTCTTATTGCAGTGGCTTTTCTGGTTGCGGAGCACGGGCTTTAGGCGTGCCGGCTTCAATAATTGTGGCACGTGGGCTCAGTAGTTGTGGCTCATGAGCTGTAGAGCACAGGCTCAGTATTTGTGGTGCACTGGCTTAGTTACTCCATGGCATGTGGGATCTTCCCGGATCAGGACTCGAACCAGAGTCCCCTGCATTGGCTGGCAGTTTCTTAGCAACTGAGCCAACAGGGAAGCCCTAAATGTCTGACTCTGTTTCTGTTTTGTAATTTAGTTCATGTGTAGCCAATTTTAGATTCCACCTATAAGTGATATAAGTCTCTTTTTCTGTCTGACTTATTTCACTTAGAATGATCGTGCCTAAGTCCACCCGAGTTGTTTCAACTGGCCTTATTTCATTGATTTCATGGCTGAGTAATATTTCATTGTACATAAGTACAACATATGCTTTATCCATGTTTTCCTTCCAAGGACATTTAGGTTGTACCAACTCGAGGCTATTGTAAAGAGAGCGGCACTAAACGTTGTGGTGCTTGTGTCCTGCGGATTTTTGTTTTTCCAGAGATGTATGCTGATGACTGGAAGTTCCGTACGCTCTGTACATCTGTTTTATAGATTTTTTAGGAAACACAGTACACTTCTCTAAAGTGGCCGTTGACAAATTACATTCCCACCAGCAGCGTAGAGGGCTCCCATTTCTCCACGCCCTGTCCTGAATTTCTGCTTTTTACACTTTGTGAGGACGGCCCTTCTGACTGATGCGAAGTGATACCTGCTTGTAGTGTTGATTTGCATGGCCCGCCTGTTTGGTAGGCCAAAAAGGGCGTATGCGTTTTTCCTTAATATATTCAGGAAAAACGCGTACACCCATTTGGCCAACTGCATCATTGGCGAATTCAGCCGCTTTTCATGTGCTTTAATGATGAGTCCAATCTACCTCTTGAAATACCTTTGCTGCAATTCTGTCTTGCTTTGAAGTCCTTTTTGATGACTTACCTCAAGAGATTTTTCAACAATAGGTATCATTTACAAGCCTGCAGGTTTGTGAATTGCAGTGCGCCGGAGCACCATTTTTCAACTTGCTTTTTTGGGAACTTTCCACAAAACAGGAGGGTTGCTTCAAGCCCTATTCTGCTTCTGGGGGCAAGCTGAGCCTTTGGTCAATTCCTCTTCCCGATTGGAAATTAGAGTGGCATGTGGCTGTCCAAATATCTAAGGCTTGTCTCTCATTGGTTCCCAATTTCTGCTTCATCCTCCGGACAAATTCCAAACTGTGCGAAATAGGATGTTGAAGGTGCTGATTTCCCCAGGTGGGGAGATTAAGAAAGGCTCGAGGGGGAAAGCCTACCACAGAGAGATGAGGAGATGAGGTGCCTTTTCCAAACTTTTCCTGATCAGACGGTGTACGATCCTTTGGGTGTCCCATGCATGTTTTATCTGTGGGAAGGATCCCCTGCCCCTGGAGATTTGGGACCCATGGAATGGGGACCAGGCAGCATTACTCTAAAGGGGCTACATTTGCATACCCATCCTTATAAAGCCTCACCCCACGAGTGTCTAACCTTAGGTCCCATCCAGCTGTGGGTCTAGACATGGTCAGTCCAGGTTGGAACACAGCCACTGAACGAATTCTGTATGAATTTCTATCTCTCTCAGTGTCTTTGTTTTTTTATTTGTAATTTATTTTTATAATGGGGTATAGCTGACTTTCAATGCCCTGTTCTTGCTGCTGTCCATCGACTTGATTCACTTACAGAGAGACATAAGTAAATTCTTTTTCAGATTCTTACCAGCCATATATATTCTTTTCCGGTGACTAGAGTGTGCTGAGCCCAGTTTCTTGAGCTATAGGGTAGGTCTTGTCGATTACCTATTTGGTCTTTGGAATGTATCTGTGCTAATTTCAACCTCCTGCTTTACGCCTCACCCCACTCCACCTTCCCCTTTAGCAAACAAAAGTGTGTTTACTAAATGTGTGACTCTGTTTCTGTTTGTAATTTAGTTCATGTGTAGCCATTTTTAGATTCCACCTATAAGTGATATCTTATAAGAAGTCTCTTTTCTGTCGGACATATTTCACTTAGAATGATCAAACCAAAGTCCACCCAAGTCACTGCAACTGGCCTTATTCCATTGATTTCAAGGTTGAGTAATATTTCATTGAACATAAGTACCACATCTTCTTAATCCATTTTTTCCTTCCAAGAACATTTAAGTTGTATCCAAGTCTAGGCTCTTGTAAACAGAGCAGCACTAAACGTTGGGGTGCCTGCGTCCTGTCGATTTTTGGTTTTTCCAAGATATACGCCCATGAGTGGAAGTGCCATGTGCTCTGTAGCTCTGTTTCTTAGATTTCTTAGGAAACACAATATACTTCTCCAGAGTTGCCTTTGGCAAGTTACATTCCAACCATCAGCGAAGCAGGGCTGCCTTTTCTCCTCGCCCTGTCCTGCATTTCTGGTTTCTACACTTTGTGAGCTTGGCCCTTCTGTCCGATGCGAAGTGATACCTCTTTGTAGTGTTGATTTTCACTGCGCGCCTGTTCGGTTGTCCTAAAAGGGCGTATGTGGTTTCCCTGAATATATTCAGGAAAAACGCATACGCTCTTTTTGGCCAAGTGCATCATTGGTGAAGTTAAGCCGCTTTTCACGAGCTTTAATGGCAAGTCCAATCTACCTCTTGAAATCCCTTTCCTGCAATTCTGCCTTGCTTTCAAATCCTTTTCATTGACTTACCTTAAGATATTTTACTACAATGGGTATCGTTTACAACCCTGCAGGATTGTGAATTGCAGTGCCCTTGAGCTCCATTTTTCAACTTGCTTTTTTGGGAACTGGCCACAAAACAGCAGGGTTGCTTCCAGCCCTATTCTGGTTCCTGAGGCAAGCTAAGCCTTTGGTCAAATCTTCTTCCTGATTGGAAATTAGAGTGACAAGTGCCTGTGCAAACACCTATGGCTTGTCTCTCATTGGTTCCACCCCCTTTCTCTTCATCCTCCGGACAAATTCCAAACTGTGCGAACGAGGGTTTGAAGGCGCTGACTTCCCCAAGTGGGGAGATTGTTAAGAAGGAGGCTGGAGGTGGGAACCCGGGCACCAGGAGATGAGGAGATTAGGGGCCTTTTCCAAACTTTTCCCGATTAGATGGTGTACCATCCGCTGGGTGTCCCACGCATATGTTAGCTGTAGGAAGATTTCCCTGCACCTGGAGATTTGGGCCCCATGGAATGGGGCCCAGACAGTATTACTCTAAAGGGACTTCATATGGTGGCCCATCCTCACCTATCCTTTCAGCCCCATGAGTGTTCAGCCTTAGGTCCCATCCAGCTGTGTGTCTAGATGTGGTCAATCGAGTTGCATCACAGCCCCTGAATGAATTTTGTAAGAATTCCTCTCTCTCTCACTGTCTTTCTTTTTAATTTATTTTTATAATGGGGTAAAGCTGATTTTCAAATCTGTGTCTTTGCTGTACATCCACTTGATTCACTTACAGAGAGACATCAATAAATTCTTTTTCAGTATTTACTAGTCAGATGTATTCTTTTCCTGTGAATAGACTGTGCTGAGTCCAGTTCTTTGAGCAAGGAGTAGGTCTTGTCCATTACATTATTTGTTTATGGAACGGTATCTGTGCCAATTTCAACCTCCTGGTTTATGCATCACCATACCGCACCTTTCCCCTTAAGCATCCATAATTGTGTTTTCTAAATGTATAACTCTGTTCTGTTTTGTAATTCAGTACATGTGTGGCGATTTTTAAATTCCCCCTATAAGTGATATCTTATGATAAGTTTCTTTTTCTTTCTGACTTACTTCACTCTCAATGCCCATACCTATGTTCCCCCGAGTTGCTGCAAGTGGCTTTATTTATTTCACTGATTTCAGGGCTGAGTAATATTCCATTGTACATAAGTACCCAATCTTCTTTATCCATTTTTTCCTTCCAACGACATTTAAGTTGTACCCAAGTCGAGGCTCTTGTAAACAGAGCAGCACTAAACGTTGTGGTGCCTGCGTCCTGTCGACTTTGTTTTCCAAGCTGTAAGCCCATGAGTGGAAGTGCTGTATGCTCTGTAGCTGTGCTGTTTAGATGTTTTAGGAAACACAATACCCTTCTCCAGAGTGGCCTCTGGCAATTTACATTCCCCCCATCAGCTTGACAGGGCTCCACTTTCTCCCCGCCCTGTCCTGCATTTCTGGTTTTTACCAATTGTGAGGATGGCCCTTCTTTCAGATGCGAAGTGATACCTCTTTGTAATATTGATTTGTATTGCCTGCTTGTCTGGTGGGCCAAAAAGGGCGTATGCATTTTTTCTGAATATGTTCAGGAAAAACGCATACGCCCTTTTTGGCCAACTGCATCCTTGGCGAAGTTCTGCCGCTTTTCATGTGCTTTAAGGGTGAGTCCAATCTACCTCTTGAAATCCCTTTCCTGCAATTCTGCCTTGCTTTCAAATCCTTTTCATTGACTTACCTCAAGATATTTTTCGATGATAGGTATCATTTACAGCCCTGCAGGTTTTTGAATTGCAGTGCCCTTCAGCTCCATTTTTCAACTTGCTTTTTAGGGAACTGGCCACAAAAGAGCAGGATTGCGTCAAGCCCTATTCTGGTTCCAGGGGGGCAGGCTGAGCCTTTGGTCAATTCTTCTTCCTGATTGGAAATTAGAGCGTCATGTGCCTGTGCAAACACCTAAGGCTGGCCTCTCATTGTCCCCGCCCCCCTTCCAGTTCACCCTCTGGACAAATTCCAAACTGTTCGAAACAAGATGTTGAAGGTGCTGATTCCCCAAGTGGGGAGATTGTTAGGAAAGAGGCTGGAGGAGGGAACCCGAGCACCAGAAGATGAGGGGCCTTTTCCAAACTCTTCCCGATCAGAGGGTGGACCATCCTCGGTGTGTCCCATGCATGTTTTAGCTCTAGGAAGATTTCCCTGCACCTGGAGATTTGGGACCCATAGAATGGGGACCAGGCAGTATTACTCTAAAGGGACTGCATTTGCTGGCCTATCCTCACCAATCCTCTCAGCCTGACGAGTGTCCAGCCTTAGGTCCCATCCAGCTGCGGGTCTAGATGTGGTCAATCCAGGTTGCATCGCAGCCCCCGATTGACTTTTGTAAGAATTCCTCTCTCTCTCCCTGTCTTTTTTTAAATTTATTTTTATAATGGGTTGTAGCTGATTTTCATTGCTGTGTTTCTTGCTTCTATACATCCACTTGAGGCACTTACAGAGAGACATCAATAAATTGCTTTTCAGTTTCTGCTAGTCAGATGTATTCTTTCCCTGTGAATAGAGTGTGCTGAGTCTAGTTCTTTGAGCAATGAGTAGGTCTTGTCGATTCCAATATTGGTTTATGGAATGATATCTGTGCCAATTTCAACCTCCTGGTTTATGCGTCACCCCACTGCACCTTTCCCCTTAAGCGACCATAAGTGTGTTTTGTAAATGTGTGACTGTGTTCTGTTTTGTAATTCAGTTCATGTGTGGCGATTTTTAGATTCCCGCTATAAGTGACATCTTATGATAACATTCATTTTGTCTGACTTATTTCACTCTCAATGACCATAGTTAAGTCCCCCCGAGTTGCTGCAACTGGCCTTATTTCATTGATTTCAGGGCTGAGCAATATTCCATTGAACATAAATACTAAATCTTCTTTATCCACTGTTTCCTTCCAAGGACATTTAAGCTGTACCCAGGTCGAGGCTCTTGTAAACAGAGCAGCAGTATACGTTGGGGTGCCTGTGTCCTGTCGATTTTTGGGTTTTCCAAGATATACGCCCATGAGTGGAAGTGTCCTAGGCTCTGTAGCTCTGTTTTTTAGATGTTTTAGGAAACACCATATACTTCTCCAGAGTGGCCGTTGGCAACTTACATCCCCCCCCACCCCCGCAGCGTAACAGGGCTGCCTTTTCTCCACGCCCTGTCCTGCATTTGTGGTTTTTACCCTTTGTGAGGATGGCCTTCTGATTGATACGAAGTGATACCTCTTTGGATTGTTGATTTTCACTGCGCGCCTGTTTGGTTGGCCAAAAAGGGCGTATGCGTTTTTCCTGAATATATTCTGGGAAAACGCATACGCCCTTTTTGGCCAACTGCATCGTTGGCGAAGTTCAGCCGCTTTCATGTACTTTAATGGCGAGTCCAATCTACCTCTTTAAATCCCTTTCCTGCAATTCTGCCTTGCTTTCAAGTCCAGTTTCATGACTTACCTCAAGGCATTGTTCGACCTTAGGAATCTTTTACAACCCTGCAGCATTGTGAATTGCAGTGCCCCTGAGCTCCATTTTTCAACTTGTTTCTTTGGGATCTGTCCACAAAACAGGAACGTTTCAAGCCCTATTCTGGTTCCGGAGGCAAGGTGAGCGTTTGGTCAGTTCCTCTTCCTAATTGGAAATTAGAGTGGCATGTGCCTGTCCAAACACCTAGGGCTTGTCTCTCATTGTTTCCCCCCTTCCGCTTCATCCTCCGGACAAATTCCAAAGTGTGCGAAACAGGATGTTGAAGGTGCAGACTTCCCCAAAGTGGGGAGATTGTTAGGAAAGAGGCTGGAATGGCGAACCCGACCACCAGGAGATGAAAAATGAGGTGCGTTTTAGAAACCTTTCCCGATCACATGGGGTACCATCCTCTGTGTGTCCCATGCATGTTTTAGCTGTACAAAGGGTCCCCTGCACCTGAAGATTTGTGACCCATGGATTGGGGACCAGGCAGCATTACTCTAAAGGGGATGCATTTGCTGTCCCATCCTCACCAAAACTCTCATCCCCACAAGTGTCCAGCCTTATGTCCTGTCTAGCTGTGGATCTAGATGGGGTCAATGCAGGTTGCATCACAGCCCCTGAACGAATTTTGTAACAGTTTCTCCCTGTGGTTTTTTTTTTTTGTAATTTATTTTTATAATGAGGTGTAGCTGATTTTCCATGCTGTCTTTCTTGCTGCTGCACATCCACTTGATTCACTTACAGAGAGACATCCATAAATTCTTTCACATTCTTACCAGTCGTACATATTCTTTTCTGGTGACTAGAGTGTGCCCAGTCCAGTTCCTTGAGCTATAGAGGAGGTCTTGTCGATTACCCATTTGGTCTTTGGAACGTATCTGTGCTAATTTCAACCCTCTGGTTTATGCCTCACCCCACCCCACCTTTCCCCTTTAGCAGCCATAAGTTTGTTTTCTAAATGTGTGACTCTGTTTGTTTTGTAATTTAGTTCATGTGTAGCCATTTTTAGATTCCACCTATAAGTGATATCTTATGCTAAGTGTCTTTTTGTGTCTGACTTATGTCACTTAGAATGATCGTACCGAAGTCCACCTGAGTTGCTGCAACTGACCTTATTTCATTGATTTCATGGCTGAGTAATATTCCATTGTACAGAAGAACCACATCTTCTTTATCCATTTTTTCCTTCCAAGGACATTTACATTGTTTCCAAGTCGAGGCTCCTGCAAAAGGGCTGCACTAATAGTTGAAGTGCCTGTGTCCTGTGGATTCCAGGACTGGAAGTGCCGTATGCTCTGTAGCTCTATTTTTTTTTAATTAATTAATTAATCATTTTTGCCTGTGTTGGGTCTCTGTTATTGCACGTGGGCTTTCTCTAGTTGCAGCAAGTTGGGGCTACTCTTCGTTGTAGTGCGTGGGCTTCTCATTGCACTGGCTTCTCTCCTTGTGGAGCACGGGCTCGGTAGTTGTGGCTTATGGACTCTAGAGCACAGGCTCAGTAGTCGTGGCACACGGGCTTAGTTGCTCCGCGGCATGTGTTATCTTTCCGCACCAGGGCTAGAACCCCTGTCCTCTGCATTGGCAGTTGGATTCTTAACCACTGTGCCACCAGGGAAGTCCCTATAGCTCTGTTTTTTAGAATTTTTAGGAAACATCATACCCTTCTCCAGCGTGGCTGTTAGCAGTTGACATTCCCACCATCAGCGCAGCAGGGCTCCCTTTTCTCCACGTCCTCTCCTCCATTTCTGGTTTTTACACATTGTGAGGACGGCCATTCTGACTGGGGCAAAGTGATACATCTTTGTAGTGTTGATTTGTATTTCCCGCATATTTGGTTGGCACAAGGGCGTATGGATTTACACCTTTACGCCATTTTTGGCCAACTGAATCATAGGCAATATTGAGCACCTTTCATGTGCTTTAACGGCGAGTCCAATCTACCTCTTGCAATCCGGTTCCTGCAATTCTGCCTTGTTTTCAAGTCCTTTTCAATTACTTACCCCAAGATATTTTTCCACCATAGTTGTCATTTACAACCCTGCAGGCGTTGTGGATTGCAGTGCCCCTGAGCACCTGTCTTCAACATGTTTCTGGAACCAGCCACAAAGTGGCAGGATTGCTTCAAGCCCCATTCTGGTTACAGGGGCTGCCTGAGCCTTTGGGAAATTCCTCTTCCTGATGGGAAATTAGAGTGGCATGTGCTGTCCAAACACGTAGAGCTTGTCTCTCATTCCTTACCCCGCTTCCCCTTCATCCTCCGGACAAATTCCAAGCCGTGCACGACCGGCTGTTGAGTGTGTTGACTTCCCCAGGTGGGGAGACTCTAAGGAACGAGGCTGGAGCAGGGACCTCTCCCCTAGGACATGTGGAGATGGGGTGACTTTTCCAAACCCTTCCCGCCCATCGGGCCCCCCATCCTCTGGGGCTCTGTCCAGACACCGCAGGGTTTCCAGTGGTGCGGGGCTCTGGCGCCGACCTGGAGGGAGCAGCCCTGCTACCCGCGCCTACAGCGCCGCCTGCTGGTCTCTTCGTCCTCCCGTCGGGCACAGTCTTCCACCTTCCCCGCTGCCTCGGATGCTCTGTCTCCTCCCTGTCCTGTGATCAGACCCTCGTCCCCACCGCCGTCACCCCCAGCTCTACACCCATCCTCCAGCCTCAGGGATGACCCAGGACTGGCCTCCCCCGCCTTCCCACCGTTGGTCTGTGTCCTCAATTCACCTGTGCAGACAGGTGAGGATCCCCTCGAGAGGCTCCCAAACACTTCACCCCTACATCCTCCCCGGGGTCGGCCCATGTCCTGTTGGGATGTTCCACCCTCAGCAAGCCCCCAAGTACGTGCCAATGGCAGGCATCGGGCCTGCTGCCTGCACTTCTGTGTGTCCTGCTGTATACACAGGCATGACCCTGCCCCAGGGTGCAGGAAAGGCAGCCTTACCTCGGGACGTGGGGAGAGGGGCTGCCCACAGGGTGGATGTCAGCTCTTGGCTCACCAGGCAAGGGCAGCCGGCTTCTTGCTCCTTGGACCCTTTCTCACCCAGCCGGATCATGACCCGGCTTTGTTCCCACCCCTGTTGTCCCTCCATTGGCCTCGCTTTTGTGAGCAGAGCAGGACAATGTGGTCTGTGGTCACAGGCTGAGACACACAGACACTGGCTGACATGCGTGCACCCATGCTGACCCCACGGAACGGTCACTGCACCAGGGCCTGTGTGGTGTGGGTTCACCTGCCCACAGAGAGGCCGGGCCTCTGTCCTGGCTCCAGAGGTCACCTTGAGTCTGACGGGAATGTCTGTGCTCCGTGGGCCTCGCTCCAGTCTGGCCTGTGCTGACGGCGTGATACACGGTGGGGCTTCCTGGGTCCCCCCCGGGGGCTGGAGGCTAAGGTCAGGCACATGGTGGTCCCACATTGATGTGACAGACCCCAATAAACCTTGCACTTCAGGACTCAGGTGGGCTTCCCTGGGCTGCCACAGCCGAGGAGGCTGGACCCTGCTCATCCCCTCTGTGCTCGCTGATTTTAACTTGCATCCTTCACCATAATAAACCCTGGGTATAACAGCTTCAGGGAATTCTGGGAGCAAGAAAAAAGAAGCCACGGAGGGGGTCCCTGACTCTGAAGTTGGGGTCAGAAGTCGGTGGGGAGGATCTTGGGGCCATGGAATCTGAAGGGCCCCCCTACCAGGGGAGGGGTAGGAGACCCCGGGTGGTAGTTAAGATGAGTCCAAGGCCCTCCTGTGTAGGAGGCTTCCTAGCCCCGGCGATCCTGAAGCGGCCGGCTCCCTCCTCCCCTCCGCCTGCAGGCCTGGTCCCTGCTCTTGAGAGATTCCCTAGGGTGGCGTCCTGGTGCTGGAGGTGTCCCGATGCTGTGGCTTCCTGAGTCTACAGGGAGGATAACGGGAATGGGGGAAGACCTGTTCAGAGAAAGGGAGCTTCTGCCGGAACAGAGCCTGGGTCTGCTGCGCCCGAACCCAGGTGCACTGGGGCAGGAATGTGAGAGCGAGGCTCCCTCCCCTCCCAAGACACACAGGACACATGTGCGCTGGTCGCTGGACTCCCACACAATATTAAAATCTCCCACACAGGCCTCATGGATGAGAGACACTATTTAAAGACTATTAATGGGCCCAGGGGGCCCCAGGGAGTGAGGCTGATGTGGGGAGAGTTGGAAATCACCCAAGGACGCACTCTCCCTGCAGCAACCCCCCAGTTGAGCCCAGGTGGAAGTGGACCCCTCAAATCAGAGCCCACATGCTGGGTCTTTGGAGGACAAATAGCCAATCACCCCCAGTACTTGCCTCCATCTGCTGCAGTTAGGGCCTGCCCTGTCTTCTTCATGGCCAAGTTCTCACCCCTCCCAGAAGCCCTCTTGGAGGTTAATGGGATGGGGGTGTCCATGGCAGGACTGGAGGGTCTGTGGTGGGCTGGAGGCCACGTGGCAGGCAGGAGGGCTCCCACCGATCCGGCCAGCCCACACCTCCTGGTCATAGGCCCGCACAGAGTCCACCAGGCTGTGGATGTGGTAGAAGGTGCTGGGGACCGGTCCAGCCCATGCAGGTGTCTGACCACCGAGCGGTCAGTGTGGAGTATTCACAGGGAGCCCTGGCCATGCTCGCACCCTCCCGGGAAGGACACATCAGCGTGGTCCCTGGAATGACCAGGAGGTCAGCCAGAAGCTCCCCCCACCCAACCTCACTCTTACCACAAGAAACAAGAGACAACTCCATGCAGAAAGACAGAACATCACCAGCCTGATGCTGTCCTGAGGAAGTTCACCTGGCGTCTGGGAACTGGGTACTACAGTGGGTTGAATGGGGGCCCCCCAGAATTTATGCCCACGTCATGCCCCCCAGAATCTGAGAATGGAACCTTATTTGGAAGTAGGGTTTTTGCAGGTATAATTAGTTACGGATCTGAAGATGAGGTCATCCTGGATCAGGGTGGCCCTAAATCAGTGACAGTGTCCTTCTAAGAGACAAGCAGAGAGACACAGACACACAGGAGACACCATGTGAAGATGGAGGCAGAGATGGGAGGGATGCGGCCACAAGCCCAGGGATGCCTGGAGACCCCAGAAGCTGGAAGAGGCAGGCAGGACCCTCCCCTGGAGTCTCCGGAGGGAGCGCAGCCCTGGGACACCTTGACCTCAGACGTCTGGTCTCCGGGACTGAGAGAGGACAGGTTTCTGTTGCTCTGAGCCTCCGTTTGTGGTCGTTTGTCACAGCTGTCCCGGGAACCTAATGCAGCTGGTGAGCAGCTCCCTGGCCTGATCTAAACCCTCCCGCCTCCCGTTAGGGGCAGCCCCCTGCACCTGTGCTGTTTGCACAAACCATGTGGCTCATGCTGAACCCCGGCTCCCCTTCTGGGCACCGGCATTTTGGAGGGTGAGGGCAGACACCACGTGACCAGCCCCCAGCCGGGTACCAAGCCTCTATTGGGCTTCCCTGGGGGGACGGGGGTGGGGGTAACTGTAATGGTTCTGCCCTTGTCGCTGGGGGAAGAGACACCCTAGAGACCCTCGAGGGAAGGAGGGGGCACAAAGTGTCATGAGGTGACCGGAGAAGGGACCCTCCCCCCAGGCATCCCTACTGCGTGTGACCCATCTCAGCTGTGAGGACACAAGCCACGAGCATGTACCGGGTCCTGTGAGTCTCTCAGCCAGTCCCTGAAGGTGAGGGCGGCCCTGCAGACCCCAGCCTTCTCCTGCACGTCTAGTAGGTGGAAGGCCCACTTCTCCTTGCCATTCCAGAAGCAGTTCTGGAGCTGTCCTGGGAGGGCTTCTGGGGTTATGCAGGCTGAGCCCCTGTTGCTAAGTCCCCACTTCCCCACAAGAGCCTCCAGAGCAAGCTGTTTGCCCTGTTGCCTGAATGACCGCCCACCAGTTTTCTCAGGAAAGAATCAGGGGTTTCTGTAGCAGCGTCTGCAGGCAGCTGTGCATCTGGGCCCACGTTCACATCTTCTGTGTAAACACCGAGAACCTTCCCTGACACGTGCCCCCGGCTGACCCCCTCCACATGTCGACCACAGGCCCCAGTGCGGCCACCAGACTGCCCGCCCGTCTCAGCCTCCTGTTGTTGTCAGAGCTGCTCCAGGCTCTGCTCAGGACCCATGCACCCACCTTTCACAGGGCTGTCCTCCACCCCCACCTTCAGCAGGAGTTCACCTAAGTATTTAAGGGGTCCAGAGATAAGAAAGGAAGCTACAAACAAACAGATGGAACCAGCTGGGACCAAGATGGCAATGAATGTGACCTCCAACCGACCCCGAGTCTCATCACGTGTTGAGTTTACTATATCAGCATATTAAGAGACACACCCACCGGCGGCCATGGCTGGACATGAAGGACCAGAAACGGGCAAAAGGAGGTGGTACCCCAGCCCCTTGGAAGAAGCCCCGCCCCTTCCCCGGAAGGCCTCTTCATCCCATCACTAGCCTCCCTCCTCCTCCCTTTGTCTTTACTCTTTAAACCTCTCTCTCCAGGAGGGCGAGAAGGTGACCTGTGAACTCAGTTCCCGCTTCTCCACTCTTTGGCCACTGAGTAGAGCCTGTGCTGTGTTGGTCTCGGCTTTGGTCCTGTTATTTGCCTACTGGAACCCACGTGGGAAAAGGAAACCTTCCCCGCTGAGGCAGAGCGCCTCGCAGGCTGGGGCCCAAGCAGGGTCCACATGACTTCACCTGGTAACAGTCTGTAAGGGGACGGTGGTCTCTGCCCGCGGGGTGGGGAGGGAACGCCTACAGCCACAGCACCGGCTCCGTGGACGGCACAGCCCCTCGTGGGCCTGGACCGTGTGCTCTCGTCCCCCCACGCCTGACACCCCTGACAGTCGTGACGCGGTGACACTGGCTGCTGGGCGTCCAGTCAGGGGGCACCAGAGGCAGCACCTGGTGCCAGGTGAGACGTGCCTTTTCACGGGCAGGGGACATAGGAGATATTAGGACTTTGTGTCCAGAAAACAAACCAAGCAGCTAGAAGGTGATCTGAACCGTGGACTTGAAACCCATGTGCGAGGTGAGGGCTCCCACTGGACACTGGCTCGGGAGCTTCCGCACAGGCGAGACCACACCCGTGCTTCCCGCCCGACCCCTCCAGGCCTCCCTGCGGGCACAGCTGGGCCTGCGCCCCTCAGGCTCCCCGACCCAGAGCCTGGAGGGCTGATGCTGCCAGGGCCTGGGGACGCAAGGGGTCCCTCCATCAACGCTGCCCGGCCCCTCCTCCCCAGTGACCAGGGGTGGGAAGCCCCGTGGAGTGTGAGGCCCGGCACAGGCGAAGCTCGCACCCCCCCCAGGACCCCCGGCCCCACCCTGCTTCCTCAGGCCCACCGCCTGCCTCTCCCGGTGCCCGCGTCCCACTGACCCACATTCCCGGTGTGGACGTCCACGTGCACAAGCTGCTCCGTGCCCTGTTCCCGCATGGGACACCCCCATCCCTGCTCCTCCCTAATGACGGCCCGGACCCCGAATGTTCTGGGCAGGAAGAGGCCCGAGGAGGATGCCGGCCTGTCCCGCCTGCCTCCCAGGGGCCCAGACACAGGGCTCGGGGGCTGCTGGGCCTTGAGGTCTGGATGCTCCCAGGTGTGGGATGAAGCCGCCACTGCCCACTGGAGCTGCTCCTTCCGAGACTCAGGAAACAGGGAGACCCACCAAACGGAGCCCGTCCCCAGTCTCTGCTGCAAGTCTGCTCGGCTTTGCTCTCCCGATCCTGAAGACAGACCTGTGGGAAACAGGGCCTGCGATTCCCATGCTGACGGTGTTCTGTGGAATTTCCACTAGACCCCTTACTACCCTGTTCTGAGCGAATCACTAGTCAGTCCATGCTACCATCACCCCACGAGCAAACTGGGAACCTGAGGCTCCGAGAAGCCAAGTAATCCAGCTGGAAGCACAGCTGTGGGACCACGGACCGGGGTCTGCACCCGCCGCCCGCCCAGGGGGACTGCCCACTCCCCGCATCTTCCACGCCTGTTCCCTTCACCCCCTCCCAGGACCAGCTCACAGAGCCTCCTCTTGAGGGGATTTACTTACCTTCTTCTAACAGGATCCGTCTCACTCTCCTGTTCTGGGATCACCCGGAAGGCTTGTCACCGAAACATGATCAGCCTCATGTCACCAGGGCAGCTTTCCTGGATCACACTCACCACCTGCACGTCCACTCCCAGCTCAGAACCAGAAAGGCCCCCTTGGCCCCGAGCCCCATGGCTCTGCCTGTGCTCCCACCTCTTCCTGCCTGGTCCGTCCCTCTCATGTCCCCTGCAGCATCACCAGGAGCTCCCACCTGCCCCAGGCAGACTCACTGTCCTGGGGAGGCCTCTGTAGTTTCAGGTGGAAGACACAAGAGGTACACGTGGGGCCTCCCTCATGCAGCACAGTGGCCAGCACTCACCTACCGACCTCATCACCCTAGCTGGACAGGGGTTCAGGGGGTCCGTGGCATCTGCTGGTCCATGGTTCTCATTTCATCCCAGCACCGCCCACAGGGAAGTTGCTAAGCAACTGTCTGCTGGCTGCACAGAGAGGACGCTCATACACACGCCCCCCTCCCAGCACACGGGGCTCTCGTGGCCAGGCCCCTCCCAGGGTATGGAGCTCACCTGGGCAGGCACCCAGCAGCCCACGGAGCTCTCGTTGTCAGGCCCCTCCCAGGGTATGGAGCTCACCTGGGCAGGTACCCAGCAGCCCACGGGGCTCTAGTGGTCAGGCCCCTCCCCAGGTATGGAGCTCACCTGGGCAGGTACCCAGCAGCCCACGGGGCTCTCATGGTCAGGCCCCTCCCTGGGTATGGAGCTCACCTGGGCAGGCACCCAGCAAGTCTGAGCACACAGGAACCGTGCACGTAGCCCTCAATGCAGAGCACCCCCAGCTCACCTGTCTCTCAGAGCTGACACAGAGCACCTCAGAGCAGGGCTTGAACTAACAAACAGCAGCTCCGGGACACGTCTGTGACCCTGGGCTTCACTCTGGACTGCCTCCCTCTGCCTGGTCTTCCAGAGACTTCCACTGCAGCCGGGGCACCAGGCCCCTGGCTCCACCCACCACCCCTCCTCTCCCTGACTCCTGGGTTCCTCTCATTAGGAAAGGGTCTTCTTGAAGTTGTCTCCCACTCATGGACCAGATAAAATTATTAGAAAACAAGCTAGAGCTGCAGCCCCTTGTCTATCCTGACTCTCAGGAGCCCACACCTGTTCCTTGGACCTGGCCAGTGCAGCAAGGCCCATTTTCTGCAGCTATGAGCCCGTGATGGGCGAGGATTGGCTGACCTGGGCAGCATGACCCGGCCGGCCAGCCCTTCCCAGGTGTGCCTGGTTTGAGGTCAATATAAACCGCTCCAGGCAGCAAGAGCCCCTGCAGCTGTGCCTGATGCTATATTCTCTGTGCCGTCAGCAGTGTCGGGGCTGGGCTGGTGGGAGGGAGTGAGGGGCCACTGTTTTGTGGGTGGCCTGGTATGAGTGGGGCTTTGCTGGACTTTCTGCAGGATTTGCCAGGCTGCCACCTGCTAAAGAAGAGGATGTGTCACCCATACGTGCCGCTGGAATTTCTCCCTGGGCAGAGGTGAGGAAAGAAAAAAACAGTGGGGGCCAGGACAGGAGGGGTACCTCAGGCAGGGAAATGGAAAGCTTCCAGAAGAGCGCCCGGGGCCAGGACCATCCTGGCTGGCCTGCAGGCACAAACTCGGCCTGCGTGCTGTCGCTGGGGTGGCTCCACGGCCCTTCCTCTAGGCTTTCACGTCCTTGCACACATTCAGGTGTTTTACCTGGGAAGGGTGGGAACAGTTCAGCAGCAGCTGGCCTGGGGCTCAGCTCACGTTTACTCAGAGATGCCTCGGCACCGTCCCCCAGCTTTGCAATGAGGACACTTCTTGCGGGGGGGCTGCTGGCTGCATGGGAGACGATTCCCCACCTCTGACCAACTTCAGAATTGTTTACCACTGGAGCAAGTGCCCTGATAGGGTTTTCATCTGTGTAAATAGTGGGTTCTTAATTAGCAACGTGAACGGTGACATCAGAGGCCCTGAATCAGGATGGAAATACTTATCCCCAGCATGTACAGGCGTAAAAACCTGGGGAGGCTGTGTGCAGCCGGCACTCTTAGGGATGGGCTTCTGACTGACCCCTCAACATTCTGGTGTCCAGCCTCTGCTTTACGATTTCTGGGGCCCAGTGCTGACTCTGCAATCCAGCCTCTATCGGCCTTTAATGAGACCCGCACTTCCACGATCCTACAGAGCAAGGTCTGTGTGACTGCTCTGTGGCTTCTGTAAGAAATGACCACAAGCTGGGTGGTTTAGAACAACAGGAATTCATCCTCCCCCCAGGCCTGGAGACCAGACATCTGAGATCAAGGTGTTGCAGGATGGAAGTCTCTCCAGAGGCTCCAGGATAGGGTTCTTCCTGCCTTTTCCAGCTTTTGCGGGCTCCAGGCATTCCCAGGCTTGCGGCTGCATCCCTCCCGTCTCTGCCTCTGTCTTCACGTGGCTTCTCCTCTGTGTCGGAGTCTCTCCTGTTTTGTCTCTCATAAGGACTCTCTCAATTGGATTGAGGGCCATCCTAACCCAAGATGACCTCACCTCGAGATCCTTAACTACATATAGAAAGATGCTTTTCCCAGATAGGGTCCTGTTCACGTGTTCTGGGGGGGCACATCTTTTGGGGCCCGCATTCAACCCATTACCTGTGTATAAAATAACCCTCATTTTAGGAGATTACCAAGGTCCCGTATGGACTGGCACAGACAGTAGCCATTTGGGTGGGGGTCTGGGGAGAATGAGGACCCTGGAATCACCTGGAAGGGATGAAGTCCTGGCTTCATTAGGTGAGCTCTTCCACCAAGGGGCCGGCAGAAACAGCCACTCCACTCTGTCCGTGGAAAGGGACCCAGTGCCGAGTCCAGAAATGTTTATATTGGAAAGCTGGCTCTCCTGGGATCTCATCATCAACAGCACCATGTAACCAGTAACTACGGGCTTGGGGGAGTCACTCTATGGCACGTGATGACAGCACTGTCTCTTTAGGCTCATCCAGCCTAGAATAGGAATGTTTGAAGAAGAGTTTGGGAGATTGCGAAGCTTGGTTGTCAAGGAAACTGAGCAGGTTTGTCAAGGTTGTCAAGGAAACTTCTCCCTTAAACTGAAGGCAGGGCTGGGAGAGGGGTTTTAAAGGGGCTTCTCTGAAGCACCATCACCTGAGAGGTGGTCTCAGCGTGAGCTGGGGTTTGAGAAAAGTGTGATGAGATGAAGCCTGACTTTCGAGGGGTTTGTAAAGCACCTTGGCTTTTAAGGCAAAGTTTGTTACTGGAACAAAGTGTCTCCCAAAACTGGGCTGAAGCTCAAGATGTGTGTGTCCCCATCTTGTGAGAGTCCAGGGCAGGTGGGTGTCAGGTCCCAGGCTCTGGCCCCCTTGTTTCTCCTCCCTGCTTCCAGGTGAGAGCTCCAACCAGCAGGGTGGGGTGACCAGGTGGGCATCATGCCCTCTGTCCTAGGATGCAGGCTGGCCAAGGCCCTCACCACCTCCATCCCTTCCCCTTGGTAACATGAGACACTGCGCCCCAGCTGTAAGGGGTGGGAAGGCTGGGAGGTGCAGGGTAGCTGTGAACAGGAAAAAGGGAAATGGGTTCTGATGGGCAGCTGCGCAGCTCTCCTCTGAGGGTTGCCCAGACGCTAGCGCACAGACTCTGGGTCCTGTGAAGCTTCGATGCTTTGTGGTTCTGGAAGTCCTATAGGAGACGGTCCACAGGAGGTGAAGCTAATGCTCTCAGTGGAGGTGGTGAAGCCAGAGATCTGCAGTTCAGACTGAAGGTGCCGATGTACATACAGGACAAAACCATCTCGTGTGATTGGACTTCAGGCACGTTTAACATGAATGCAGCCATGTTAATGCCTAGCACCTTCTATCTTGTGCCTCGCCTCAGGGACCTACTCCTCAGTTCCTGAGGATCCTGTAACTCACGTACAGGGAGATGGAGCGTGGGCTCTGTCCAGTCTGAGCCCTGAGTTACCCTGCGTGTGAGTCTGCTCAGAACCGCCGTAACAAATAGCACAGACAGGGCAGCTTGGGTAACAGACCTATCTCCCAGTCCTGGATGCTGTCGGAGATCAAGGTGTGTGCACGCTGGCTTCTCCTGAGGCCTCTCTCCTTGGTGCTTAGACAGCCATCTTCTCCCCAGGTCCTCACATGGTCTCCCCCTGTGTCTATCTGTGTCCTAATCTCTTCTTGTAGGACATCAATCCTATTAGATTAGGACCCACCTTAGTGACCTCATTTTTACCTTGATCACCTCTTTGAAAATCCCATCTCCAAATACAGCCACGTCCTGGGGTCCTGGGGGTTAGGGATTCAGCATGTGAATTTGGGGGGACGTGACTGAGCCTATACCATCCTCCTTAGGAACAAGGTGTGCCTCAGTCCTTCCTTCCCTCAAGTCACACGAGGTGATGTAATGGCTCAATGAGAGGCCACTCATGCAGAGTTTGTGTCTCAGCTGGGGACCCCTTCTCTGCTCTCTTTGATGAGGCCGTGGCAGTGCCTGCCCCGTCCTGAGGTGAGCAGTTCTGGGGTTTCCTGCCGTGTCGCCCAGCCTGCTGAGGTGCCCCTTGTCAGGGAACTCAGGAGCCAGCAGCCTAGTGGGGATGCCGGGGACTCTCAGGGCCTTGGCAGATGTCTCTCCCGGCAGATACCCTAGCGAAAGTGGGGAAACATTTGGGGGATTACAGGTGGGAGAGTCTGTCTCGTTTTTACTTCAGAAAGACCACGTTGGTGTTGGATGTGAAACGCACCGTGGGGCAGGGAGCTTTGCCAGGCCTGATGGAGGAACCAGACACCAGATCGGGCTTGGGCCAGGGCTGTCGGCGTAGAGGGGAATTATTGTGGGAACTGGCCAGAGACTGTTGTCGAAATCTCGGCTTCCCTGTGCACCGAGGCCGAACAGAAATACGGAGACGGGTTTTGGAGGAAGAGAGAGATGGCCTTATTTTTCTGCCAGGCAGAAGGGAAGACACAACCGGCTAGAGCCTCAAGAACTGGGCACCCCTCCTTGAGAATCAGGGAAGATTTTATATGTGGGGCTCTCGCAGTCCGGGGTATAGGATAAAGATAAAAGTAGTGAAGGTCTTGCATTCCTCCTTTCTTCTGCATTATTTCAAAACTGTCATAGCTGGCATCAGGCTGCCTGGTAATTGGGGTCCAGCAGTCTGGTAATTGCATACGTTTGCCTCTGGTTTATCGGCGGTGACCTCGTTTCTGAAATGCAAAATCTATAGGGGGTGATTTGTTATGAGGGGCGTATAGAATGTAAGTGCTGGACATAATAAGGTTAGGGAGTGAGAGGCAGGGGATGTAACTCACACAGTTAGCGGTGATGGGTGCTAAATGTAAAGTACATAGTGTCAGGGAGTGAGGTTAGCTTTGTAAAGTACAAATCTACTTACTACAAATGAGTGACAAAGGAAAACAAGGAGTGATTAACTCTTTCAGACCAGGTTATGTTTCTTCTCTAGCCTCTTCGCTGTTCCCTTTGTTTTTCTTGTTCTCAGGGGAGGGAAACTTCATTTCTATTTTTGCTGCAACAAGACTGGAGGAGCAGGTGACAGTCACTGGGGCACAAGGAGGGTGGGAGCCTGGGAGACCCCAGTGTTACCGAACAAAACTTGGGTCCGCTTGCCCAAGGGCAGTAAAGCCAGTCTACTGACACGGGGTGGGGTGGAGGAAAGTGCAGCTTTAATTATAAAAGTGCCAATACAAGGAGGCCAGGTGGCTTGTGCTCTAAAACCCCAAGCTCCCTGAAGGATTTCAGTAAAGCAATATTAAAGGCCAGGTGAAGGAGGGGCATCGCAGGGTATGTGATCAGCTGGTGCACAATTCTCTGGTTGATGGTGAGGTAACAGGAGGTTAACATTATAAATTCTTAGGCGCCAGAAGCTCCGGGGCTACCTGTTCATGATCATCAAGTAGTTAATTTCTTCCACTTGGTGGTGGTTTTAGCATCTGTAAAACAACTCAGGAAGCGTGCATCAGGTACTGTTATCCAGGTACTTCAGAGAGGAGCTACAGCAGAGCATGTGGGGGAGGGGTCTGTCCTGGGAAGGCCCAGTAGGGTCCTGCTCGGTTACACCCGGTGCCTGGGCTGGGCAACCTGGGAAGGTGGGGCTGCTCCTGGGTGTGGGGGGCTGCGGGATCCCAGTCCTCTGAGGGGCCTGTTAGCCCCCAAGATGAGATGGGGATGCAGTGGCTGGACAGAGGCGTCTGGTCTGGGAGAGGGGTCAGGGCTGGAAATGTCACTGGAATCATCGCAGGGAGGAAGAAGAAAGGCCAGTGGGGGCAGGTAGGTCACAGCAGACTACATGCAGGTGACTGCGGTCCTGTTGGAAGCAATTCAGAGCCAGAAAGGAGTGGCCGTTAGGGGCTCAGCTCCATTCTCTTGTTCCTTTGTAAAACAGCTGTCAGAGTTTGAGACACCTCCAGGAGACGTCTGGGCCCAGTGCTGCCATGGCTTCATCAAAAGGCCCAGGGGGAACAGAGAACCACTGCAGGCCCCGCCCATGTCCTCACTGGGAATGAACCCCATCAGGGCACCGGGGCTTACAGACTTCAGGGAACGTCTGTCCTCAGGACCAGTCTTCCTCCCTCCTCTCACCTGCTGGTCAGAGGCCCAGGAAACCCCAACCTGGCTCCACCCCCAGGGCCTGGATTCAGAGGCCCAGGAACCCCCAACCTGGCTCCACCCCCAAGGCCTGGATTCTGGAACAGCTTAGGGGTAAGCAAGACCCTCATGCTCCTTTATCTGCCTGGGGGTGAGAATGTCTTAAACGCTGCAATTGACTGATTATGGAAGGATGAGTGTTTCCAGCAGTTATGGTGGAAAGATGGGGTGTGAAATTTCTATGTCTGCAGGGTCTTCCCAGCATGAAGATCTGTGTGTTTCCCCGGCCAGTCAACATCCTCCCAGGAAGCCCAGATCCAGGATTACGAGGGCAGAGGCTCTCCCCTTGCTTATCTGTAACTTCCCACTCCCACAGCAAGGCTGTGGCTGGCTCCCTGGCTCCCACCATCTGCCATTTATCTGTGCATTGCTCCTTTCCAAGTTACATGTGCAGAGGTTTCAGAATTGTTGGCTACTACACCCTGGAAAGAACTTCGTAGAATAATGCCCACTGTTTATATACGGTCCATTTTGCCTTTAGTCTGCAGATTCCATTCATTTCCAAAGGTGACTTAGGTCAGCACCTTTTATCCCATCCCCTACAGTGAGTTGTTTCCATATATTTCTACTTCAGTTAGATTCTGTGACATTATGTATTCCATCCTGCAACACTCCTACATCCTAAATAACTAAATTTGAATAGATGATGACTGGTCCCTTGGGCTATGCACATCTATGGGTTTAGACAAATGCATAGTGACAGGTATCCACCCTAGAGTATCACATGGACTACTTCAAACCCCCACCCCATGATCTGCTTATCATCTACGTAGCTTTGCCTTTCCCGGAATGTCATCAATGGGGTCATGCTGTGTGCAGCCTCCGCAGACTGGAGTCTTTCACTTAGCAGTGTATACTGAAGATTTATCCATGTCTTTCCATAGGTTGGCGGTGCATTCTCTTCTGCTGAGTAGTATTCCACTGCACGTGTATGGGAGGAAGAACAATTTTCCCTCTACTTTTCTAGGTTCTTGGTTGTAGGCCACCCCTGCCCCTGTAATAAAAGACAGATTACCAGGAGAAAAGCAGAAGTTTAATAACATGTATACCTTCTGAATACAGGGGGGATACCATGGAAAACTGAGTCACTCCCTGAAATGACCAAAACCATCCCCTTAAATACTGTCTTCAGCTAAAAACAGAAGAAAGATGCTGGGGAAGGGGGGAAGGCCAGTTATGGCAGGTTATCATGCAAAGCATAGTAAACAAGAGTATGAATGTTTGCACATTAAAGTCAGGACTTCTCCATTGAAAAGAGTTATTTAAGATTTTATTATCCTTCTATGTTTGGTGCAAAGAGAGACATACCCTTATAAGTGGAGATTTCTCTATTGTAAATGTCCCTCATAAAACGGCAATCTCTGTTTTCTGAGATTTTTTAAAAATAAATTTATTATTTTATTTTTGGCTGTATTGGGTCTTCGTTGCTGCGTGCAGGCTTTTCTCTGGTTGTGGCGAGCAGGGTCTACTCTTCATTGCGGTGCGTGGGCTTCTCATTGTGGTGGTTTTTCTTGTCGAGGAGCACAGGCTCTAGGCATGCGGGCTTCAGTAGTTGTGGCCCGTGGGCTCAGTAGTTGTCGCTCGCGGGCTCTAGAGTGCAGGCTCAGTAGTTGTGGCGCACAGGCTTAGTTGCTCTGCAGCATGTGGGATCTTCCCGGACCAGGGCTCAAACCTGTGTCCCCTGAATCAGCAAGCGGACTCTTAACCACTGAGCCACCAGAGAAGCCTTTTTTCTTTTTTTTTTTTAAAGCAGACCAATAATCCTTATGCCAGAGAGACATATTTTGGGGCGGCATATTCTACTGCATTCATCTTTTGAAGGATATCCTGATTTCTTCTAAGTTTTTAGCCATTGTGAAAGTGATGCTGTGCATAATTGCATCCTTGTTTGCATTTGGACATAGATTTTCAAAGCAGTTGCCTAAATACTGGAAGTATGATTGTTGGATCCCAATGTGAGACTTGTTTAGCTTTGGAAAATCTGCCAAATTGTCTTACAAAGTGGCCGCACATGCATCCCCCCAGCTATGAGGGAGAGTTCCTTTTGTTCCTCACCCTCTAGCAATTGGTATTGTCATATTTTTGGAGCTTAGCAGTCCTAATATGTGTGCTGTGATAGCTCATGATTTTAATTTGTAGTTCCCTAATGGTATATGATGTTGAGCTTGTTTCTGTATGACTTTTACTATCTGTTTATCTTTTTTGGCGGGATGTCTGTTCAGATCATGCCGTTCATGTTCATGCTGAGAGGAGCCTTGTCTCCTCAGGACTTGCTGGGGCTTTGGCTTCTGGAACACGTGGGGCTGAGTCCACGCTGATGGCCGGGCTTCGGGACAAGCCGGGGTCGAGTCCACACTAACAGAAGCCGGGTCTCCTCAGGACCAGCTGGGGCTTCAGCTTTGGGACACTGGGGGGTCCAGTTCATGCTGACAGGAGCCTGGTCTCCTCAGGACCTGCCGGAAGGTGATGCCGCTGAGGGAGAAGGTGAGGAAAAGTGGGCAGAAGGTTCCTGTGCGTGGCTGACCACTGAGGGTGTCTGTCTTCAGAGGACCCAGGAGAGGAAGGGCTTGATGTGGAAAACTGGGTTTGGGGCCCCTTTTGTGTGTGGTGTAGACAGAGTGCAGCGTTGTTCTTTGCCGTGTGGCGTCTGGTTTTCCCAGCATCGTTCATTGAGGGGACTGTCCTTTCCCTGGTGTATGTTCTTGGCTCCTTTCTTGTGAATGAACTGACCACATACCTGTAGGTTGATTTCTGGGCTCTCTGCTCCGTGTGCCTGTTTTTGTGCCAATTCCACATTTTTTGGGACTGTAGCTTTGTAATGTAGTGTGAAGTCAGGGAGCGAGATGCCTCCAGCCTGTTCTCCTTCCTCAGGGTCGCTTTGGCTCTTCTGGGTCCTTTGTGGCTCCACACAAATGTTAAGATCGTTTGTCCTGTTTCTATGAAATGACATTGAAATTTTGGTAGTGGTTGCGTGTATGTGTACGTTGCTTTGGGTATCATGGACATTTTCACAATATTTTCACCCATGCGCACGGGATATCTTTCCATTAATTTGTGTCTGTTCAGTTTCTTTCATCAATGTCTTAGCTTTCAGTGTGCAGGTCTTTCAAGTCCTTGGTTGAATTTATTCCTAGTTTTTTGGGGGATGAGATTATAAATGGAATTGTTTTCTTAATTCCTCTTTCTGATAGTTCATCATTAGCGTATAGAATCACAAATGATCCTGCAGTTTTACTGAATTCATTTTTTTAGTTCTGACAGTTTTTTTGGTGGTTTTATGTAGAAACCTAGAATTCAGAAATCCCACTGTCTTTCTCTACATCCAGGTCATCCACAGCACCCAAGACCTAGTGGCTCCTAATATTATCTTCCCACAGTGCCTCTTACTACCATGTGGACAAAGTGATTAGCATCACCACTTTGGTTGAATTTGGTCTGGGTAAGTCTTGACCTCTCTAGCAATGTTTGATGTCATCTCTGATTTTCTGTAATGTTACTGACATGGTTGTATTGAAAGGTATTTTCTAGTAAATTTCAAATTTAAAGTTTAAATAGCAGTACAAATTTTTCTACATTCACACCAAATACTGCAGTGTGTTTTAGCCAACACAGGGCCAGTCTCCCAGGGAACCAGGACATAACCCCAAAATGAGGGATAATTATGGTTTCCACATTATAATCCTATCCACAGGACCACTTCAGCTTTCACCAGCTGCCCCAACTTTGTGGAAATGTCTTTTCCCATTCTAATCCAGGCTTCTTTTTCTGGAACCATCACTGGGCTTTCCCTCATTTTAAAAACCTTCATGGATTGAAAGTGTACAAGATGAGTATGATCTCGTGGCTTTTCCTGTATGGCTTCTTTCACTTAGGATGTTTTCAGTGTTTATCCATATTGTAACATGTATCGTTTTTTTCATTGTGATCGAAAACACATAACATTTATCATTTAAGTCATTTTAATTATACACTTCTATAGCATTAAATACATTCACATTGTTGTAAAAACGTCCTCACCACCCATCTCCAGAATTTTTCATTTTCCCCAAGTGAAACTGTAACCATTAAACACTTATTCCCCTCAACCCCTGGCAACCTTTGTCTACTTTGTCTTTGAATTTGACTTATCTGGGTACCTCATACTAGTGCAATCACAGAACGTTTGTCCTTTTTGTGTCTGGCTGGTTTCACTTAGCATAATGACTTCAGGGTTCATCCACATTGCAACCTGTGTGAGAATTACCTTAGTTTTAAAGGTTGAATCATATTCCATTGTGTATATACTACACTGTACTTATCCATTCATCTGTTGAAGGATGTGTTGTGTTGCTTCCACTTTTTGGCTATTGTGAATAATGTTGCTATGAATATGGGGTACAGATATCTGTTCCATTCCTTGCTTTCTAATATTTTGGGTGTATACCCTGGAGCAGAATTGAGGGACCATATGTTAATTCCACGTTTAAGTTTTTGAGGAGCCGCCATACTGTTTTCCACAGCAACTGCACAATTTTACTTAATTCCTTCATATGACAGAATAACGCAGCTTACGGATCTACCTTATTTTGCTTATCCATTCACTCGTTGGTGGACATTTTAATTGTTTCTACCTCGGGCTATTGTGAACGGTGCTGCTATGAATATCGGTGTATACGTTTTTATTTGAACACTGTTATCCGTTCTTTGGGTATATATCTAGGAGTGGAGCTGTTGAAACATATGATAATTACATTTTTATATTTTTGAGAAAATGCCAACGTTTTGTACACATAGATTGCACCATTTTACACTTCCATAAGTAAAGTTTAAGGGTCCCCATTTCCCTACATTGTTGCTAACATTTGTTATTTTTATTTATTTTTAATATAACCTTTCTAGTGTGTGTGAAGGTATCACATTGTGGTTTTAATGCATTTCCATCATGACTACTGATGTGTGACATCTTTTCATGTGCTTGTTGACCGCTTGTATGCCTTGTGTGGAGAACAGTCCATGCAAGTCATTTGTGCATTTCAAAAATTGGGTTGCCCTTTTACTGAGTGGTAAAAAGTTCTTGATATATTCTGGATAAAGACTCTTATTAGATACATAATGTGCCTATGTTTTCTTCCATTCTGTGGGCTGTCTTTTTACTTTCTGGAGAGCCTCTTTTGATGTACAAACGTTTGTAATTTTGAGGAACTCCAGATTATCTGTTTTTTTCTTTCATTGCTTGTGTTTTAGTGTCAGATCTAAGAAACTATTGCTAAATGCAAGGTCATGAATCCCTTGGTTTATTCCAGGGTACCATCATCCCTCGGTATCACTGGGCTAGGGTTTAGGTCTGGGGTTTGAGTCAAGTCAGGGTTTAAGGGTCAGGGGTCAGGGTTTGAGAGTCATGGTAGAGGGTCTAGGGGTCTGGGGTTAGGGTGTTAGGGTTAGAGGTTAGGGTTCCTTAGGGTTAGGGTTAGGTTTAAGCATAACTGGCCCCCATTGTCCTCCCTTTATCTTCTCTGAGGCTTCCAGGATGGATAGGATTTGTCCAGGGTCACACATGAGTCAGGGAGGTGAGCTGGACCACTGTCTTTCTATCCCCCAGTCCTGGGCTCTGAGAGAAGAATGAAATTTCTGTACTGTCTCTGAGTGTTTCACATCGAACTCGATGTCAGTCATGGGTTGTGGAGGGTGTCTGGAGTCATGCATGGTTGCATCCTTGTTAACAGTACAGTCATTCCTGCCCTCCCATCTGGGAAAGGTGGTGTTGGCCCTGCTCTGCCTGGGCAGCCCCAGTTCCAGCAGAGTGTCCAGACAGGAGGGCACTCAGTGGACATGTGTGGATTAATGCAGGACTGGGTGTAGCAACCTGCCAGCCCCCTGGCTGCTTGAGGGCTGGTGGGGCCCTCCTGGGGCTTCAGGCATCCTTTGTCCCACCTGAGTGGGTAGCAATAGACAATCAAGTCTCTGGCAGGACAGTCCTTGGCCTCTGACCATTCAGGCAGGCATCTGTGGTCCTCTAGCTCGGTTCAGCCTGGGCCCTGTCAAGACCCCACGGACAATTAGTGAGCTGACCATGCTGCTGAGCAATGGAACAGCACCTGGGCAGTGTAGACATTCCTCTGAGACGTTTCAACTACCAACATCCATGTGGTTGAGAAAAGGGCCTCCCCTTCACAGCATTCACAGCCTCGTAGCCTGCCAAGAGAGGTAATAATCCTCTAAATATTTGAGTGTGTCCCTGACACAACAACCATAAAGCACACCATGGCCCTTCAATCCTTTGTCCTTTTAGGTGTTAGAAATTTTTTTTTAATTATAATGGAATTTTATTAAGAATTTATGTTCGTCAAGACAATCATAATAGTGTCTAAAAGCAACCCATGGGCAGAAAAAAAAACATTTATAGTATATTTATCTGACAAAGAACTTATACCCATGATATGTTAAAAAGAACTCCTACAAATCAGTAATCTCTTGCGAATTACACAACACATAAAAAACTGTACAAAAAGAGTTGAACCCTTCTCACAAGAGAATGTCCAAATGCTTAATAAACATAAAAAGATGTTGATCTTCATGAGCCACAAAGGAAATGAAAATTAAAACACCCACAATGGAAGGCGATATATTTGTAATATAGTTGCATGGCGCAAAACTAGTACCCAGAGTATAATAAAGTATTTCTGAAGATCAAATCAGTAAGATAGACTCTACCCAATAGAAAAATGGGCAAAAGACTTGAACAGGCTTTTCACAGAGAAGAAAATCCAAAGAACCAATAAACCAGTAAAGGTGTTCAACTTCCCCCATCATCAGGGAAATACAAATTGAAAGCCAGAATGAAATATTACGACATAATGACTAGGTCAAGTAAAGTCTACCAATAACAAGTGTGGGTAATAATTTAGAACTAGTTGTTAGAAATTTTGACATTCATATTCATTAAGAATCAAAGTTATGGGAGAAACTGGGCCTCCCAATGGGAGGTTCACACTGAGACTGCATTGTCTTGGAGAGCCATGTGCATCCATGTGGCCTCTGGAAAGCCTGCCAATTATGGGTTCCATGGCATGGAATAATTCTTGAGCCTCCCGTTAATTCATTGCACAAGAGTTTCCTTACCACCCTAGCATTTGGTTTCTTCCCTTATAAAAGGAGAGAGAAGAAACTGGAAAAGGTGCCGTATTACTTTTCAGGGATGGGTAGTTAATATGGTCAGGGAGATGGCATAACTCAAGGGCTCCCACCTCTCAGGGGCAGGAATGAGGTCTGTGTGTCTTCTGAGGGCACATGGGCTGTTTTGGGCCAGCCTCTGAGATGTGAGGGCCTGATGCCCAAGGCAGGAGACTTGAGTTTACCAACAAAAATGATCCTGCCTTTTCAGCAAGTGAAAGAACTTCTTGTAGTCTTGGGAGGACAGTAAGAGCACTGGATGAGTCGCTGCAGCCCCTGACCCTAAGTGAACCCCTTTCTTCCTTTTGTGTCAGATTCTGTGTTGTGCAGTGGCTGTCATTGACATAGAATCTGCTGCTTTCTCCCAGCCAGCATCTATTCTCATGTCCAAGCCTAGTGCCTCAGTTTTCCTTTGGGAATTACATCTCACTCGCTTCCAGTCCAGATAGTTCCAGAAGGATGAGCCCATGTTCCACCCAGCTCGAAGATGGGTTTACAACCCGCATCTAGCCAGTCCCATTTTCCATCTTCTGGTGATGGGTCAAGGATGAGAGTGAAACCCAAGCCCGGCCAAAGGTATTCAAAACCATGACTTTTCTTAGAACCCAAGAAAAGGAGAAACTTTTTCTTGGAAAAAGGATGGTGAGTGGTTGTCAGCCTAGAACTGCTGTTGGCCCAAGGGCAGTGAGAGAGCCTGTGCCTGCGAATGGGGTCCCCCAAAGGCACTGAGCGGGACAAAGGTTTGGGAAGAAATAAGGTCACACAGAGACAGTGTGAGGCACTAGACCTGCCAGGTCCGAACTCATTCTTCAACTTGCCACTTGCAAGTATGAAATTATTTCTACCCTTACAATAAATACTAATTTATTTTACTTCAGTAAGTGTGTCCATTCGCTGAGAATAAAAAAAGTCCTAGTTGAAACATCCAAATCAATAATCCCTGATCCATCCTCAAGTGTCCTCACTGGGTAGGCCTGGCTGGGGGAGGTGAAGACACTGGGTGGGGTCATATACTAGGGGAGCTGCCAAACAGCTCTGTCCCTGCTCCTTCCCTGTCCCAGGAGAGGGAAAGCCTGGAACAGTGATAGGATAGCCAGTAGGGGAAGAGGTTCCTCAGTGGTTAATTGGCCTTTTTGTGTTTTCCTTCATTTAGGGTCCATTTTGGTAATGTATTTTTACACAGAAATCACCCATTTCCTCTAGATTTCCAGTTTGTTACAGTAGGTTTCTCTTATTTGACTTTTAATTTTTCCAGTCTAATTTTCTACAGAATCATCACAAATAATGAACAAACATTGATACTTTACTATTAACTGAGGTCTCTATTCATGTTCCCTTTGTTATACCTTTCCTTGTTCCAGGGTCTCATAGGACATGGGGTCATCATGTCTGTTTAGTCTCTTCTGGGCTCTGACAGTTGCTCAGACTCTCCTTGTTTCCATGACCTTGACAGCGTGGAGGAGGGCTGCTCAGGTATTGTATAGACTGCCAGGCACTGGGATTTTCTTAGTGATTTTGTTGTAATTAGACTTGGCTTTGAAAAAGCAGATCACAGAGGTAAAGTGACTCCTCTTCACTGTATATCAAGAGAACAGGCTCTTAAGGGAACTTCTTCCTTATATTCTTAACTTTGGTCACCGGGCTGAGGTAGTGTTTGTGACGTTTTCCCACAGTGAGGTTAATTTTTTCCCATGTCCATCCTGTGTGTCTTATGTAGGAGGCAGTCATAATGCAGAAGCCACACTTGAGGAGAGAGGGGTGAGCTTCACATCCTTGGTGGACAGCTGAGTGGCTATATACATTGTTTAGAAGCTTTCTGCGTAGGAGATTTCTATTTAACACCATTCATCAAAAACTTGGTCACTTATTTTTTTACCAGTTTGGACACATGAATATTTAGTGTAAACTTTTGGTTATAATCCAGCTCTACATTATTAGACTGCTTAGTTCATTCTTGCTTTGGCTGTTGAGAGCTTCTTCCATTTGCTCTTGTTTTCATTTTACATAATTTTTCTTTTTGGGGTTTTTTAAATTTTTGGTGCTTCTTCATGTTCTGATATTTTAAGATTATCCTGTTCCATATATTTACTGTCTCAGTCCTAGCATCAGCCCTTTCTTCAAAGAGCCCTTGTTCCTTTTATTAGAGAATAGTATTAAAGACTTACATGTGGGAGCTAAATATGCTCAGCTGACAGTGCATGGAAATATGTGCATGTATCCCAGCCTGTGCATATACACATAATCATAAAGATTTCCGTGTGGAACTGTGTGTGTCTCTGTTAGGCTAAAGAGAGTTTATACTGATGTCTCCAACCTGATCTGTTATGACATGGATATTGCAACCTTCCTTTGTTTGTGACTTCTCACTCCAGTGGTAAGAAACCTGGTTTCCACCATTTGTCATGGCACATATATACAATGGAATATTACTCAGCCATAAAGAGAAACAAAATTGAGCTATTTGTAATGAGGTGGATAGACCTAGAGTCTGTCATACAGAGTTATGTAAGTCAAAAAGACAAATACCATATGCTAACACATATATATGGAATTTAAGGGAAAAAATGTCATGAAGAACCTAGGGGTAAGACAGGAATAAAGACACAGACCTACTAGAGAATGGACTTGAGGATATGGGGAGGGGGAAGGGTAAGTTGTGACAAAGCGAGAGAGAGGCATGGACATATATACACTACCAAACGTAAGGTAGATAGCTAGTGGGAAGCAGCCGCATAGCACAGGGAGATCAGCTCGGTGTTTTGTGACCGCCTGGAGGGGTGGGATAGAGAGGGAGACACAAGAGGAAAGAGATATGGGAACATATGTATATGTATAACTGATTCACTTTGTTATAAAGCAGAAACTAACACACCATGGTAAAGCAATTATACTCTAATAAAGATGTAAAAAAAATCAATAGAAAAGTGAACCTAAAAATAAATAAATAAATGCAGCGCTTGTTCCATCCGATGACTGATATAGAAGTGTCAGTACTGTTAGCTACTACTCCCCATGGGAAAGAACTTACAGAGTCCACTGTGTATGTATGGCATATTTTGCCTTTGGCCTACAGAGTCCTCTCATTTCCAAAGTTAACTTAGGTCAGCCCATTTTGTCCCACCACCAACCGTGAGTTTTCTTCATACTTTTCTAAATCAGTTAGATTGTTTGTTACATTCTGTATGCCAGTCTTTGACACTCCCATATCCTAAGTAAGTAAATTTGAATAGATTATAATGTACTTGTTGGGTTGTAAAAAAATCTGTGGGTGTAGACAAAGGCATAGTGACAGGTATTCACTACTAAAGTATCATACGGACCTTTCAATCACATATTCCATAAACTGTTTACCATGTCTGTTTTGCCTTTTCTAGAATGTCATATAAGCGAGGTCATAGAGTGTGTAGCACTTCAGACTGGGTTCGTAAAAGAATATATTAGCAATATAAGTGTTGGATTCATCTGGTTTTTTTTTGCACGGGTTGATGATTCATTCCTCTATATATCTCTGAATGTTATTGCATTGCATGTATAGGAGAGGAAAAATAATTTTCCCTCTACCCTTCTATGTTCTTCATTGAGATCCCCCTTGTAATGAAAGGGAGATGAACTGGAGGAAAACAATCAGAAGATTAATATACACCATGCATACCTTCTGTATACTTGAAAGATACCCAGGAAATCTTAGTCTGGCCCAAGCCATTACCTTAAAGGCTACCTTCAGCTAAGAACAGAAGAAAGATGTTAAGGAATGGAGGAAGCCATTTAAGGGAGGTTTTAGGCAAAGCACAGTAAACAAGGGTATGGTTGTTATGCAGGTTTACATCCAGACCTATTTCATTGACAAGCTTTTTTTTTAATATTTATTTATTTGTCTGCACCAGGGGTTAGTTGCGGCATGTGGGATCTAGCCTATTTAGTCATCATTCAATTCCTGGTGCAGAGAGGGACATACCCTTACAAATGGAGATACCCTTAATAAATGTAAATTTACTCATAAAAGGGCATTTTCTACTTGGTTTTCAAAAATTCTCCTGGGTCTGCTCTTTTTTAAATTAATCAGTCCAAAATAATCCTTCTGTCAAAGGGACATATATTGGGGTGGTGTATTCTCCCCTTGACATGGATGTGCCCTAATTTGCTTATGAATTCATCTGCAGAAGGACGTCCTGATATCTTTAAGTTTTTACCCATTATGAATAGAGCTGCTGTGCATTACTTTATCCTAGTTTTTGTTTGAACACAGGTTTTCAAAGCAGTTGTCGAAATACAAGAGGTACGCTTCTTGGATCCTAAGGTAAGACTATTTAGATTTGGAAAAAGCTGCCAAACCGCCTTCCAATCTTGGTTGTACATGCATTCCATCAGCATCTTGAGTATATTCTTGTCTGCTTTTTTAGTATCTGTTTATCTTCTTTGGCCAGGTGTGTGTTTCAATCTTTACCAAATTTTAATGGCACTGTTTGGTATAATTTGAGTACAAACCTTTTATCAGATATGTGTTTTGGAAATAGTTTCTTCCAGTTTGTGGTTTGTCTTTTGGTTTTCTGAATAAGTTCTTTCATCGAGTAGAAATTTTTAATTTTATAAAGTCCACATTATCAATTATTTTTCTTTTGTTGATTGACTTTTTGTGTTGTGTGTTTAAAACGCATCACCAGACCCAAGGTCATGTAGATTTTCTTTTTTTTTTTTACTATATTTATTTATTTATGGCTGCGTTGGGTCTTCATTGCTATACGTGGGCTTTCTCTAGTTGCGGCAAGCGGGGGTTACTCTTCATTGCTGTGCGCAGGCTTCTCATTGCGGTGGCTTCTCTAATTGTGGAGCATGGGCTCTAGGTGTGTCGGCTTCAGTAGTTGTGGCACGTGGGCTCAGTAGTTGTGGCGCATGGGCTTAGTTCCTCTGTGGCGTGTGGGATCTTCCTGGACCAGGGCTCGAACCTGTGTCCCGTGCATTGGCAGGCGGATTCTTAACCACTGCACCACAAGGGAAGTCCTAGATTTTCTGTTTGCTTCTAGAATTTTTATAGTTTGGTAATTTAACTTTGTCTGTGGGCACTTTTGAGTGAATTTTGGTTTACGTTGTAAAGTTTGTGTCTACATTCATTTCATTGCATACGGTTTCTAATTAATTGTTAACCATGTTTTGAGAAGATACGGTGAGATACTTGGCTCCATTTCAGTTTGGATTTCCAAACTTAGTATATACAGCAGAACAGCATTCAGGATGAGGCCTCTGGGTTTGTGAGTGTGGCGCTCCCGGCACTTCTCTGATGTCCCACAGTGGGCAATGAACACACCTGTCTGACCCTGGGGGCACAGGTGCACCCGGCCCACAGACTTTGCTCTGTGACAAGCTGACGGGAGCTTTGTCTCCTGTCAGGGCTTAGGTTTCTGGACCACGGGGCAGTGTCTATACTGACTGGAGCTGGCTTTTCTCAGGACCCACTGGTGAGGAGATGTCACGAGAGGAAACAATGAGCAAGTGTGGAGAATCTTCCTGTGCAGCTGACTGCTGGGTGGGTGGGGTGCATCTTCAGGGCACTCAGGAGAGAAAGGGTTTAATGTGGAATACTGTGCGCTTTTAGTTAGTTTTATGTGCAGTGTAGATGGTGACCAGTGTCATTCTTTGGAGTCTGGTGTCTAGTTTTCCTGGTTCTGTTTGTTGATGGCTTTGGGTAGAATAAACATTTTAATAATGGTCATTTTTCTGATGCATGAGCGTGGGATATTGTTTTCTATCATGTCTTCAATTTCTTTATCAATGCTTTATAGTTTCCTGAGTATAGGTCTTTCATGTCCTTGGTTGAATTTATTCCTAAATAGTTTGTTCTTTTTGATGGAGTTGTAAATGGGACTGTTTTCTTAATTTTTCTTTCTGATGGTTCGTTAAGTGTGTAGAAACAAAACTGATTTGTGCATATTGATTCCATGTTTTGCAACTTTACTGAATTTAGTTTTTTAACATTTTTTTGAAGTAATGTGAAAAATTTTAATGCTAAAATCTCACTGTTTCTACTGCATCCCAGGTAATCGCAGGACCCAAGACTTGGTAGCTACTAATATACTCCTCTCATGATGCCTTTTTTAAAAACAAATTTATTTCATTTATTTTTGGCTGTGTTGGGTCTTCGTTGCTGTATGCGGGCTTTCTCTAGTTGCGGCGAGCGGGGGCTACTCTTCGTTGCAGTACGTGGGCTTCTCATTGCAGTGGCTTCTCTTGTTGTGACGCATGGGCTCTAGAGCACAGGCTCAGTAGTTGTGGCCCACGGGCTTAGTTGCTCCACGGCATGTGGGATCTTCCCGGACCAGGGGTTGAACCCGTGTTCCCTGAATTGGCAGACGGATTCTTAACCACTGCGTCACCAGGGAAGTCCCTCTCACTGTGCCTCTTAATACCATGTGGACTCCTACAAAGGAAATACCAGTCACAATTTTGGTTGAACTTTGTCTGGGTAAGTCTTGACCTCTATAACAAAGATTGTTGACTGTCTTATCTGATTTTCTGGCATAGTACTGACATGGTTGTTTTGAAAAGTAATTTACTTTCCAGTAATTTAAAACGTACAGAAAAGTTTCAGTGATGGCAAAAGTACTCACATTTGCCACTTCACAAAATGCTCACAAAACCATGACTCGTTCTGGAGCAGCCATGGGATAGGGAGAGGGGCACTTTCCTGAGGAATCAACACATAACCGCTAAATGAGGAAATCATGATGTCTACGTTAGAATTTAATACTCAGACCCACTTCAAATTTCGCCTGTTGTCCCAACTATATGAAAATGTCCTATTCCCTCCCGACCCAGTTTTCTTTTTCTGGACCCATTACTGAGTTTTTCCCTCATACGGACAACCTTGATCAGGCAAGATGAGTATGGGATCTGGGTGGTCTTTTCTGCATGGCTTTTTTCACTAAGAATGTTTTTAATGTTCATTTATGTTGTAAGAAGTATCAGCACTAAACTTTTGTTTCTTTGTCATTAAAAATACAAAACATGCCATTTACCATTTAATTCATTTTACGTATACAGTTTTGTGGTATTAGCTACCTTCATATAGTTGCACAAACAAGTTAACTAACATGTGTACCTCCTATGTGCATGGGAGATACCCAGGAAATTGAGTAACACCCTGACATGGCCCAAGACATCACCTTAAATACCATCTTCATCTAAAAGGAAAAAAAAAGGAAGGGTATAGCTGTTTCTGTCTACATTCATTTGATTGCATATGGTTTCCAATTGATTGTCGTATGACTAGTTTTGGAGAAGTCATGGGATAGTTGGCTTCATTTCAGTTTGAATTTCCAAATTTAGTGGATTCTGCAGGCTTGATACACGGTTTACAAACTTGATATTGGATCAGGACATCCCATGGTGTAATTGGTACTAATGGTTTGTTCAACAGTTAAAGTTCTGTGTGATATGAGTACAAACTGGAGTAATCGTGGTTAGTTTCCATCTGTTATACATTTGACCCAGGATGAAAGGACAAGAAAAATAAGGCCTACTTTATAAAAGTGTCTTCAAACTAATTGATGGTATAATCTCAACCTAATTTTTTAAAACTTTATTTCATTGAAGTATAATTGACTTACAATGCTGTGTTAATTTCTGCTGTACAGCAAAGTGATTCAGATATATATATACACACAAACATACTGTTTATTACATATATACATATGGTTTATTCCAGGGTACTGAATATAGTTTCCTGTGTTGTACAGTAAGACCTTGTTGTTTATCCATCCTATATATAATAGTTTGCATCTGCTAATCCCAAACTCCCAATCCATCCCTCTCCTGTCTTCCACTTGGCCACCACAAGTCTGTTTTCTATCTCTGTGAGTCTGTTTCTGTTTTGTAGATTCATTTGTGTCTCATTTTAGATTTCACATATAAGTGATATCATATGTTCTTTGTCATTCTCTGTCTGACTTCACTTAATATGATAACCTCTAGGTCCATCTAGAATAAGAGTGGTGAGAGTGGGCAACCTTGTCTTGTTTCTGATCTTAGTGGAAATGCTTTCAGTTTTTCACCATTGAGGATGATGTTGGCTGTGGGTTTGTCATTTATGGCCTTTATTATGTTGAGGAAAGTTCCCTCTATGCCTACTTTCTGGAGGGTTTTTATCATAAATGGGTGTTGAATTTTGCCAAAAGCTTTCTCTGCATCTATTGAGATGACCATATGGTTTTTCTCCTTCAATTTGTTAATATGGCGTATAACGTTGATTAATTTGTGTATATTGAAGAACCCTTGCATTCCTGGAATAAACCCCACTTGATCATGGTGTATGATCCTTTTAATGTGCTGTTGCATTCTGTTTGCTACTATTTTGTTGAGGATTTTTGCATCTATGTTCATCAGTGATATTGGCCTGTAGTTTTCTTTCTTTGTGACATCCTTGTCTGGTTTTGGTATCAGGGTGGTGGTGGCCTCGTAGAATGAGTTTGGGAGTGTTCCTCCCTCTGCTATATTTTGGAAGAGTTTGAGAAGTATAGGTGTCAGCTCTTCTCTAAATGTTTGATAAAATTCGCCTGTGAAGCCATCTGGTTCTGGGCATTTGTTGGAAGATTTTTAATCACAGTTTCAATTTCAGTGCTTGTGATTGGTCTGTTCATATTTTCTATTTCTTCCTGATTCAGTCTTGGCAGGTTGTGCACTTCTACGAATTTGTCCATTTCTTCCAGGTTGTCCGTTTTATTGGCATAGAGTTGCTTGTAGTAATCTCTCATGATCTTTTGTATTTCTGCAGTGTCAGTTGTTACTTCCCCTTTTTCATTTCTAATTCTATTGATTTGAGTCTTCTCCCTTTTTTTCTTGATGAGTCTGGCTAATGGTTTATCAATTTTGTTTATCTTCTCAAAGAACCAGCTTTTAGTTTTATTGATCTTTTCTATCGTTTCCTTCAGTTCTTTTTCATTTATTTCTGATGTCATCTTTATGATTTCTTTCCTTCTGCTAACTTTGGGGTTTTTTCGTTCTTCTTTCTCTATTTGCTTTAGGTGCAAGGTTAGGTTGTTTATTCGAGATGTTTCCTGTTTCTTAAGGTAGGATTGTATTGCTATAAACTTCCCTCTTAGAATTGCTTTTTCTGCATCCCATAGGTTTTGGGTCGTCGTGTCTCCATTGTCATTTGTTTCTAGGTATTTTTTGATTTCCTCTTTGATTTCTTCAGTGATCACTTCGTTATTGTAGTGTATTGTTTAGCCTCCATGTGTTTGTATTTTTTACAGATCTTTTCCTGTAATTGATATCTAGTCTCATAGCGTCGTGGTCAGAAAAGATACTTGATACAGTTTCAATTTTCTTAAATTTACCAAGGCTTGATTTGTGACCCAAGATATGATCTATCCTGGAGAATGTTCCATGAGCACTTGAGAAAAATGTGTATTCTGTTGTTTTGGGATGGAATGTCCTATAAATATCAATTAAGTCCATCTTGTTTAATGTATCATTTAAAGCTTGTGTTTCTTTATTTATTTTCATTTTGGATGATCTGTCCATTGGTGAAAGTGGGGTGTTAAAGTCCCCTACTATGAATGTGTTACTGTCAATTTCCCCTTTTATGGCTGTTAGTATTTGCCTTATGTATTGAGGTGCTCCTATGTTGGGTGCATAAATATTTAAAATTGTTATATCTTCTTCTTGGGTCGATCTCTTGATCATTATGTAGTGTCCTTCTTTGTTTCTTGTAATAGTCTTTATTTTAAAGTCTATTTTGTATGATATGAGAACTGCTACTCCAGCTTTCTTTTGGTTTCCATTTGCATGGAATATCATTTTCCATCCCCTTACTTTCAGTCTGTATGTGTCCCTAGGTCTGAAGTGGGTCTCTTGTAGACAGCATATATATGGGTCTTGTTTTTGTATCCATTCAGCCAGTCTGTATCTTTTGGTGGGATCATTTAATCCATTTACATTTAAGGTAATTATCAATATGTATGTTCCTTTTCCCAGTTTCTTAATTGTTTTGGGTTTGTTATTGTAGGTCTTTTCCTTCTCTTGTGTTTCTTGCCTAGAGAAGTTCCTTTAGCGTTTGTTGTAAAGCTGGTTTTGTGGTGCTGAACCCTCTCAGCTTTTGCTTGTCTGTAAAGGTTTTAATTTCTCCATCAAATCTGAATGAGATCCTTGCTGGGTAGAGTAATCTTGCTTGTAGGTTTTTCTCCTTCATCACTTTAAATATGTCCTGCCACTCCCTTCTGGCTTGCAGAGTTTCTGCTGAAAGATCAGCTGTTAACCTTATGGGGATTCCCTTGTGTGTTATTTGTTGTTTTTCCCTTGCTGCTTTTAATATGTTTTCTTTGTATTTAATTTTTGACAGTTTGATTAATATGTGTCTTGGGGTGTTTCTCCTTGGATTTTTCCTGTATGGGACTCTCTGTGCGTCCTGGACTTGATTAACTACTTCCTTTCCCATATTAGTGAAGTTTTCAACTATAATCTCTTCAAATATTTTCTTGGTCCCCTTCTTTTTCTCTTCTTCTTCTGGAACCCCTATAATTCGAATGTTGGTGCGTTTAATGTTGTCCCAGAGTCTCTGAGACTGTCCTCAGTTCTTTTCATTCTTTTTTCTTTATTCTGCTCTGCAGTAGTTACTTCCACTACTTTATCTTCCAGGTCACTTATCCGTTTTCTGCCTCAGTTATTCTGCTATTGATCCCTTCTAGAGTATTTTTAATTTCATTTATTGTGTTGCTCATCATTGCTTGTTTCCTCTTTAGTTCTTCTAGGTCCTTGTTAAATGTTTCTTGCACTTTCTCTATTCTATTTCCAAGATTTTGGATCATCTTTACTATCATTATTCTGAATTCTTTTTCAGGTAGACTGCCTATTTCCTCTTCATTTGTTAGGTCTGGTGGGGGGTTTTCTTGCTCCTTCATCTGCTGTGTGTTTTTCTGTCTTCTCATTTTGCTTGTCTTAGTGTGTTTGGGGTCTCCTCTTTGCAGGCTGCAGGTTCGTAGTTCCGTTGTTTTTGGTGTCTGTCCCCAGTGGCTAAAGTTGGTTCAGTGGGTTGTGTAGGCTTCCTGGCGGAGGGGACTAGTGCCTGGTGGATGAGGCTGGATCTTGTCTTTCTGGTGGGCAGGTCCACGTCTGGTGGTGTGTTTTGTGGTGTCTGTGGCCTTATTATGATTTTAGGCAGCCTCTCTGCTAATGGGTGGGGTTGTGTTCCTGTCTTGCTAGTTGTTTAGCATAGGGTGTCCAGCACTGTAGCTTGCTGGTCGTTGAGTGAAGCTGGGTGTTGGTGTTGAGATGGAGATCTCTGGGAGATTTTTGCCATTTGATATTACGTGGAGCTGGGAGGTCTCTTGTGGACCAGTGTCCTGAAGTTGGCTCTCCCACCTCAGAGGCACAGCACTGACTCCTGTCTGAAAGAAAGAAAGGAAGGAAGGGGATAAAAGAAAATAAAATAAAGTAAGGTAAATTTTTTAAAAGTTATTAAAATAAAAACATAATTATTAAGAAAAACAATTTTTAAGTTAAAAAAAAAAGGAGAGATAGAACCCTAGGACAGATGGTGAAAGGAAAGCTATACAGACAAAATCTCACACAGAAGCATACACATGCAGACTCACAAAAAGTGGTAAAGGGGAAAAAATAATAAATCTTGCTCTCAAAGTCCACCTCCACAATTTGGGATGATTCGTTGTCTATTCAGGTATTCCACAGATGCAGGGTACATCAAGTTGATTGTGGAGATTTAATCCACTACTCATGAGGCTTCTGGGAGAGATTTCCCTTTCTCTTCTTTGTTCGCACAGCTCCCGGGGTTCAGCTTTGGATTTGGCCCTGCTTCTGCATGTAGGTCGCCGGAGGGTGAATGTTCTTCGCTCAGACAGGACGGGGTTAAAGGAGCCGCTGACTCGGGGGCTCTGGCTCACTCAGGCCGGGGGGAGGGAGGGGCACGGCGTGCGGGGCAGGCCTGCAGCGGCAGAGGCTAGTGTGACGTTGTACCAGCGTGAGGCACGCCGTGCGTTCTCCTGGGGGAGTTGTCCCTGGATCCCGGGACCCTGGCAGTGGCGGGCTGCACAGGTTCCCCGGAAGCAGGGTGTGGAGAGTGACCTGTGTTCGCACACAGGCTTCTTGGTGGCGGCAGCAGCAGCCTTAGCGTCTCATGCCCGTCTCTGGGGTCTGTGCTTTTAGCTGCGGCTCCCGCCCGTCTCTGGAGCTCCTTTAAGCAGTGCTCTTAATCCCCTCTCCTCGCGCACCAGGAAACAAAGAGGGAAGAAAAAGTCTCTTGCCTCTTCGACAGGTCCAGACTTTTCCCCGGACTCCCTCCCGGCTAGCTGTGGTGCGCTAACCCCCTGCAGGCTGTGTTCACGCCGCCAACCCCAGTCCTCTCCCTGTGCTCCGACCGAAGCCCGAGCCTCAGCTCCCAGCCCCGCCCGCCCCGGCGGGTGAGCAGACAAGCCTCTCGGGCTGGTGAGTGCCGGTCGGCACCGATCCTCTGTGCGGGAATCTCTCCGCTTTGCCCTCCGCAGCCCCGAAGCTTTCCCCCTCTGCCACCTGCAGTCTCCACCGGCGAAGGGGCTTCCTAGTGTGTGGAAACCTTTCCTCCTTCACGGCTCCCTCCCACTGGTGCAGGTCCCGTCCCTATTCTTTTGTCTCTGTTTATTCTTTTTTCTTTTGCCCTACCCAGGTACGTGGGGAGTTTCTTGTCTTTTGGGAGGTCTGAGGTCTTCTGCCAGCGTTCAGTAGGTGTTGTGTAGGAGTTGTTCCACGTGTAGATGTATTTCTGATGTATCTGTGGGGAGGAAGGTGATCTCCGCGTCTTACTCTTCCGCCATCTTCCCCCTCTCTATGATCCCTCTTTACCTTAAATTTGTGGCACTTTATAATATGTCTTCGTGTGAACCTGTTTGTCTTTATCTTGTTTGGGTCTCTGTGTTTCCTGGACCTGGATGTGTGTTTCCTTCCCCAGGTTAGGAAAGTTATCAGTTACTATATCCTCTAAAAAGTTCTCTGCCCGTTTCTCTCTTCTCCTCGTTCTGGGACCCCTGTAATGCTCATGTTAATATTCTTGACGTTGTCTCAGAGGTCCCTTTACCTATAGTCTTAATTCTTTTTTCTTCATGCTATTCAGCTTGGGTGATTTTCACTACTCTGTTTTCCATTTCACTGATCTGTTCTTCTGTATCATATAATGTGGCTTCTCTCGTGTGTGTGTGTGTGTGTGTGTGTGTGTGTGTGTTTTAAGCTCTTTTATTGTATTGTTCACTGTTTGGTTCTTTTTGACATGTTATTACTCTTTGTTGAAATTCTCACTATGTCCATGTATTCTTCTCTTGACTTGGGTGAGCATCTTTATAATCATTACTGTGAACACTTTTTTTATTGGGTAGAATGCTTATCCCTATTTTATTCAGTTCTTTTTCTGATGTCGTGTCTTTTTACTTCATTTGTAACTTATTCCTCTATTTCCTTACGTATCCTAATTCTCTGTGCATTTCTATTCATTAGGTTCATGTTGTTACATTCCTGGGTCTCAGAGAAGTGGCCTTATATAGGAGACGACTGATAGGGCCCAGCAGCATGCTGTCCTCTGGCCAGCAGAGCCACATGCTCCAGGGGTGTCCCCTGTGTGGGCTGCATACACCTTTCTCTTATGGCAGAGCCAACTACCGTGGACAAGCTGGTAGGCGGTATTGAACCCTAGCCTAAATGGCTGTAAGGCCCTGCAGTATGTGATTGCCATGGGTGTGCTGGTAGCCAAGGCAGCCCTCCATTATGGGTGGCTGTTTGGTGCTCCAGGTGCACAGGCGGACAGGGTAGGTCCCCAGTGTGTCAGGTTGTGAGGCCTTGTGGTGCAAGAGTGCTATGGGCATGGTGGTAAATGGGGCAGGCCCCTGATTCTAATCAGTTCCAGAGAAGACTCTAAAACGTTGCTTGCCAATGTCTCAGTTCCTAGCGAGAGTCCCAGCTGCCTCTTGCCTTTCCAAGAAGCTCTCCGAGATTAGCAAGTGGGTCTGACCCAGGCGTCTTTCACACTACTGGCTCTGCACGGGGACTGAGAACGTGTGAGATCTGTGTGTGCCCTATGAGAGCAAAGTCTCAGTTTTCTTTAGCCTCCAGCTTTCCTGAAAGTAAGCCCTGCAGGTTTTCAAAGCCAGACCTGCTGTGTTCTTTTCTTCCCAGTGCAGGAACCCTGGGCTGAGCAGCCTGTGGCAGGGCTCAGACCCTTCCCTCCATGTGGAAGACCCATGCAATTGTGATATCTTCCAGCTTTGGGTCACTGTGCTCTAGGTGTGGGTTCCAAGTAGACTGTGTTTCCAGTCCTCCTACCTGCCTTGTGGTTTCTCCTTCCTTATATCTTTAGTTGTGGAGAAACTTCCCTGCTAGTCTTCAGGTCATTCTCAGAGATAATTTCCGTGGAAGTTGTTGTAATTTGGGTGTGTCCGTGGCAGGAGGGGAGCTCAGTATCTTCCTACTCTATCATGTTGATCCCCTCAAGAATGTTTTTTAAATATATGCATTTATTACTGTAAACATAACTCTTTGAATTACATTGTTTTTCCTGTATTCCATAAATTTAGGTACTTTGTGTTTCCAATTTTGTTTGCTTTAAGACTTCTTTTAAAATTTCTCTTTTGATTTATTCCTGTATGCATTGGCTATTTGGGAGCTTACTGTGCAATTTCCAAGTGTTCTTGAATTTTCAATTATTCTTTTTAATATTGAATTTCAATTTCATACCATTGTGGTTGGAAATGATCCTTGATATGATTTCAATATTTTTGGATATTTGAAGACTTGTTTTGTGGCTTAACATAGGATCTACCCTAGGAAATGTTTTATGTGTACTTAAGAAGAATGGAAATTTTGCTGCTGTTGAGTGGAATATACTTTATATGTCTGATAGGTTCATTTGATATCAAATGTGTGTTCAAGTTCAGTGTTTCCTGATTGATATTCTGTCTGGATGATCTATACAGTGTTGAAAGTTGGGTATTGATGTTTCTTACCATTATTTTATTTCTGCACATTTTCCCCTTCATGTGGGTTAATATTTTCTGTATATATTGAGAGGCTCAAATGCTGGATGCATACATATTTATAATTGTCATAATTCCTTAATGAATTAATCCCTTTATCATGATATGATAACCTTCTTTCCTTTGAGAGGTTTGATTCAAGTCTTTTTGCCTGATAATAGACTAGTCAGGCAAGTATCATTTTCATGGAGTATCTTTTTTCCAGTCATTCAAGTTTATGCTATATATGGATTTAAAGTTAACATGAATCTCTTGTACACAGTATATAATTGAACTTTCTTTAATCCATTCAGCCACCCTATGGATTATTTAAATTGAAGTATCGTTGATTTACAATATTACATTAGTCTCAGGGCTACAACATATGGATTGAATATTTTTATAGATCATGCTCCACTAAAGTGATTACAAAATAATGGCTATATTTCCCTGTGTTGTACTATATATCCTTGTTTATTTCATACATAGGGGTATTGGATTTAGAGAAACAAACTACTGTCTTTCCCTCCCCCCTTCACTCGCCCCACCAGTAACCACTAATTTGTTCTCTGTGAGTCTATTTCTATTTTGTTATATACATTCCTTTCTTGCAATTTTTAGATTCCACAGAGAAGTGAGAACACAGATTATTTGTCTTTCTCTAACTTATTTAAGGAGGTGTAAATATTCTAGGCCTATCCACGTTGTTGCAAGTGGCAGAATTTGATCCTTTTTAATGGCTGAGTAATAGTCTGTTGTGTATAGATACCACATCTTCTTTATCCACTCATCTGTTGATGGACATTTAGTTTGCTTCCATATGTTGGCAATTGTAAATAATGCTGCTATGAACATTGGGATGCGTGTATCTTGTCAAATTGGTGTCTTCATTTTCTTTCGACATATACGAAGCAGTGGAATTGTTGGCTAATATGACAGTTCTACTTTTACCTTTTTTCAGGACCTCCATATTGTTTTCATAGTGGGTTTACCAGTTTACAATCCCACCAACAGTGTACTAGGATTCCCTTCTCTCCATGTCATGAAAAACATTTCGTATTTGTAGACTTTGGAATAATAGCCATGTTGAGAGGTGTGATGTGACGTCTCATTGTGGGGTTTTCTTGTGGGTCATTCATTAAATTTAATTTACAAAAGAAGGTGATAGGCTGGATGTGATCTCCAGGTTGAGTTTGCTAGTGCCTGGTATAGGTTAATTTGGGGAGAATTAATACCTTTACAATGTTATTTATTGCTTAATTTTTTCAGGTTGACATTTAATGATTGGTAACAGATTTTAAATTTTTTCTCCCTAAAGGATATCTGAAGTCTGTTGGTTTGTTTCTGTTTTATAAATTAGTTCATTTCTATCATTTTTTAGACTCCACTATAAGTGATATCATATGATATTTGTCTTTTTCTATCTGACTTATTTCATTTATGATGAAATAACGCCATTTGCAGCAACAGGAATGGACCTAGAGATGGTCATGCTTTTTCATGTCTGAGTAATATTTGATTGTGTACATGGACCACTTATTCATCATCCATTCATCTGTTGATGGACGTTTTGGTTGCCTCCATGTCTTCGCTATTGTAAATAGTGCTGCAGTGCATGTTGGGGTTTGGGTGCATTTGTCTTTTCGAATTCTGCTTTTCTGCAGATGTACACCCAGAAGAAGGACTTCTGGATGATAGGGTAGCTCTATTTTTAATTTTAAAGGCATCTCTATACTGTGCTTTATAGTGGCTGTTACCAGCTTACATCCCACCAACAGCATAGGAGGGTTCCCTTTTCTCCATGTCCTCTCCAGCATTTATGTTTTGTAGACTTTTTGATGATGTCCATTCTAACTGTACGAGGTGATACCTTGTTGTAGTTTTGATTTGCATATGTCTCATAATTCGGGATGTTGAGCATCTTTGCATGTGTTTTTCTTAAATACTGTGAGAAAAATTTACAGTTGACATTGGCTTTTTGAAAGTCTGACTCTTTTGAATTTCTGTTCGATAACTACCACAGGACATTTGTAAAGGGCAGGTGTCATTTACACCCTGGCAGACCTTGTGACTATTAAGTGCCCATAAGCATATGTTTTAAAGTTGCTCTTGTGGGAATGGGCACAAGCGGCAGGATTTCCTTCATGCCCCTCTCTGGTTACTTGGGTAACCAGAGCCACTGTGGAAGATGGGCTCCTGAATTGTAAATTAGTATGGACTGTGCCAGAACAAACACCCAAAATCTTGTGTTTTGTTACTTCTTGTTTTTTTTTTAATTTAATTTTTCTTTTTTATTGGAGTAAAGTTGATTTAAAATATTTTGTGTTTGTGGTAGGCATACAGACCTTATTCAGTTATGTATATTCATATGTCTATTCATCTTCAGGTACTTTTCCCGTATAGGTTATTAGAGAGTGTCGAGTAGACTTCCCTTTGTTATACAGTAGGTCCTTGTTGATTATCTACTTTACATGTATTAGTGTGTAAATGTTTTTCCCAACCTCTTGATTTATCCCTTCCCCTCACCTTTCTCATTGGGTAACCATAAGTTTGTTTTTGAAGTCTGTGAGTCTGTTTCTCTCTCTTTTATTATTTTGGCTGCACTGAAAGGCATGCGTGATATTAGTTCTCCCAACACCAGGGATCGAACCCACGCCCCCTGCAGTTGAAGCTCGGATTCTTAACCATTGGACCACCAGGAAAGTTCTTGTTTCTCTCTTGTAAATTAGTTCATTGGTACCAATTTTTATTTTCACCTATAAGTGGTATCATATGATATTTGACTTTCCCTTTCTGACTTCACTTAGGATGTATCTCTAGGTCTATCTATGATGCTGCAAATGGCATTCCTTTGTTCTTTTTCATTTCTGAGTAATATTTCACTGTGAACACGTACCGCTTCTTTATCCACCCATCTGCCAATGGATATTTTGGTTGTTTCCATGTCTTAGACATTGTAAATTGTGCTGTGGTGCATATATGGGCACACGTGTGTCTTCCAATTGTTTTTCTCTTGTTACACGCCTGGGAGTGGGACTGCTGGATCATATGGTAGCTCTAATTTTACCTTGTAAAGCCACCTCCATACTGTTATTTATAGTGGCTGTTACCACCTTAGATCCCAACAACAGCATAGGAGGGTTCCCTTCTTTCTACAATCTCTCAAGCATTTATTGTCTGTAGACTTTTCGATGATGGCTATTCTGACTCACGTGAAGTGATCCCTCCTTGTACTTTTGATTTCCATGCCACTAATAATACAGGAATTAGAGCATCTTTTCAAGTGTTTTTCTTTTAAACAGTGTAAAAGTTACCTGTGGAAATAGGATCTTAAAAGTCTGTTTATTTTGAACTTTTTGCTTACCTACCCCTGGACATTTCCTGATTGTGGGTGTCATTTACAGCCCTACAGTCCTTGTGAATATTATCTACCCATAAGCATTGGTTTTGAAGTTGCAGTTGCAGGAAATGGCAACAAGGCAGTGGAATTTCTTCATACTCAACTTGATTGCTAGGGCAAAGAGAGCCTTAGTGGAACTCCTCTTCCTAGGTTGTAAATTAGAGTGTAAAGTGCCAGGACAAATACCCAAAAGCTTGTGTCACATAACTTCTTGTCTAATTTAATTTTTATTTCTTATCAGAGTAAATTTGATTACAATGTTGTGTTTGTTCGATGTGTACAGAATCTGGTTCATTCATACGTATACATATATCTAATCAGGCTTACATCCTTTCCCATGTTGGTCATTACAGAGTGTTGAGTAGACCTCCCTTGGCATGCAGTAGGTCTTTCTTCATTATATATTTTATATGTATTATTAAATGTATATTAGCCCCAACATCCTAATTTTTCCATTACTTTCACCTTTTTCTAAGTCTGTATGGGTCTTTCTCTGTGGAAATATGTTCATGGGTATCAGTTTTTAGATAACACCGGTAAATGATATCATCGGATATTTGTCTTTCTCTTTCTGACTTACTTTACATAGTATGATTATCTCTAGGCTCATCTGTGGTGCTGCAAAAGACATTGTTTCCTCTTTTCCATGGCTAATATTCCATTGTGTATGTGTACCACTTCTTTGTCCATTCATCTGTACATGGACATTTTGGTTGCATCCATGTCTGGCTATAGTAAATGTCACTGCAGTGCACGTTTGCATGCCTGTGTCTTGCTGAATTCTGGTCTTCTTGGGTTACAGGCCCATTAGTGGTTTGGCAGAATCATATGGTAGCTCAATTTTTAACTTTCAAAGCCACCTTCATTCTGTTCTGATTAGTGGCTGTTACCAGTTTACATCCCAGCAGCAGCATAGCAGGGTACCCATTCTCGGACGCGCATTCAGCATTTATTGTCCGCACACATTTTTTTCTGATGGCCATTCACACTAGTGTGAGGTGATACTTTTTTGTAGGTTAAATTTGCATGTCTCTAATAATTCTTGATATTGAACATTTTTTCATGTCCTTTTGAAAAAATAACCAGTGTGAGCAAATTTACCTCTTGAAATGGTCTTCTCGAGAGTTTGCCGTGTTTTGCATATTAATGTCCATTCCTGACCGCAGGACATTTTTTGAGGGCAGGTGTCATTTAAAGCCCTGCAGTCCTTGTGAATATTAAGTGACCATCAGCACTGAGATTAAAGCTGCTGTTGCGGGAATTGACCACAAGGTGGCAGCATTTCTCCATTCCCAAATCTTGTTACTAGGGCAGCACAGCCTTCCTGTAAGTCGTGTTCGTAGGTTGCAAATTAGAGTGGAATGTTCCAGGACAAATCCCCAAAAGCTTATGTCTCCTTACTTATGTTTGTTTTTTTAATTTAATTTATATTTTTTATCAGAGTAAATTTGATGAGAGTGTTGTGATTGTCTGGGTGTACAGAATCTGGTCAATCATTCATACATATATCTGTTCATCTTCGGATCCTGTTACCATGTAGGTTATTACAGCGTTGAGTACACCTCCCCTGGTAATGGTAGGTGTTTGGTGATTATATATTTCATGTGTATTAGTGATTATATAGTTTATATATTTTATATATGTTTATATACAAATAAGATACATTAGTACGCTAACCCCATAATCCTAATTCATCCATCCTCCCACCTTTCATTTTGGTTAACCATTAGTTTGTTTTATAAGTCTGTGAGTGTCTTTTTCTGTGGAAATATGTTCATTGGTAGCAATCTTAGGATAACATTGATAAACGGTATCATAGTATATTTGTCATACCCTTTTGACTTACCTAACGTAATATGATCATTTCTGGGCTCACCTGTAGTCATGAAAACAGCATTGTTCATTTTTTTCCAAGGCTAATATTCCAGTAGGTACATGTACCACTTCTTTGTCCATTTATCTGTTGACAGACATTTTGTTTCCTTCCATGTCTTGGCTATTGTAAATACGGCTACAGTGCATGTTTGCCTGGCTGTGTTTTCCCGATTCTGGTCTTCTTAGGTTATAGGCCCATTAGTGGATCAGCCAGATCATGATGGCTCAATTTTTACCTTTTAAACGCAGCTTCATTCTGTTCTCATTATTAGCTGTTACCAGTTTATATCCAACCAATAGCATATAGTGGGTATGCATTTCTCCACAAATCCTTCAGCATTTATTGCTTGTAGACGTTTGCTGATGGCATTTTGAATGCTGGGTGGTGATGCCTTTCGGTAGTTTGGATTTGCATGCGACCAGTAATTCCTGATATTGAGCTTTTATCCATGTACTTTTAATTTTTAAAAAAAAAAGAGTAAAACTTACGTCTTCAAATTATTTTCTTGAAAAATTTTTGCTGTTTTGAATTTTTCTGGCCATTACATACGCCAGGACATTTTTTGAGGGTAGGTGTCATTTACAATCCATGCAATAATTATGAATATTAAGTGACCATTAGCACTGGGTTTAAAGCTGCTGTTGTGGAAAACGGCCACAAGGCGGCAGCATTTCTCCATTCCCAAATCTGGTTATTAGGGCAGCACTGCCTTTCTGGAAGTCATGTTCCTAGGTGGTAAATTAGAAATGAATGTGCCAGGAAAAACGTCCATAAGTTTATGTCTCATTACTTGTTGTCCGTTCTAATTTAATTTTTTTTTTTTTTTGCGGTACGCGGGCCTCTCACTATTGTGGCCTCTCCCGTTGGCGGAGCGCAGGCTCAGCGGCCATGGCTCACGGGCCTAGTCGCTCCGCGGCATGTGGGATCTTCCCGGACCAAGGCATGAACCTGCATCCCCTGCATCGGCAGGCAGACTCTCAACCACTGCGCCACCAGGGAAGCCCTAATTTATTTTTTTAATCGGGGTAATGATTACAATATTGTCTGTTCTACGTGTACAGAATCTGGTTCATTTGTACATTATATATATCTATTCATGTACAGATCCTCTTCCCATGTACATTATTAGAGTGTTCCACAGACCTCCCTTGGTATACGGTCGGTCTTCTTAATATATGTATTTAATATGTATTTGTATACGTATGGTAAACCTAATCTTAATTTATCCATTCCTCCCACCTTTACTTTTAGATAACCATAGTTTGTTTTCTAAGTCTGTGAGTGTCTTTCTCTGTGGAAGTATGTTCATTTGTGTCGGCTGTTGGATAACACCTATAAGTGATATCATAGGATATGTGTCTTTTCCTTTCTGACTTACCTCATGTTCTGTGATTATCTCTAGACTCATCTATGGTGCCTCAAAGAGCAGTGTTTCATTGTTTTCCATGGCTAATATTCCATTGTGTACATGAACCACTTCTTTATCCATTCATCTGTTGATGGACATTTTAGTTGCTTCCATGTCTTGGCTATTGACAATATGGCTGCAGTGCAGCTGTTGCAGCCTGTGTCTTCTTGATTCTGGTCTTCTCAGGTGAGGGGCCCAGCGGTGGGCCTGCTGGATCGAATGGTAGCTCAATTTTTACTTTTAAACGCAGCTCCTTTCTGTTCTCATTATTGGCTGTTACCACTTTACATCTCACCAGCAGCGAGAGGGTACACAGTTCTCTAAAACCCCTTCAGCATTTATTGTTTGTAGACTTTTTGCTGAGGTAGTTGACTTGTGTGAGTTGAAACCTTTTTGTACGTTAGATTGGCATGAGTTTAATAATTCCTGGTGTTGAGCTTTTATGCATTTTCCTTTTCTTTTTTTTTTTTTAAGAGTGAGTAAAACTTACCCCTTCTTAGGATCTTCTTGAAAAATTTGCTGTGTGTTGAGATTTTTGGCTATTCCCTACCTCAGGACATTTTTTGAGGGCAGGTGTCCTTTACAGCCCTGAGTCCTTGTGAATGTTAAGTGACCGTCAGCTGTGGGTTTAAAGCCGCTCTTGCGGGAAACGGCCACAAGGCGGCAGCATTTCTCCATTTCCAACTCTGGGTTTTTGGCCAACAGAGCCTTCCTGGAAATCGTGTTAGTAGGCTGAAAATTAGAGTGGAATGTGCCAGGGCAAACCCCCAAGAGCTTATATCTCCTTACTTCTTGTTTGTTTTTTAAATTTAATTTTTATTTATTATCAGGGCAAATTTGATAAAAATGTTGTGTGTGTTCTAGGTGTACAGAATCTGGTTCATTATATCTATGTATCGATCTATTCATCTTTGGCTCCTTTCCCGTGTAGGTTATTACAGAGTGTTGCCTAGACCTCTCTTGGTATTCCATAGGTATTTTGTGATTATATATTTCATATGTATTAGTACCTGTCTGTTAACCCCCATATCCTAATTCATACATTTCTTACACCTTTCCATTTGGTTAAACATAATTTGGTTTTCTGAATCCATGCATGTCCTTCTCTTGGAAATAATTTCATGGACATCAATTTTTAGGTAACACCTATAAGTGATGTCACAGGATATCTGTCTTTCGGTTTCTTTCTTACTTCAAGTTGGGTGATTATCTCTAGATCCTTCTATGGTGGTGCCAACGCACTGTTTCATTCTTTTCCATGGCTAATATTCCATTGTTTACATGGACCACTTCTTGGTGCATTTTTCTGTTGATGGACATTTTGGCTTCTTCCAATTCTTGGCTATGGTACGTGTGGCTGCAGTGCAGGATTGCCAGCCTGTGTCTTTTTGATTCTGGTCTACTCAGGTGACAGGCCCATCAGTGGGCCTACCAGATCACATGGTAGCTCGATTTTTACCTTTAAACGCACCTCCATTCTGTTCTCACTACTGGCTCTTACCAGGTTACATCCCACCAGCAGCTGGAGGTACGCAGTTCTCTAAAACCCCTTCAGCCTTAATTCTGTGTAGACTATTTGCTGATGATCATTCTGACGGCTGTGAGGTGAACGTTTTTGTAGACTGGATTTGCATGTCTTTATTCATTCCTGATGCTGAGCATTTTTCCACGCCCTTTTTTTTAAACAACAAGAAACAGAAGAGATGAAATGTGCGTAAACTATGCCTCGTGAAAATGTCTTCTTGAAATGTGGCGTCTTTTGAATTTTCTGGTCGATTTACGACCCCAGAAGGTTTTTTCAGGGCAGGTGTCATTCACAGGCTGGCGATTATTTTGAATATTAAATGACCATTAGCGCTGGGTTTAAAGCTGCTGTTGTGTGAAACGGCCACAAGGGCAGCAGTTCTCCTTTACCAAAACTGGTTACTAGGGCAACAGAGCCTTAGTGGAACTCTTGTTCTAGGTTGTAAATTAGAATGGAATGTGCCAGGAAAAAGACTCTTAATTTTTTTTATTTATTTATTTTTTTGCAGTACGTGGGCCTCTCACTGTTGTGGCCTCTCCCGTTGCGGAGCACAGGCGCCGGACGCGCAGGCTCAGCGGCTCCACAGCATGTGGGATCCTCCCGTACCGGGGCACGAACCCGTGTCCCCTGCATCGGCAGGCGAACTCAACCACTGCGCCACCAGGGAAGCCCTAATTTTATTTTTTATGACAGCAAATTTGATTACAGTGTCTTGTTTGTTCTAGGTGTGCAAGATGTGGTTCTTTTACACATATACATATGTCAATTCTTCTTCGGATCCTTTTCCCATGTAGGTTATGACAGAATGTTTAGTAGTCTTCTCGGTATTCTGTAGGTCTTTGGTGATTATATATTTCACATGTGTTTGTATATCTCTGTTAACCCCAATATCCTAATGTATCCAATCCTCACACCTTAGCATTTGGTGAACCATAAGTTTGTTTAATGAATCTGTGATTGCCTTTCTCTGTGGAAATATCTTCACTGGTATCAATTTTTAGGTAACACCTATAAGTGATATCATAGGATACGTGTCTTTCACTCTCTGACTTACTACCAGTTGCGTGATTACCTCTAGACTCATCTACGGTGCTGCAAGTGGCATTGTGTCATTTTTTTCCTTGGCTAATATTCCATCTGTACATGTACCAGTTCTTCTTTGTCCACTCATGTGTTGATGGACTTTTTGGTTGCTTCCATGCCGTGGCTATTGTAACACTGCTGCCATGCAGATTTGCCTGCCTGTGTCTTCCCAACTCTGTCTTCTTAGGTTATAGGCCCAGGAGTGGGCCTGCTGGATCACATCGTAGCTCAATGTTTACCTTTTAAAGGCACCTCCATTCTGTTCTCATTAGTGTATCTTACCAGATTACGTCTCACTTAAAATTGAGGGTATGCCCTTCTCCACAAGCGCTTCAGCATTTATTGTTTGTAGTTTTGTGGCTGATGGTTATTCTGACTGGTTTGAGCTGATACCTTTTTGTGGTTGGATTTGTATGCGTCTAATAAGTCTTCGAAATTGAGCTTTAAGGCATGTCCTTTTTTTTTTTTTTAACTGTGAGTACATCTTACCTCTTCAAATTGTTTCCTTGAAGTATGTGCCACATTTTGAAATATTTTGGCCATTACCTCCCTCAAGACATTTTGGGGTCAGGTTTCATTTACAGCCCTCCAGTAGCTGTGCATATGAAGTGACCATTAGCCCAGGTTTTAAAGCTGCTGTTGCAGGTAACGGCCAGAGGGCGTCAGCATTTCTACATTCCCTACTCTGGTAACTAGGGAAACAGACCTTCCTGCCAGTGGTGTTCCTCGGTTATAAATTAGAGTGGAATGTGTCCGGATAAACCCCCAAAAGCTGATGTCTCCTTACTTATGTTTGTTTTTTAAATTGAATTTATATTTTTATTGAAGTAATATTCTAGAGTACATGGACCACTTCTTCTTTGTGAATTCATCTGTTTATCGATATTTTCGTTGCTTCTAAGCGTTGGCTATGGTAAATACTGCTGGAGTGCAGGATTGCCAGCCTGTGTCTTTTTGATTCTCATCTTCTAAGGTGATAGGCCCAGCAGTGGGTGTGACTGATTGACTAGTAGCTCAATGTTTACCTTTTCAAAGCACCTCCCTTGTGTTTTCATTAGTGGCTCGTACCACGTCCCACTTTGAACCGAGGGTACGCATTTCTCCACAACCCCTTCAGCATTTATTGTTGTCAGAAGTTTTGCTGATGGCCATTCTGACTGGTGTGAGCCGATAGGTTTTTGCAATTTAGATTTGCATGTCTAATAATTCCTAATGTTCAGCCTTTTCCCACGCCTTTTTCTTTTTTGTTAAAAAAAACTGTGAGTAAAATATACCTCTTGAAATTGTCTTCTTGAGAAGTTGCCCTCTTTTAGTTTTTTGGTCAATTTTCGACCCCAGGATTTTTTTTAGAGGGCAGGTGTCTCTTACAGGCCTGCAATGAGTGCGAATATTTAGTGACCATTGCCACTGGGTTTTAAAGCTGCTGTTGTGGGAAATGGCCACAAGGCGGCAGTATTTATCCATTCCCAAATCCGATTACTAGGGCAGCAGAGCCTTTCTGAAAGTTGTGTTCGTAGGTTGTATATTAGAATGGAATGTGCCAGGAAAAGCCCCATAAGTTTATGTCTCGTGAGTTCTTGTGCGTTGTTGTAATTTTTTAAAATGGGGTAATGATTACAATATTGTTTGTTCTAGGTGTACACAATCTGGGTTTTTTTGTACATTATATATATTCATGTACAGATCCTCTTCCCATTTAAATTATTACAGAGTGTTTAGTAGACCACACTTGCTAAATGGTCGATCTTTTTGATATATGTATTTGTATACGTATGGTAAACATAATCTTTTTTTTTTTTTTTTTTGCAGTACGTGGGCCTCTCACTGCTGTGGCCTCCCTCGCTGTGGAGCACAGGCTCTGGACACGCAGACCCAGCGGCCATGGCCCACGGGCCCAAACGCTCCGCGGCACGCGAGACCCTCCCGGACCGGGGCACGAACTCGTGTCCCCCGCATCGGCAGGCGGACCACCAACCACTGCGCCAACAGGGAAGCCCGGTAAAAGTAATCTTAATTTAACCATTCCTTCCACCTTTCCTTTTAGATAACCACAGTATGTTTTCTAAGTCTGTGAGTATCTTTCTCTTTGGAAATATGTTCACTGCAGCCGTATTACACTAGCTAAGACATGGAAGCAACCAAAATGTCCATCAACAGATGAATGGATAAAAAGGAAGTGGTCCATGTACACAATAGAATATTAGCCATGGAAAACAATGAAACGCTGCTCTTTGAGGAACCATAGATGAGCCTAGAGATAATCACAGAACATGAGGTAAGTCGGAAAGCAAAAGACATATCCTATGATATCACTTATAGGCGTTATCTAACAACTGACACAAGTGAACATATTTCCACAGAGAAAGACACTCACAAACTTAGAAAACAAACTATGCTTATCTAAAAGGAAAGTTGGGGGGAATGGATAAATTAAGATTAGGGTTACCATACGTGTACAAATACATATATCAAAAACACCGACCATATAACAAGGGAGGTCTACAGAACACTCTGCAATAATTTACATGAGAAGAGGATATGCACATGAATATGTATATAATGAACCAGATTGTCTACACCTAGGACAAACAATATTCTAATCATTACCTTGATTAATAAAATTAAAACAACGTACAAGAAGTAATGAGACATAAACTTCAGGGGCTTTTTCCATTCTAATTTACAACCTGGGAACAGGACTTCCAGAAAGGCTCTGCTGCCCTAGTAACCAGATTTGGAAATGGAGAAATGCTGCCGCCTTGTGGCCGATTCCCACAACAGCAGCTTTAAACCCAGTGCTAATGGTCACTAAATATTCACACTCATTGCAGGCCTGTAAAATTGCAGGCCTGTAAATGACACCGGCCCTCAAAAAAAATCCTGGGGTCGAAAATCGACCAAAAAATTCAATAGAGGGCACCCTTCCAAGAAGACAATTTCAAGAGGTTTATTGTACTCACCGTTTCTGTTTTTGCTTAACAGAAATAAAAAAAGGCATGGAAAAATGCTGAACATTAGGAATTATTAAAGCCATGCAAATCCAAATTACAAAAACCTATCAGCTCACACCAGTCAGAATGGCCAAACAATAAATGCTGAAGGGGTTGTGGAGAAATGCGCACCCTCAGTTCTAAGTGGGACGTGGTAAGAGCCACTAATGAAAACACAACAGAGGTGCCTTGAAAAGGTAAACATTGAGCTACCATTCATTCATGTATACCCACTGCTGGGCCTATCACCTTAGAAGATGAGAATCAAAAAAACACAGGCTGGCAATCCTTCAGTCCAGCAATATTTTCCATAGCCAACACTTGCAAGCAATGAAAATGTCCATCAACAGAGGAATGCACAAAGAAGATGTGGTTCATGTACAGAATGGAATATTACTCCAATAAAAAATATAAATTCAATTTAAAAAACAAACATAAGGGGGGTTTATCCGGACACATTCCACTCTAATTTATAACTGAGGAACACCACTGGCAGGAAGGTCTGTTTCCCTAGTTACCAGAGTGTGGAACGCAGAAATGCTGCTGTCGTCTGGCCGTAACCTGCAACAGCAGCTTTAAATCCTCTGCTAATGGTCGCTTCATATGCACAACTACTGGAGGGCTGCAAATGAAACCTGCCCTCAAAATGTCTTGAGGGAGGTAATGGCCAAATATTTCAAAATGTGCCACAGACTTCAAGAAAACAATGAAGAGGTAAGCTGTACTCACAGTTTGAAGAAGAAAAGGACATGCCTGAAAGCTCAATTTCAAGGGATTATGAGACGCATGCAAATCCAACCACAGAGAGATATCAGCTCAAACCAGTCAGAGTAACCATCAGCCACAAAACTACAAACAATAAATGCTGAAGGGGTTGTGGAGAAGTGCATACCCTCAACTTTAAGTGGGACGTAACCTGGTAAGAGCCACTAATGAGAACAAAATGGAGGTGCCTTTACAAGGTAAACATTGAGCTACCACACGATCCAGCAGGCCCACTCCTGGGCCTATAACCTAAGAAGACAGAATTGGAAAGACACAGGCAGGCAAATCTGCATGGCAGCAGTATTACACTAGCCAAGACATGGAAGCAACCAAAAAGTCCATCAACACAAGTGGACAAAGAAGAACTGGTACATGTACAGATGGAATATTAGCCAAGGAAACAAATGACACAATGCCGTTTGCAGCACCATAGATGAGTCTAGAGGTAATCACGAAACTTACAGTAAGTCAGAAAGCGAAAGACACGTATCCTATGATATCACTTATAGGTGTTACCTAAAAATTTATACCAGTGAAGATATTTCCACAGAGAAAGGCAATCACAGATTCATTAAACAAACTTATGGTTCACCAAATGCTAAGGTGTGAGGATTGGATACATTAGGATATTGGGGTTAGCAGAGATATACAAACACAGGTGAAATATATAATCACCAAAGACCTACAGAATACCAAGAGAAGACTACTCAACATTGTGTCATAACCTACATTGGAAAAGGATCCCAGGAAGAATAGACATACGTATATGTGTAAAAGAACCACATCTTGCACATGTAGAACAAGCAAAACATTGTAATCAAACTTGCTGTGATAAAAAATAAAAATTGAATTAAAAAAACAAGAAGTAGTGAGACATAAACTTAAGGGGTTTTTACCTGGCACATTCCATTCTAATTTACAACCTAGAACACGACTTCCTTTGAGGTTCTGTTGTCCTAGTAACCAGATTTGGTGAAGGAGAACTGCTGCCGCCTTGTGGCCGTCTCACACAACAGCAGCTTTAAACCCAGCGCTAGTGGTCAGTTGATATTCAAAACAATTATTGGCCTGTAAATGACACCTGCCCTGGAAACAAATCCTGGTGTCGTAAATCGACCAAAAAATTCAAAAGACGTCCACATTTCAAAACGACAATTTCAAGAGGCATATTTTGCACACACTTTGTCTTCTCTATTTTGTTAAAAAAAAAAAGGGCGTGGAAAAATGCTCAGCATCAGGAATTAATAAAGACATGCAAATCCAGTCTACAAAAACGTTCACCTCACAGCCGTCAGAATGATCATCAGCAAATAGTCTACACAGAATTAAGGCTGAAGGGGTTTTAGAGAACTGCGTACCTCCAGCTGCTGGTGGGATGTAACCTGGTAAGAGCCAGTAGTGAGAACAGAATGGAGGTGCGTTTAAAGGTAAAAATCGAGCTACCATGTGATCTGGTAGGCCCACTGATGGGCCTGTCACCTGAGTAGACCAGAATCAAAAAGACACAGGCTGGCAATCCTGCACTGCAGCCACACGTACCATAGCCAAGGATTGGAAGAAGCCAAAATGTCCATCAACAGAAAAATGCACCAAGAAGTGGTCCATGTAAACAATGGAATATTAGCCATGGAAAAGAATGAAACAGTGCGTTGGCACCACCATAGAAGGATCTAGAGATAATCACCCAACTTGAAGTAAGAAAGAAACCAAAAGACAGATATCCTATGACATCACTTATAGGTGTTACCTAAATACTGATACCCATGAAATTATTTCCAAGAGAAGGACATGCATGGATTCAGAAAACCAAACTATGTTTAACCAAATGGAAAGGTGTAAGGAATGTATGAATTAGGATATGCGGGTTAACAGACATGTACTAATGCATATGAAATATATAATCACAAAATACCTATGGAATACCAAGAGAGGTCTAGGCAACACTCTGTAATAACCTACACAGGAAAGGGTCCAAAGATGAATAGATCGATACACAGATATAATGAACCAGATTCTGTACACCTAGAACACACACATTTTTATCAAATTTGCTCTGATCATAAATAAAAATTAAATTTAAAAAACAAGAAGTAAGGAGATATAAGCTCTTGGGGGTTTGCCCTGGCACATTCCACTCTAATTTTCAGCCTACTAACAGGATTTCCAGGAAAGCTCTGTTGGCCAAAAACCCAGAGTTGGAAATGGAGAAATGCTGCCGCCTTGTGGCCGTTTCCTGCAAGAGAGGCTTTAAACCCACAGCTGACGGTCACTTAACATTCACAAGGACTCAGGGCTGTAAAGGACACCTGCCCTCAAAAAATGTCGTGAGCTGGTGAATGGCCAAAAGAATTCAAAAGAGGCAAATGTTTCAAGGAGATAGTATGAAGAGGTAAGTTTTACTCTTTTTCAAAAAGATGGAAAATGGATAAAAGCTCAACATCAGGAATTATTAGACTCATGCAAATCTAGCCTACAAAAAGGTTTCAACTCACACAAGTCAACTACCGTCAGCAAAAAGTGAACAAACGATAAATGCCGAAGGGGTTTTAGAGAACTGTGTACCCTCTCGCTGCTGGTGAGATGTAAAGTGCTAAGAGCCAATAATGAGAACAGAAAGGAGCTGCGTTGAAAAGTAAAAACTCAGCCACCATTCCATTCAGCAGGCTCACCACTGAGCCTCTCACCTGAGAAGACCAGAGTCGAGAAGACACAGGCTGCAACAGCTGCACTGCAGCCATTTTCACAATAGCCAAGACACGGAAGCAACCAAAATGTCCATAACAGATGAATGGATAAAGAAGTGGTCCATGTACACAATGGAATATTAGCCATGGAAACCAATGAAACACTGCTCTTTGAGGCTCCATGGATGAGCCTAGAGATAATCACAGAACATGAGGTAAGTCGGAAAGCAAAACACATATAATATCACTTATAGGCGTTATCTACCAACTGACAAAAATGAACGTATTTCCACAGAGAAAGACACTCACAGACTTAGAAAACAAACTGCTTATCTATAGGTAAAGGTGGGGGCAATGGATAAATTAAGATTAGTGTTACCATACGTATACAAATACATATTAAATACATATATCAAAAAGACCAACCCTATAGCAAGGGAGGTCTACGGAACACTGCAATAATTTACATGGGAAGAGGATATGTACATGAATATATATATATAATGTACAAATCAACCAGATTGTGTACACCTAAGGCAAACAATATTCTAATCATTACCCCGATTAAAAAAATTAAAACAACGAACAAGAAGTAATGTGATATAAACTTATGGGGGGTTTTCCTGGCACATTCCATTCTAATTTACGACCTCGGAAGACGACTTCCAGAAAGGCTGTGCTGCCCTAGTAACCAGATTTGGAAATGGAGAAATGCTGCCGCCTTGTGGCCGATTCCCACAACAGCAGCTTTAAACCCAGTGCTAATGGTCACTAAATATTCACACTCATTGCAGGCCTGTAAATGACACCTGCCCTCAAAAAAAATCCTGGGGTCGAAAATCGACCAAAAAATTCAAAAGAGGGCACCCTTCCAAGAAGACAATTTCAAGAGGTTTATTGTACTCAGTTTTTTTCTTTTTTTAACAGAAATTTTAAAAAGCATGGAAAAATAACATTAGAGATTATTAAAGACATGCAAATCCAAATTACAAAAACCTATCAGCTCACACCAATCAGAATAGCCATCAGCAAAAATTCTGCAAACAATAAGTGCTGAAGGGGTTGTGGAGAAATGCATACCTTGGGACGTGGTAAGAGCCACTAAAGAAAACACAATGGAAATGTCTTGAAAAGGTAAACATTGAGCTACCATTCATTCAAGCATACCCACCGCTGGGCCTGTCGCCTGAAAGGATGAGAATCAAAAAGAAACAGGCTGGCAATCCTGCACTCCAGCAATATTTACCATACCCAACACTTGGAAGCAATGAAAATGTCCATCAACAGAGGAATGCACAAAGAAGAAGAGGTCCATGTACACAATGGAATATTACTCCAATAAAAAATATAAATTCAATTTAAAAAACAAACATAAGTAAGGAGACATCAGCTTTTGGGGGCTTATCCGGCCACATTCCACTCTAATTTATAACCGAGGAACACCACTGGCAGGAAGGTCTGTTTCCCTAGTTACCAGAGTGGGGAACGCAGAAATGCTGCCGCCCTCTGGCCGTTAACTGCAACAGCAACTTTAAAACCTGTGCTAATGATCACTTCATATGCATAACTACTGGAGGGCTGCAAATGAAACCTGCCCTCAAAATGTCTTGAAGGAGGTAATGGCCAAAATACTTCAAAATGTGGCACATACTTCAAGGAAACAATTTGGAGACGTAAGCTGTACTCACTGTTTGAAAAAAAAAAATGCCTGAAAGCTCAGCTTGAAGGGATTATGAGACGCTTGCAAATCCAACCAAAATGAGGTATCAGTTCACACCAGTCAGAATAACCATCAGCACAAAACTACAAACAATAAATGCTGAAGGGGTTGTGGAGAAGTGCACACCCTCAACTTTAAGTGGGACGCAACCTGGTAAGAGCCACTAATGAGAACAGAATGGAGGTGCCTTTACAAGGTAAACATTGAGCTACCATATGATCCAGCATGCCCACTCCTGGGCCTATAACCTAAGAAGACAGAGTTGGAAAGACACAGGCAGGCAAATCTGCATGGCAGCAGTATTACAATAGCCAAGACATGGAAGCAACCAAAAAGTCCATCAGCACATGAGTGGACAAAGAAGAACTGGTACATGTAGAGATGGAATATTAGCCAAGGAAAAAAATGACACAATGTCATTTGCAGCACCATAGATGAGTCTAGAGGTAATCACGAAACTTACAGTAAGTCAGAAAGCGAAAGACACGTATCCTATGATATCACTTATAGGTGTTACCTAAAAATTGATACCAGTGAAGATATTTCCACAGAGAAAGGCAATCACAGATTCATTAAACAAACTTATTGTTCACCAAATGCTAAGGTTTGAGGATTGGATACATTAGGATATTGGGGTTAACAGAGATATACAAACACAGATGAAATATATAATCACCAAACACGTACGGAATACCAAGAGAAGACTACTCAACATTGTGTCATAACCTACATGGGAAAAGGATCCGAAGAAAAATAGATATATGTATATGTGTAAAAGAACCACATCTTGCACACACGGAACAAAGAAACCATTGTAATCAAACTTCCTGTGATAAAAAATAAAAATTAAATTAAAAACGAACAAGAATCAGTGAGATATAAACTTAAGGGGCTTTTTCCTGGCACATTCCATTCTAATTTACAACCTAGAACACGACTTCCACTAAGGCTTTGTTGCCCTAGTAACCAGATTTGGTAAGGAGAAATGCAGCCGCCTTGTGGTCGTTTCACACAACAGCAGCTTTAATCCCAGCGCTAACAGTCACTTAATATTCAAAATAATTGCAGGCCTGTAAATGACACCTGCCCTCAAAACAAATCCTGGGGTTGTAAATCGACTAAGAAATTCAAAAGACGTCCACATTTCAAGAATACAATATCAAGAGGCATATTTTAAGCACAGTTTGTCTTTTCCTTCATTTTTTTTTAAAAAGGGGGTATGAAGAAATGCTGAACATCAGGAATTAATAAAGCCATGCAAATCCAATCTACAGAAACGTTCACCTCACAGCCATCAGAATGATCATCAGCAACAAAGGACAGGGCTTCCCTGGTGGCGCAGTGGTTGAGAGTCCACCTTACTTATGCCCCGGTCTGGGAAGATCCCACATGCCGTGGAGCGGCTGGGCCTGTGAGCCATTGCCACTGAACCTGCACGTCCGGAGCAACGGGAGAGGCCACAACAGTGAGAGGCCCACGTATCACAAAAAAGAAAAAAAAGTCTACAAAGAATAAATGCTGAAGGGGTTTTAGAGAACTGTGTACCCTCTAGCTTCTGGAGGGATATAAACTGGTAACAGCCAGTAGTGAGAACATAATGGAGGTGGGTTTAATGGTAAAAAATTGAGCTACGATGTGATCTGGTAGGCCCTTTGATGCGCCTATCACCTGAGCGGAGCACAATGGAAAAGACGCAGGCTGGCAATCCTGCACTGCAGCAACATTTAACATAGCCAAGACTTGGAAGAAACCAAAATGTCCATCAGCAGAAAAATGCACAACGAATAAGTTGTCCATGTACACATGGAATATTAACTATGGAAAAGAATGAAACAGTGCCGTTTGCACCACCATAGAAGGACCTACAGATAAACACCAAATTTGAAGTAAGGAAGAAACCAAAAAACAGATATCCTATGATATCACTTATAGGTGTTACCTAAAAGTTGATACCCATGAAATTATTTCCAAGAGAAGGACGCACATGGATTCAGAAAACCAAATTATGTTTAATTAAACGGAAAAGTGTAAGGTATGGGTGAATTAGGATATGGGGATTAACAGACATGTACTAATACATATGAAATATATATCACAAAATACCTTTGGAATACCAAGAGAGGTCTAGGCAACACTCTGTAATAACCTACACGGGAAAGGATCCAAAGATGGGTAGATCGATACATAGATATAATGAATCAGATTCTGTACACCTAAAACAAACATTTTAATCAAATTTGCTCTGATAATAAATTTAAAAAACAAACAATAGTAAGGAGATATAAGCTCCTGGGGGTTTGCCCTGGCACATTCCACTCTAATTTTCAGCCTACTAACACGATTTCCAGGAAGGCTCTGTTGCCCAAAAACCCAGAGTTGGAAATGGAGAAATGCTGCCGCCTTGTGGCCGTTTCCCGCAAGAGCGGCTTTAAACCCACAGCTGACGGTCACTTAACATTCACAAGGACTCGGGGCTGTAAAGCACATCTGCCCTCAAAAAAATGTCCTGGGTGGGGGGGGGAATGGCGAAAGAGTAAGACACAGAGATCACCTTCCTCCCCACAGATACATCAGAAATACATCTACACGTGGAACAACTCCTACAGAACACCCACTGAACGCTGGCAGAAGACCGCAGACTTCCCAAAAGGCAAGAAACCCTCCACGTACCTGGGTAGGGCAAAAGAAAAAAAGAATAAACAGAGACAAAAGAATAGGGAAAGGACCTGCACCAGTGGGAGGGAGCCGTGAAGGAGGAAAGGTTTCCACACAGTAGAAGCCCCTTCGCGGGCGGAGATTGCGGGTGGCGGAGGGGGAAGCTTCGGAGCTGTGGAGGAAAGCGCAGCCACAGGGGTGCGGAGGGCAAAGCGGAGAGACTCCCACACAGAGGATCGGGGCCGACCAGCACTCACCAGCCCGAGAGGCTTGTCTGCTCACCCACCGGGGCGGGCGGGGCTGGGAGCTGAGGCTCGGGCTTCGGAGGTCGGATTCCAGGGAGAGGATTGGGGTTGGCGGCGTGGACACAGCCTGCAGGGGGCTAGTGTGCCACAGCTGGCCAGGAGGGAGTCCGGGGAAAAGTCTGGACCTGCCGAAGAGACTTTTTTCTTCCCTCTTTGTTTCCTGGTGCGCGAGGAGAGGGAATTAAGAGCGCCGCTTAAAGGAGCTCCAGAGACGGGCGCGAGCCGCGGCTAAAAGCGCGGACCCCAAGGACGGGCATGAGACGCTAAGGCTGCTGCCACCAAGAAGCCTGTGTGCAAGCACAGGTCACTCTCCACACCCCCCTTCAGGGGAGCCTGGGCAGCCCGCCACCGCCAGGGTCCCAGGATCCAGGGACAACTTCCCCGGGAGAACGCATGGCGCACCTCAGGCTGGTGCAACGTCACGCCAGCCTCTGCCGCTGCAGACCCACCCCGAACTCCGTACCCCTCCCTCCCCCCCCGCCTGAGTGAGCGGGAGCCCCCGAATCAGCGGCTCCTTTAACCCCGTCCTGTCTGAGAGAAGAACATACAGCCTCAGGAGACCTACACGCAGAGGCGGGGCCAAATCCAAAGCTGAGCCCCGGGGGATGTGCGAACAAAGAACAGAAAGGGAAATCTCTCCCAGCAGCCTCAGAAGCAGGGGATTAAAGCTCCACAATCAACTTGATGTACCCTGCATCTGTGGAATACCTGAATAGACAATGAATCATCCCAATTGAGGAGATGGACTTGAGAGCAAGATTTATTATTTTTTCCCCTTTTCCTCTTTTTGTGAGTGTGTATGTGTATGCTTCTGTGTGCAATTTTGTCTGTATAGCTTTGCTTCCACCATTTGTCCTAGGGTTCTGTCCGTCCGTTTTTTTTTTTTTTACTTTAAAAAATAATTTTTTCTTCATAAGTATTCTGTATTTTTTATTTTAATAACTTTATTTTATCTTACTTTATTTTATTTTATCCTCTTTCTTTTTTTCTACTTTTTCTCCCTTTTATTCTGAGCCGTGTGGATGAAAGGCTCTTGGCGCTGCAGACAGGAGTCAGTGCTGTACCTCTGAGGTGGGAGAGCCAACTTCAGGACACTGGTCCACAAGAGACCTCCCAGCTCCACGTAATATCAAATGGTGAAAATCTCCCAGAGATCTGCATCCCAACACCAACGCCCAGCTTCACTCAACGACCAGCAAGCTACAGTGCTGGACACCCTATACCAAACAACTAGCAACACAGGAACACAACCCCACCCATTAGCAGAGAGGCTGCCTAAAATCATAATAAGGCCACAGACACCACAAAACTCACCACCAGACGTGGGCCTGCCCACCAGAAAGACAAGATCCAGCCTCATCCACCAGAACACAGGCACTAGTCCCCTCCACCAGGAAGCCTACACAACCCACTGAACCAACTTTAGCCACTGGGGACAGACACCAAAAACAACGGGAACTACGAACCTGCAGCCTGCAAAGAGGAGACCCCAAAACACAGTAAGATAAGCAAAATGAGAAGACAGAAAAACACACAGCAGATGAAGGAGCAAGATAAAAACCCACCAGACCTAACAAATGAAGAGGAAATAGGCAGTCTACCTGAAAAAGAATTCAGAATAATGATAGTAAGGATGATCCAAAATCTTGGAAATAGAATAGAGAAAGTGCAAGAAACATTTAACAAGGACCTAGAAGACCTAAAGAGGAAACAAGCAATGATGAGCAACACAATAAATGAAATTAAAAATACTCTAGAAGGGATCAATAGCAGAATAACTGAGGCAGAAGAACGGATAAGTGACATGGAAGATAAAACATTGGAAATAACTACTGCAGAACAGAATAAAGAAAAACAGAATGAAAAGAACTGAGGACAGTCTCAGAGACCTCTGGGACAATATTAAACGCACCAACATTCAAATTATAGGGGTCCCAGAAGAAGAAGAGAAAAAGAAAAGGACTGAGAAAATATTTGAAGAGATTATAGTTGAAAATTTCCCTACTATGGGAAAAGAAATAGTTAATCAAGTCCAGGAAGCACAGAGAGTCCCATACAGGATAAAACCAAGGAGAAGCACACCAAGACACATATTAATCAAACTGTGAAAAATTAAATACAAAGAAAACATATTAAAAGCAGCAAGGGGGGCTTCCCTGGTGGCGCAGTGGTTGAGAGTCCGCCTGCCGATGCAGGGGACATGGGTTCGTGCCCCGGTCCGGGAGGATCCCACATGCCGCGGAGCGGCTGGGCCCGTGAGCCATGGCCGCTGAGCCTGCGCGTCCGGAGCCTGTGCTCCGCAATGGGAGAGGCCACAACAGTGAGAGGCCCACGTACCGCAAAAAAAAAAAAAAAAAAAAGCAGCAAGGGAAAAACAACAAATAACACACAAAGGAATCCCCATAAGGTTAACAGCTGATCTTTCAGCAGAAACTCTGCAAGCCAGAAGGGAGTGGCAGGACATATTTAAAGTGATGAAGGAGAAAAACCTACAAGCAAGATTACTCTACCCAGCAAGGATCTCATTCAGACTTGATGGAGAAATTAAAACCTTTACAGACAAGCAAAAGCTGAGAGAGTTCAGCACCACCAAATCAGCTTTACAACAAATGCTAAAGGAACTTCTCTAGGCAAGAAACACAAGAGAAGGAAAAGACCTACAATAACAAACCCAAAACAATTAAGAAACTGGGAATAGGAACATACATATCGATAATTACCTTAAATGTAAATGGATTAAATGATCCCACCAAAAGACACAGACTGGCTGATGGATACAAAAACAAGACCCATATATATGCTGTCTACAAGAGACCACTTCAGACCTAGGGACACATACAGACTGAAAGTAAGGGGATGGAAAATGATATTCCATGCAAATGGAAATCAAAAGAAAGCTGGAGCAGCAATTCTCATATCATACAAAATGGACTTTGAAATAAAGACTATTCCAAGAAACAAAGAAGGACACTACATAATGATCAAGGGATCAATCCAAGAAGAAGATATAACAACTTTAAATTTTTATGCACCCAACATAGGAGCACCTCAATACATAAGGCAAATACTAACAGCCATAAAATGGGAAATTGACAGTAACACATTCATAATAGGGGACTTTTAACACCCCACTTTCACCAATGGACAGATCATCCAAAATGAAAATAAATAAGGAAACACAAGTTTTAAATGATACATTAAACAAGATGGACTTAATTGATATTTATAGGACATTCCATCCAAAAACAACAGAATACACACTTTTCTCAAGTGCTCATGGAACATTCTCCAGGATAGATCATATCTTGGGTCACAAATCAAGCCTTGGTAAATTTAAGAAAATTGAAACTGTATCAAGTATCTTTTCTGACCACGACGCTATGAGACTAGATATCAATTACAGGAAAAGATCTGTAAAAAATACAAACACATGGAGGCTAAACAATACACTACAATAACGAAGTGATCACTGAAGAAATCAAAGAGGAAATCAAAAAATACCTAGAAACAAATGACAATGGAGACACGACGACCCAAAACCTATGGGATGCAGAAAAAGCAATTCTAAGAGGGAAGTTTATAGCAATACAATCCTACCTTAAGAAACAGGAAACATCTCGAATAAACAACCTAACCTTGCACCTAAAGCAAATAGAGAAAGAAAAAAAAAAAACCCAAAGTTAGCGAAGAAATCAGAAAGATCAGATCAGAAATAAATGAAAAAGAAATGAAGGAAACGATAGAAAAGATCAATAAAACTAAAAGCTGGTTCTTTGAGAAGATAAACAAAATTGATAAACCATTAGCCAGACTCATCAAGAAAAAAAGGGAGAAGACTCAAATCAATAGAATTAGAAATGAAAAAGGGGGAGTAACAACTGACACTGCAGAAATACAAAAGATCATGAGAGATTACTACAAGCAACTCTATGCCAATAAAATGGACAACCTGGAAGAAATGGACAAATTCGTAGAAGTGCACAACCTGCCAAGACTGAATCAGGAAGAAATAGAAAATATGAACAGACCAATCACAAGCACTGAAATTGAAACTGTGATTAAAAATCTTCCAACAAACAAAAGCCCAGGACCAGATGGCTTCACAGGCGAATTCTATCAAACATTTAGAGAAGAGCTGACATCTATCCTTCTCAAACTCTTCCAAAGTATAGCAGAGGGAGGAACACTCCCAAAATCATTCTACAAGGCCACCGTCACCCTGATACCAAAACCAGACAAGTATGTCACAAAGAAAACTACAGGCCAATATCACTGATGAACATAGATGCAAAAATCTTCAACAAAATACTAGCAAACAGAATCCAACAGAACATTAAAAAGGTCATACACCATAATCAAGTGGGGTTTATTCCAGGAATGCAAGTATTCTTCAATATATGCAAATCACTCAACGTGATACACCATATTAACAAATTGAAGGAGAAAAACCATATGGTCATCTCAATAGATGTAGAGACAGCTTTCAACAAAATTCAACACCCATTTATGATAAAAACCCTCCAGAAAGTAGGCATAGAGGGAACTTTCCTCAACATAATAATGGCCATAAATGACAAACCCACAGCCAACATAGTCCTCAATGGTGAAAACCTGAAAGCATTTCCACTAAGATCAGGAACAAGACAAGGTTGCCCACTCTCACCACTCTTATTCAACATAGTTTTGGAGCTTTAGCCACAGCAATCAGAGAAGAAAATGAAATAAAAGGAATCCAAATCAGAAAAGAAGAAGTAAAGCTGTCACTGTTTGCAGATGACATGATACTATACATAGAGAATCGTAAAGATGCAACCAGAAAACTACTAGAGCTAATCAATGAATTTGGTAAAGTAGCAGGATACAAAATTAATGCACAGAAATCTCTGGCATTCCTATACACTAATGATGAAAAATCTGAAAGAGAAATTAAGAAAACACTCCCGTTTACCATTGCAACAAAAAGAATAAAATATCTAGGAATAAACCTACCTAAGGAGAAAAAAGACCTGTATGCAGAAAATTTTAAGACACTGATGAAAGAAATTAAAGATGATACAAATAGATGGAGAGATATACCATGTTCTTGGATTGGAAGAATCAACATTGTGAAAGTGACTCTACTACCCAAAGCAATCTACAGATTCAATGCAATCCCTATCAAACTACCACTGGCATTTTTCACAGAACTAGAACAAAAAATTTCACAATTTGTATGGAAACACAAAAGACCCCGAATAGCCAAAGCAATCTTGAGAATGAAAAACGCAGCTGGAGGAAGCGGGCTCCCTGGCTTCAGACTATACTACAAAGCTACAGTAATCAAGACAGTATGGTACTGGCACAAAAACAGATATATAGATCAATGGAACAGGATAGAAAGCCCAGAGATAAGCCCACGCACATATGGACACCTTATCTTTGATAAAGGAGGCAGGAATGTACAGTGGAGAAAGGACAGCCTCTTCAATAAGTCGTGCTGGGAAGACTGGACAGGTACATGTAAAAGTATGAGATTAGAACACTCCCTAACACCATACACAAAAATAAGTTCAAAATGGATTAAAGACCTAAATGTAAGGCCAGAAACTATCAAACTCTTAGAGGAAAACATAGGCAGAACACTCTATGACATAAATCACAGCAAGATCCTTTTTGACCCACCTCCTAGAGAAATGGAAATAAAACCAAAAATAAACAAATGGGACCTAATGAAACTTAAAATCTTTTGCACAGCAAAGGAAAACATAAACAAGACGAAAAGACAACCCTCAGAATGGGAGAAAATATTTGCAAATGAAGCAACTGACAAAGGATTAATCTCCAAAATTTACAAGCAGCTGATGCAGCTCAATAACAAAAAAACAAATAACCCAATGCAGAAATGGGCAGAAGACCTAAATAGACATTTCTCCAAAGAAGATATACAGACTGCCAACAAACACATCAAAGGATGCTCAACATCATTAATCATCAGAGAAATGCAAATCAAAACTACAATGAGATATCATCTCACATGGGTCAGAATGGCCATCATCAAAAAATCTAGAAACAATAAATGCTGGAGAGGGTGTGGAGAAAAGGGAATACTCTTGCACTGCTGTTGGGAATGTGAATTGGTACAGCCACTATGGAGAACAGTATGGAGGTTCCTTAAAAAACTACAAATAAAACTACCATATGACCCAGCAATCCCACTACTGGGCATATACCCTGAGAAAACCATAATTCAAATAGAGTCATGTACCAAAATGTTCATTGCACCTCTATTTGCAATAGCCAGGAGATGGAAGCAACCTAAGTGTCCATCATCAGATGAATGGATAAAGAAGATGTGGCACATATACACAATGGAATATTACTCAGCCATAAAAAGAAATGAAACTGAGTTATTTGTAGTGAGGTGGATGGACCTAGAGTCTGTCATAGAGAGTGAAGTAAGTCAGGAAGAGAGAGAAAAATACCATATGTTAACACATACATATGGAATCTAAGAAAGAAAAATGTCATGAAGAACCTAGGGGTAAGACGGGAATAAAAACACAGACCTACTAGAGAATGCACTTGAGGATATGAGGAGGGGGAAGGGTAAGCTGTGACAAAGTGAGACAGTGGCATGCACATATATACACTATGAAACGTAAAATAGATAGCTAGGGCTTCCCTAGTGGCGCAGTGGTTGAAAGTCCGCCTGCCGGTGGAGGGGACATGGGTTTGTGCCCTTGTCCGGAAGGACACCACATGCCGCGGAGCGGCTAGGCCCGTGAGCTATGGCCGCTGAGCCTGCATGTCCGGAGCCTGTGCTCCGCAACGGGAGAGGCCACAACAGTGAGAGGCCTGCATACTGAAGAAAAAAAAAAAAAAGAGCTAGTGGGAAGCAGCCACATAGCACAGGGAGATCAGCTTGGTGCTTTGTGACCACTTAGAGGGGTGGTATAGGGAGGGTGGGAGGGAGGGAGATGCAAGAGGGGAGAGATATGGGAACATATGTATAACTGATTCACATTGTTATAAAGCAAAAACTGACACACCATTGTAAAGCAATTATACTCCAATAAAGATGTAAAAAAAATGTCCAAAAATGTCCTGAGGTAGGGAATGGCCAAAAAAATTCACAACTGGCAAATTTTTCAAAAAGATAATATGAAGAGGTAAGTTTTACACACTCTTTTTTTTAAAAAAGGGAAATGGATAAAAGCTCAACATCAGGAATTATTAGACTCATGCAAATCTAATCTACGAAAAGGTTTCAACTCACATCAGTCGAATGGCCATCAGCAAAATGTCTACAAACAATAAATGCTGAAGGGGTTTTAGAGAACTGTGTACCCTCTCGCTGCTGGTGAGATGTAAAGTGGTAAGAGCCAGTAATGAGAACAGAAAGGAGCTGCATTTAAAAGTAAAAACTGAGATGCCATTCGATCCAGCACGCCCACCACTGGGCCTATCACCTAAGAGCCGAATCGAGGAGACACAGGCTGACAGATCTGTACTGCAGCACTATTCAAGATAGCGAAGATATGGAAGCCGCCAAAATGTCAATCAACAGATGAATGGACAAAGAAGTGGTCCACGTACCTAATGGAAGATTAGCTTTCGAAAAAAATGAACAATGCTGTTTTCATGACTCCAGGTGAGCCCAGAAATGATCATATTACGTTAGGTAAGTGAAAAGTGTATGATATATATCCTGTGATATAAGTTATAGATGTTATCTTAAGACTCCTACCAATGAACATATTTCCAAAAGAAAAGACCATCAGAGACGTATAAAACAAACTAATAGTTAAACAAAATGAAAGGTGGGAGGATGGATGAATTAGGATTATGGGGTTAACATACATACACTAATGTATGTTATATGTATATAAACATATAACATATAAAATATATAAATTATATAATCACTAATACATATAAATTATATAATCACCAAACACCTACCAAATACCAAGGGAGGTCTACTCAACACTCTGTAATAACCTACATGGTAACAGGATCCAAAGATGAATAGATATATGTATGAAAAATTGCTCAGAATCGGTACACCCAGACAATCACAACACTCTAATAAAATTTTATCCGATAAAAATCATAAAATAAATTTAAAAAACAAACATAAGTAGGAGACATAAGCTTTTGGGAGTTTGTCCTGGAACATTCCACTACAATTTGCAACCTAGGAACACAACTTCCAGGAAGGCTCTCCTGCCCTTCCCAACCAAAGTTGGGAATGTAGAAATCTGCTGCCTTGCGGCCAATTCCCACAACAGCAGCTTTAATCCCAGTGCTATTGGTCACTTAATATTCACAAGGACTGCAGGGCTTTAAATGACACCTGCCCTCAAAAAATATCCTGCGTCAGGAATGGACATTAATATGCAAAACAGTAGAAAATCTGGAGAAGACAATTTCAAGAGGTGTTTTCACAGTGTTTTTTTTTTTAAAGAACATGAAAAAATGTTCAAAATCAAGAATTATTAGGGACATGCAAATTTAAACTACAAAAAGGTATCACCTCACAATAGTCTGAATGGCCATCAGAAAAAAGTGTCTGCAAACAATAAATGCTGAATGGGTTTCCGAGAATGGATACCCTCCTATGCTGTTGCTGGGATGTAAACTGGTAACAGCCACTAATCAGAACAGAATGAAGGTGCCTTTAAAAGGTAACAATTCAGCTACTATGTGATCCTGCCAAACCACTAATGGGCCTGTAACCCGAGAACACCAGAATTCAGAAAGACACAGGTACCCAAAAGTGCTCTTCAACGATACTTACAATAGGCAGACATGGATGCAAGCAAAATGTCCATGTACAGATGAATGGGCAAAGAAGAAGTGGTACATGTACACAATCGAATATTAGCCATGGAAAAGATGAAACAATGTCATTTGCAGCACCACTGATGAACCTAGGGGTAATCATACTATGTAAAGTAAGTCACAAAAAGAAAGACAAATATCCGATGATATCATTTACCGGTGTTATCTAAAAACTGATACCCATGAACATATTTCCACAGAGAAAGACCCATACAGACTTTGAAAAAGGTGAAAGAATGGAAAAATTAGGATGTTGGGGTTAACATGCATTTAAAAATTCATATAAAATATATAATCAAGAAGGACCTACTGCATGCCAAGGGAGGTCTACTTAACACTCTGTAATGACCAACATGGGAAAGAATCTAAACCTGATTAGATATATGTATACGTATGAATGAACCACATTCTGTACACCTAGAACAAACACAACATTGTAATCAAATATACTCTGATAACACATAAAAATTAAATTAAACAAGAAGTTATGTGACACAAGATTTGGGGTATTTGTCCTGGCACTTTACACTCTAATTTACAACCTAGGAACAGGAGTTCCAGTAAGCCTCTGTTTTCCCTAGCAATCAAGTTGAGTATGAATAAATTCCACTGCCTTGTTGCCCCTTCCTGAAACCGCAACTTTAAAAACAATGCTTATGGGTAGATAATATTCACAAGGACTGTTAGGCTGTAACTGACACCCACAATCAGGAAATGTCCAGGGGTAGGTAAGCAAAAAGTTCAAAATAAACAGACTTTTAAGATCCTATTTCCACAGGTAACTTTTACACTGTTTAAAAGAAAAGCACTTGAAAAGATGCTCTAATTCCTGTATTATTAGCGTCATGGAAATCAAAACTACAATGAGGGATCACTCCACATGAGTAAGAACAGCCATCATCGAAATGTCTACAAACAATAAATGTTTGAGAGGTTGTAGAAAAAAGGGAACCCTCCTATGCTGTTGTTGGGATCTAAGGTGGTAACAGCCACTGTAAATAACAGTATGGAGGTGACTTTACAAGGTAAAATTAGAGCTACCATATGATCCAGGAGTCCCACTCCCAGGCATATAACAGGAGAAAACCAGAATTGGAAAACACACATGCACCCATATGTACCGCAGCACAATTTACAATGTCTAAGTCATGGAAGTAACCCAAATATCCATCAGCAGATGGATGGATAAAGAAGCGGTACGTGTTCACAGTGAAATATTACTCAGAAATGAAAAAGAATGAAGGAATGCCATTTGCAGCATCGTAGATGGACCTAGAGATACATTCTAAGTGAAGTAAGTCAGAAAGGGAAAGTCAAATATCATATGATACCACTTATACCTGAAATTTAAAAATTGATACCAATGAACTAATTTACAAGAGACAAACAGGGACTTTCCAGGTGGTCCAATGGTTAAGAATCCGAGCTTCCACTTCACGGGGCATGGGTTCGATCCCTGGTGTTGGGAGAACTAATATCACGCATGTCTCACAGTAGAGCAAAAAAAATGAAATAAAAGAGAGATAAACAGACTCACAGACTTAGAAAACAAACTTATGGTTACCCAATGAGAAAGGTGAGTGAAAGGAATAAATCAGGAGGCTGGGAAAAATATTTACACACTAATACATGTAAAGTAGATAATCAACAAGGACCTACTGTATAACAAAGGGAAGTCTACTCAACACTCTCTAATAACCTATACGGGAAAAGTACCTGAAGATCAATAGACATATGAATATACATAACTGAACAAGATTCTGTACACCTACCACAAACAGAATATTTTAAATCAACTTTACTCCAATAAAAAAGAAAAATTAAATTAAGACAAAAACAAGAAGTAACAAAACAGAAGATTTTGGGTGTTTGTTATGCCACAGCCCACACTAATTTACAATTCAGAAGCCCATCTTCCACAGTGGCTCTGGTTACCCAAGTAACCAGAGAGGGGCATGAAGGAAATCCTACCACCTGTGCCCATTTCCACAACAGCAACTTTAAAACATGTGCTTATGGGCACTTAATATTCACAAGGACTGCCAGGGTGTAAATGACACCTGCTCTTAACAAACGTCCTGTGGCAGTTATTGAACAAAAATTCAAAATAGTTAGACTTTCAAAAACCCAATGTTAACTGTAACTTTTTCTCAAGTGTTTAAAAAAAAACATGCAAAGATGCTCAACATCTCGAATTATTAGACACATGCAAATCAAAATTACAACAAGGTATCACCTTGCACAAAATGGCCATCATCAAAAAGTTTACAAACCATAAATGCTGGAGAGGACATGGAGAAAAGGGGACCCTCCTATGCTGTTGGTGAGATGTAAGCTGGTAACAGCCACTATAATGCACAGTATGGAGATTCCTTTAAAAAGTAAAAATAGAGCTACCATATCATCCAGCAATCCTACTTCTGGGCGTACATCTGCAGAAAGCCAGAATTCAAAAAGACAAATGCACCCAAACCCCAACATGCACTGCAGCACTATTTACAATAGTGAAGACATGGAGGCAACCAAAACGTCCATCAACAGATGAATGGATGATGAATAAGTGGTCCATGTACACAATCAAATATTACTCAGAAATGAAAAGGCATGACCATCTCTAAGTCCATTCCTGTTGCTGCAAATGGCGTTATTTCATTCTAAGTGAAGTAAGTCAGATAGAAAAAGACAAATATCATATGATATCACTTATAGTGGAGTCTAAAAAATGATAGAAATGAACTAATTTATAAAACAGAAACAAACCAACAGACTTCAGATATCCTTCAGGGAGAAAAATTTTTAAATCTGTTACCAATCATTAAATGTCAACCTGAAAAAATTAAGCAATAAATAACATTGTAAAGGTATTAATTCTCCCCAAATTAACCTATACCAGGCACTAGCAAACTCAACCTGGAGATCATATCCAGCCTATCACCTTCTTTTGTAAATTAAATTTAACGAATGACCCACAAGAAAGGAGATGTCACGTCACACCTCTCAACGTGGCTATTATTCCAAAGTCTACAAATACGAAATGTTGTTCATGACATGGAGAAGGGAATCCTAGTACACTGTTGGTGGGATTATAAATTGGTACACCCACTATGAAAAGAATATTGAGGTCATGAAAAAAGCTAAAAGTAGAACTATCATATTAGCCAACAATTCCACTGCTTGGTATATGTCGAAAGAAAATGAAGACACCAATTTGAAAAGATACATGCATCCCGATGTTCATAGCTGCATTATTTACAATTACCAACATATGGAAGCAAACTAAATGTCCATCAACAGATGAGTGGATAAAGAAGATTTGGTATCTATACACAACAGACTATTACTCAGCCATTAAAAAGGATCAAATTCTGCCACTTGCAACAACGTGGATAGGCCTAGAATATTTACACCTCCTTAAAAATGTTAGAGAAAGACAAATACTCTATGTTCTCACTTCTCTATAGAATCTAAAAATGAAAGAAAGGAATGTATATAACGAAACAGAAATAGACTCACAGAGAACAAATTAGTGGTTACTGGTGGGGCGAGTGAAGGGGGGAGGGAAAGACAGTAGTTTGTTTCTCTAAATCCAATACGCCTATGTATGAAATAAACAAACAAGGATATATAGTACAACACAGGGAAATATAGCCATTATTTTCTAATCACTTTAGTGGAGCATGATCTATAAAAATATTCAATCCATATGTTGTAGCCCTGAGACTAATGTAATGTTGTAAATCAATGATACTTCAATTTAAATAATCCATACGGTGGCTGAATGGATTAAAGAAAGTTCAATTATACTGTGTGCAAGAGATTCATGTTAACTTCTAATCCATATATAGCATAAAATTAATGAGTGGAAAAAAATACTCCATGAAAATGATACTTGCATAACTAGTCTATTATCAGGCAAAAAAGACTTGAAGTCAAACCTTCAAAGGAAATAAGGTTATCATATAATGATAAATGGATTAATTCATCAAGAAATCATGACAATTATAAATATGTATGTATCCAGCTTTGGAGCCTCTCAACATATAAAGAATATATTAACCCACGAGAAGGGGAAAATGTGCAGAAATAAAATAAAGGTAAGAAATGTCGATACCCAACTTTCAACACTGTATAGATCATCCGGACAGAATATCAATCAGGAAACACTGAACTTGAACACACACTTGATATCAAATGAACCTAACAGACATATACAGTATATTCCACTCAACAGTAGCAAACTTTCTATTCTTAAGTACACGTAGAATATTGCCTAGGGTAGATCCTATGTTAAGCCACAAAATGAGTCTTCAAAAATCCAAGAATATTGAATTCATATCAAGGATCATTTCCAACCACAATGGTATGAAATTAAAATTCAATATTAAAAAGAATTGAAAATTCAAGAACACTTAGAAATTGCACAATAAGCTCCTGAATAGCCAATGCATACAGGAATAAATCAAAAGGGAAATTTAAAAGAAATCTTAAAGTAAACAAAATTGGAAACACAAAGTACCTAAATTTATGGAATACAGGAACAAAACTGCAATTCAGAGAGTTATGTTTACAGTAATAAATGCATATATTTTCAAAGAATTCTTGAGAGGGTATCAAGATGATAGAGTAGGAAGATACTGAGCTCCCCTCCTGCCATGGACACACCAAAATTACAACAACTTACATGGAAATTATCTCTGAAGACTAGCAGGGAACGTTTTCCACAACTAAAGATATAAGGAAGGAGAAACCACAAGGCAGGTAGGAGGACTGGAAACACAATCTACTTGGAACCCACACCTAGAGCACAGTGACCCACAGCTGGAATATATCACAATTGCATGGGTCCTCCACACGGAGGGAAGGGTCTGAGCCCTGCAACAGGCTGCTCAGCCCAGGGTTCCTGCACTGGAAGAAAAGAACACAGCAGGTCTGGCTTTGAAAACCTGCAGGGCTTATTTTCAGGAAAGCTGGAGGCTAAAGAAAACTGAGACTTTGCTCTCATAGGACACACACAAATCTCACATGTTCTCAGTCCCTGTGCAGAGCCAGTAGTGTGAAAGACCCATGGGTCAGACCCACTTGCTAATCTCGGAGAGCTTCTTGGAAAGGCAAGAGGCAGCTGGGACTCCCACTAGGAACTGAGACATTGGCAAGCAACATTTTAGAGTCTTCCCTGGAACTGATTAGAATCAGGGTCCTGCCCCATTTACCACCATGCCCATAGCACTCCTGCACCAGAAGTCCTCACAACCAGACACAATGGGGGCCTACCCTGTCTGCCTGTGCACCTGGAGCCCCACACAGCCACCCATAATGGAGGGCTGCCTTGGCTACCAGCACACCCACGGCAATCACATACAGGGGCTCACAGCCATTTAGGCCAGGGTCCAACACCGCCTACCAGCTTATCTACAGCAGTTGGCCCTGCGGTAAGAGAAAGGTTTGTGCAGCCCACACAGGGGACATCCCTGGAGCATGTGACTCTGCTGGTCAGAGGACAATGAGCTGCTGGGCCCTATCAGTCATCTCCTATATAAGGCCACTTCTCTGAGACCCGGGAATGTAACAACATGAACCTAATGAATAGAAATGCACAGAGAATTAGGAAACATAACGAAATAGAGGAATATGTTACAAATGAAGTAACAAGACACGACATCAGAAAAAGAGCTGAATAAAACAGGGATAATCATTCTACCCAATAAAAAAAAGTGTTCACACTAATGATTATAAAGATGCTCACCCAAGTCAGGAGAAGAATACATGGACATAGTGAGAATTTCAACAAAGAGTAATAACATGTCAAAAAGAACCAAACAGTGAACAATACAATAAAAGAGCTTAAAACACACACACACACACACACACACACACACACACACACACACGAGAGAAGCCACATTATATGATACAGAAGAACAGATCAGTGAAATGGAAAACAGAGTAGTGAAAATCACCCAAACTGAATAGCATGAAGAAAAAACAATTAAGACTATAGGTACAGGGACCTCTGAGACAACATCAAGAATATTAACATGAGCATTACAGGGATCCCAGAACGAGGAGGAGAGAGAAACGGGCAGAGAACTTATTAGAGGATATAGTAACTGATAACTTTCCTAACCTGGGGAAGGAAGCACACGTCCAGGTCCAGGAAACACAGAGACCCAAACAAGATGAAGACAAACAGGTCCACACGAAGACATATTATAAAGCACCAAAAATTTAAAAATGTAAAGAGGGATCACAGAAGCAGTGAAATAAAAGGGTCTAGTTATGTTCAAGGTGTTCCCATAAGACTGTCAGATGACTTCTCAGCAGAATTTGCAGACTAGGAAGGAATGATAGGATATATTCAAAGGGCTAAAAAGAGAAAGTCTACAACAGGAATACCCTACCAGCAAGATTATTATTCAGAATTGAAGGAGAGGGCTTCCCTGATGGCACAGTGGTTGAGAATCTGCCTGCCAATGCAGGGGACAAGGGTTCGAGCCCTGATACAGGAAGATCCCACATGCCACAGAGCAACTAAGCCTGTGTGCCACAACTACTGAGCCTGTGCTCTAGAGCCCATGAGCCACAACTACTGAGCCCGCAAGCCACAACTACTGAAGCCTGAGTACCTAGACCCCATGTTCTGCAAGAAGAAGAGCCACTGCAATGAGAAGCCCATGCACCACAACGAAGAGTAGCCTCCACTTGCCACAACTAGAGAAAAGTCCACACACTGCAATGAAGACCTAACGCAGCCAAAAATAAATAAATAAATAAATTTATGGGGGGAAAAAAGAATTGAGGGAGAGATCAAGAGTTTCCCAGACTAGCAAAAGCTAAAACAGTTCATCACTACTAAACCAGCCTTATATGCAATGTTGAAGGAACTTACTTAAGCTTAAAAGAAGTCTCACTAATTATTGATAGTAACAAGAAGACAAACAAAAGTAAAAGTCTCACTGCAAAAAGTATAGAGTAAGTGTAGTAGATCAAACATTTATTAAGCTTCTGTAAAGAATAAAATAGTAGTATGTTTCTTTAAAAAGGGAGGACCCAAATAGATCAGAAATGAAAGCGGTGATGTTACAACAGACACCACAGAAATACAAAGTATCCTAAGATACACACAGGGTAACTCAGGGCTCAGACTGGACAGAGCTCACTCTCCATTCCTCTGTACATGAGTTACAGGAGCCTCAGGAACTGAGGAGGGGGTCCCTGAGGGGAGGCACAAGATAGAAGATGTTAGGCATTAACATGACTGTATTTATGTTAAACGTGCCTGAACTACATTCACATGAGATGGTTTTGTTCTGTATGTACATTGGCACCTTTAGTCTGAATTGCAGATCTTTGGCTTCACCACCTCCACTGACAGCATTAGTTTCACCTGCTGTGGACCGTCTCCTATAAGATTTCCACAACCACAAAGCACTGAAGCTTCACAGGACCCAGAGTCTGTGAGACTCCACTCAGAGTCTCAACTCCACTCAGAGACATAGAGTCACAACAGAGACTCCACTCTTGGAGGGCACACAACAGTAGTGTGCACATCAGGACCCAAGGGAAGGAGCAGTGACCCCATAGAAGACTGAGCAGACCTACCTGCTAGTTTTAGAGGGTCTCCTGCAGAGGCAGGGGGTGGCTGTGGCTCACCGTGGGGACAAGGACACTGGCAGCAGAAGTTCTGGGAAGTCCTCCTTGGCGTGAGCCCTCCCAGAGTCCGCCATTAGCCCCACAAAAGAGCCAGGTAGGCTCCAGTGCTGGGTCGCCTCAGGCCAAACAACCAAGAGAGAGGGAACTCAGCCCCATGCATCAGCAGACAAGCGGATTAAAGTTTTACTGAGCTCTGCGCACCAGAGCAACACCCAGCTCTACCCACCACCAGCCTGTGACAACAGGAATTTTGCACAAGCCTCTAAGATGGACTCATCCACCAGAGGGCAGAGAGCAGAAGCAAGAAGTACTACAATTCTGCAGCCTGTGGAAGGAAAACCACGTTCACAGAAAGATAGACAAAATGAAAAGACAGAGGACTTTGTACCAGATGAAGGAACAAGATAAAACCCCAGAAAAACAACTAAATGAGGTGGAGATAGGCAACCTTCCAGAAAAAGAATTCAGAATAATGACAGTGAAGATGATCCAGGACCTTGGAAAAAGAACAGAGGCAAAGATCGAGAAGATGCAAGAAATGCTTAACAGAGACCTAGAAGAATTAAAGAACAAACAAACAGAGATGAACAATACAATAACGGAAATGAAAAATACACTAGAAGGAATCAATAGCAGAATAACTGAGGCAGAAGAACGGATAAGTGGCCTGGAAGACAGAAAGGTGGAATTCACTGCTGTGGAACAGAATAAAGAAAAAAGAATGAAAAGAAATGAAGACAGCCTAAGAGACCTCTGGGATAACATTAAACGCAACAACATTCGCGTTATAGGGGTCCCAGAAGGAGAAGAGAGAGAGAAAGGACCCGAGAAAATATCTGAAGAGATTATAGTCGAAAACTTCCCTAGCATGGGAAAGGAAGTAGCCACCCAAGTCCAGGAAGCACAGAGAGTCCCAGGCAAGATAAACCCAAGGAGAAAAATGCTGAGACACATAGTAAGCAAATTGACAAAAATTAAAGACAAAGAAAAATCATTCAAAGCAACAAGGGAAAAATGACAAATAACATACGATGGAACTCCCATAAGGTTAACAGCTGATTTCTCAGCAGAAACTCTACAAACCAGAAGGGAGTGGCATGATATATTTAAAGTGATGAAAGGGAAGAACCTACAACCAAGAGAACTCTACTCAGCAAAGATCTCATTCAGATTCGTTGGAGAAATCAAAAGCTTTACAGACAAGCAAAAGCTAAGAGAACTCAGCACTACCAAACCAGCTCTACAAAAAATGCTAAAGGAACTTCTCTAAGTGGGAAACACATGAGAAGAAAAGGATCTACAAAAACAAACCCATAAAAATTAAGAAAACAGTAATAGGAACATACATATCGATATTTACCTTAAATGTGAATGGATTAAATGCTCCAACCAAAAGACACAGCCTTGCTGAATGGATACAAAAACAAGATCCATATATATGCTGTCTATAAGAGACCCATTTCAGACCTAGGGACACATACAGACTGAAAGTGAGGGGATGAAAAAGGATATTCCATGAAAATGAAAATCAAAAGAAAGCTGGAGTAGCAATACTCATATCAGATAAAATAGACTTTAAAATAAAGAATGTTACAAGAGACAAGGAAGGACACTACATAATGATCAAGGGACCAACCCAAGAAGAAGATATAACAATTATAAATATGTATGTACCCAACATAGGAGAACCTCAATACATAAGGCAACAGCTAACAGCTGTAAAAGAGGAAATTGACAGTAACACAATTATAGCAGGGAACTTTAACACTTTACTTACACCAATGGAGATCATCCAGACAGAAAATTAATAAGAAAACACAAGCTTTAAATAACACATTAGACCAAATAGATTTAATTGATATTTATAGGACATTCCATCCAAAAACAGCAGATTACACATTCTTCTCAACTGCACACAGAACATTCTCCAGGATAGATCACATCTTGGATCACAAATAAAGCCTCAGTAAGTTTAAGAAAAGTGAAATCATATCAAGTGTCTGTTCCGACCACAAGGCTATGAGATTAGAAATCAATTACAGGGGGGAAAAAACGTAAAAAACACACACATGGAGGCTAAACAATACGTTAATAAATAACCAAGAGATCACTGAAGAAATCAAAGGGGAAATCAAAAACTACCTAGAGACAAATAACAACAAAAACACGATGATCCAAAACCTATGGGATGCAGCAAAAGCAGTTCTAAGAGGGAAGTTTATAGCAATACAAGCCTACCTCAAGAAACAAGAAAAATCTCAAATAAACAATCTAACCTTACACCTAAAGGAACTAAAGAAGAACAAAACCCAAAGTTAGTAGAAGGAAAGAAATCATAAAGATCAGAGCAGAAATAAATGAAATAGAAACAAAGAAAACAATAGCAAAGATCAATAAAACTAAAAGCTGGTTCTTTGAGAAGATAAACAAAAATGATAAACCTTTAGCCAGACTCAAGAAAAAGAGGGAGAGGACTCAAATCAATAAAATTAGAAATGAAAAAGGAGAAGTTGCAACAGACACCACAGAAATACAAAGCATCCTAAGAGGCTACTACAACCAACTCTATGCCAATAAAATGGACAACCTGGAAGAAATGGACAAATCCTTAGAAAGGTATAACCAAGACTGAACCAGAAAGAAATAGAGAATATGAACAGACCAATCACAAGTAATGAAATTGAAACTGTGATTAAAAATCTTCCAACAGGGCTTCCCTGGTGGCGCAGTGGTTGAGAATCTGTCTGCTAATGCAGGGGACACGGGTTCGAGCCCTGGTATGGGAGGATCCCACATGCCGTGGAGCAACTAGGCCCGTGAGCCCCAACTACTGAGCCTGTGTGTCTGGAGCCTGTGCTCCACAACAAGAGAGGCCGCAATAGTGAGAGGCCCATGCGATGAAGAGTGGCCTCTGCTTGCCACAACTAGAGAAAACCCTCGCACAGAAACGAAGACCCAACACAGCAAAAATAAATAAATAAGTTAATAAACTCCTATTCCCAATATCTAAAAAATAAAAAATCTTCCAACAAACAAAAGTCCAGAACCAGATGGCATCAGAGGTGAATTCTATCAAACATTTAGACAAGAGCTAACACCCAACCTTCTCAAACTCTTCAGAAATTTTCAGGGGAAGGAACACTCCCAAACTCATTCTATGAGGGCACCATCACCCTGATCCCAAAACCAGACAAAGATACTACAAAAAAAGAAAATTATAGACCAATATCACTGATGAATATAGATGTAAAAATCCTCAACAAAATACTAGCAAACAGAATTGAACAACACCTTAAAAGGATCATACACCATGATCAGGTGGGGTTTATCCCAGAGATGCAAGGATTCTTCAATACACACAAATCAATCAATGTGATACACCATATTAACAAATTGTAGAATAAAAATATGATCATCTCAATAGATGCAGGAAAAGCTTTTGACAAAATTCAACACCCATTTATGATATAAAAAAAGCTCTCCAGAAAGTGGGCACAGAGAGAACCTACCTCAACATAATAAAGGCCATATATGACAAACCCACAGCAAACATCATTCTCAATGGTGAAAAACTAAAAGCATTTCCTCTAAGATCAGGAACAAGACAAGGATGTCCACTCTCACCACTATTACTCAACATAGTTTTGGAAGTCCTACACACAGCAATCAGAGAAGAAAAAGAGATAAAAGGAATACAAATTGTAAAAAAAGAAGTAAACTTGTCACTGTTTGCAAATGATACGGTACTCTACATAGTGAATCCTAAAGATGCCACCAGAAAACTACTAGAGCTAATCAATGAATTTGGTAAAGTTGCAGGATACAAAATTAATGCACAGAAATCTCTTGCATTCCTATACACTAACAATGAAAGATCAGAAAGAGAAATTAAGGAAACAATCCCATCCACCATTGCAACAAAAAGAATAAAATACATAGGAATAAACCTACCTAAGGAGGTAAAAGACCTGTACTCAGAAAACTATAAGACACTACTGAAAGAAATCAAAGATGATATAAACAGATGGAGGTATAAACCATGTTCTTGGATTAGAAGAATCAATATTGTGAAAATGACTATACTACCCAAAGCAATCTACAGATTCAATGCAATCCCTGTCAAATTACCAGTGGCATTTTCTACAGAACTAGAACAAAAAAATCTTAAAATTTGTATGGAGACACAAAAGACCCCGGATAGCCAAAGCAGTCTTGAGGGAGATTAAAAGAGCTGGAGGAATCAGACTTCCTGACTTCAGACTATACTACAAAGCTACAGTAATCAAGACTATATGGTACTGGCACAAAAACAGAAATATAGATCAATGGAACAGTATAGAAGGCCCAGAGATAAACCTACGTATCTATGGCTAACTCATCTATGACAAAGGAGGCAAGGATATACAGTGGAGAAAAGACAGTCTCTTCAGTAAGTGGTGCTGGGAAAACTGGACAGCTACACGTAAAAGAATGAAATTAGAACACTCCATAATACGATACACAAAAATAAACTCAAAATGGATTAGAGACCTAAATGTAAGACTGGACACTATAAAACTCTTAGAGGAAAACATAGACAGAACACTCTATGACATAAATCACAGCAAGATCCTTTTTTGACCCACCTCCTAGAGAAATGGAAATAAAACCAAAAATAAACAAATGGGACCTAATGAAACTTCAAAGCTTTTGCACAGCAAAGGAAAACATAAACAAGACGAAAAGACAACCCTCAGAATGGGAGAAAATATTTGCAAATGAAGCAAATGACAAAGGATTAATCTCCAAAATTTACAAGCAGCTCATGTAGCTCAATATCACAAAAACAAACAACCCAATCCAAAAATGGGCAGAAGACCTAAATAGACATTTCTCCAAAGAAGATATACAGACTGCCAACAGACACATGAAAGGATGCTGAACATCACTAATCATTAGAGAAATGCAAATCAAAACTACAGTGAGGTATCACCTCACAGCAGTCAGAATGGCAATCATCCAAAAATCTACAAACAATAAATGCTGGAGAGGCATTTACTGGAAAAAAGGGAACACTCTTGCACTGTTGGTGGGAATGTAAATTGTTATAGTCACTATGGAGAACAGTATGGAGGTTCCTTAAAAAACTAAACATAGAAGTACCATACGACCCAGCAATCCAACTACTGGGCATTTACCCTGAGAAAACCATAATTCAAAAAGAGTCATGTACAACAATGTTCATTGCAGCTCTATTTACAATAGCCAGGACATGGAAGCAACCTAAGTGTCCATCGACAGATGAATGGATAGAGAAGATCTGGCACATATATACAATGGAATATCACTCAGCCAGAAAAAGAAATGAAACTGAGTTATTTGTAGTGAGGTGGATGGACTCAGAGTCTGTCCTACACAGTGAAGTAAGTCAGAAAGAGAAAAATAAATACCGTATGCTAACAGAGATATATGGAATCTAAAGAAAAAAAAGTTTATGAAGAACCTAGGGGCAGGACAGGATTAAGGACACAGACGTAGAGAAAGGACTTGAGGACACAGGGAGGAGGAAGGGTAAGCTGGGACAAAGTGAGAGAGTGGCATGGACATATATACATTACCAAATGTAACATCGATAGCTACTGGGAAGCAGCCACATAACACAGGCAGATCAGCTCGGTGCTTTGTGACCACCTAAAGGGGTGGGATACGGAGGGTGGGAGGGAGATGCAAGAGAGAGGGGATATGGTGATATATGTATAGGTATAGCTGATTCACTTTGTTATACAGCAGAAACTAACACACCATTGTAAAACAATTATACTCCAATGAAGGTGTAAAAGGAAAAAAAAAAAGAAAAAGAAAGCCCAGATATAAATCTACACACCTATGGTCAACTAATCTATGACAAAGGAGGCAAGACTATACAATGGAGAAAAGACAGTCTCTTCAATCAATGGTGTTGGGGAAAATGGACACTTACATGTAAAAGAATGAAATTAGAACACCCCCTAACACCACACAGAAAAATAAATTCAAAATGGATTAGGGACCTTAATGTAAGACCGGACAGTATAAAACTCTTAGAGGAAAACATAGGAAGAATACTCTGACATAAATCACAGCAAGATCATTTTTGATCCACCTCCTAGAGTAAGGCAATAAAAAAGAAAACTAAACAAATGGGACCTAATGAAACATAAAAGCTTTTGCAAAGCAAACTACAAACAAGACGAAAAGACAGCCCTCATAATGGGAGAAAATATTTGCAAACGAATCAATGGACAAAGGATTACTCACCAATATATATAAACAGCTCATGCAGCTCAATATTAAAAAAACAAACAATCCAATACAAAAATGGGCAGAAGATCTAAATAGACATTTCTTCCAAGAAGACATAGAGATGGCCAAAAAGCACATGAAAAGCTGCTCTACATCACTAATTATTAGAGAAATGCAAATCAAAACTACAATGAGGTATCACCTCACACCTGTTAGAATGGGCATCATCAGAAAATCTACAAACAACAAATGCTGGAGAGGGTGTGGAGAAAAGGAACCCTCTTCCACTATTGGTGGGAATGTAAATTGATACAGTCACTATGGAGAACAGTATGGAGGTTCCTTAAAAAACTAAAAATAGAATTACCATATGATCCAGCAATCTCACTACTGGGCATATACCCAGAGAAAACCATAAATCAAAAAGACACATCCACCACAATGTTCATTGCAGCACTATTTACAATAGCCAGGTAATGGAAGCAACCTAAATGCCCACAGACAGACGAATGGATAAAGATGTGGTACATATATACAATGGACTATTAGCCATAAGAAGGAATGAAATTGGGTCATTTGTAGAGAAGTCGATGGATCTAGAGACTGTCATACAGAGTGAAGTAAGTCAGAAAGAGGAAAACAAATATTGTATATTAATGCATATATGTGGAACTTAGAAAAATGGTACAGATAAACCAGTTTTCAGGGCAGAAATAGAGACACAGATGTAGAGAACAAACGTTACCCAAGGGGGTAACGCCATGGCGGGGGCGGGGGGGATAAATTGGGAGACTGGGATTGACATGTATACACTTATAGGTATAAAATAGATAACCAATAAGAACCTGCTGTATAAAAAAATAAAATTTAAAAAATAAAACAGAAAATAAAGTTCTTCCCTTCCCATAGATGTATTTATATGAATGAATTGTTTCCATGCTTATATCTATAAATACAAAAAAGAGGAATAAAACCTACTTTGAACCAAAAAAGAAAAAAAAAAAACAGAACCCACCAGCTATACAGATGAAAACCCTATCAGGGCACTTGCTCCAGCAGTAAACAATTCTGAAGTTGGTCAGAGGTGGGGAATCGTCTCGCATGCAGCCAGCAGCCCCCCACCCCGCAAGGAGCGTCCTCATTGCAAAGCTGGGGGACCATGCCGAGGCGTCTGTGAGTAAACGTGAGCTGAGCCCCAGGCCAGCTGCTGCTGAACTGTTCCCACCCTTCCCAGGTAAAACACCTGAATGTGTGCAAGGACTTGAAAGCCTACAGGAAGGGCCGTGGAGCCACACCAGCGACAGCACGCAGGCCGACTTGGTGCCTGCAGGCCAGCCGGGATGGTTCTGGCCGCGGGCGCTCTTCTGGAAGCTTTCCATTTCCCTGCCTGAGGCACCCCTCCTGTCCCGGCCCCCACTGCTTTTTTCTTTCCTCACCTCTGCCCGGGGAGAAATTCCAGCGGCAGGTATGGATGACACATCCTCTTCTTTAGCAGGTGGCAGCCCGGCAACTCCTGCAGAAAGTCCAGCAGAGCCCCACTCACACCGGGCCACCCACAAATCCGTGGCCCCTCACTCCCTCCCACCAGCCCAGCCCCGACACTGCTGACGGGGCAGAGAATATGGCGTCAGGCACAGTGGCAGGGGCTCTTGCTGCCTGGAGCGGTGTTTATATTGACCTCAGCCCACGCACACCTGGGGAGGGCTCACCGGCACGGGCAGGCTGCCCAGGTCAGCCAATCCTCGCCCATCAGGAGTTCACAGTTGCAGAAAATGGAACTTGCTGCACCGGCCAGGTCCAAGGAACAGGTGTGGGCTCCTGAGTCAGGATAGACAAGGGGCTGCAGCTCTGGCTTGTTTTCTAATCTTTTTTTTTTTTTTTTTTTGCGGTACGTGGGCCTCTCACTGCTGTGGCCTCTCCCATTGCGGAGCACAGGCTCCGGACGTGCAGGCTCAGCGGCCATGGCTCACGGGCCCAGCCGCTCCGCGGCATGTGGGATCCTCCCGGACCGGGGCACGAACCCGTGTACCCTGCATCGGCAGGCGGACTCTCAACAACTGCGCCACCAGGGAAGTCCTGTTTTCTAATCATTTTATCTGGTCCATGAGTGGGAGACAACTTTAAGAAGACCCTCTCGTAATGAGAGGAACCCAGGTGTCAGGGAGAGGAGGGGTGGTGGATGGAGATAGAGGCCTGGTGCCCCGGCGGCACTGGAAGCCTCTGGAAGACACGGTGGAGGGAGGCCACACAGAGTGAAGCCCAGGGTCACAGACCTGTCCAGGAGCTGCTGTTTGCTAGTTCAGGTCCTGCTCTGAGGTGCTCAGGGTCAGCTCTGACCAACAGGTGAGGTGGGGGTGCTCTGCAATGAGGGCTATGTGCACGGTTCCTGTGTGCCCAGCCCTGCCGGGTGCCTGCCCAGGCGAGCTCTGTATCCTGCGAGGGGCCTGACCATGAGAGCCCCGTGGGCTGCTGGGTACATGCCCAGGTGAGCTCCATATCCTGGGAGGGGGCTGTCCATGAGAGCCCCGTGGGCTGCTGGGTACCTGCTCAGGTGAGCTCCATATCCTGGGAGGGGGCTGTCCACGAGAGCCCCGTGGGCTGCTGGGTACCTGCTCAGGTGAGCTCCATATCCTGGGAGGGGGCTGTCCATGAGAGCCCCGTGGGCTGCTGGGTACCTGTTCAGGTGAGCTCCATATCCTGGGAGGGAGCTGTCCATGAGAGCCCCGTGGGCTGCTGGGTACCTGCTCAGGTGAGCTCCATATCCTGGGAGAGGGCTGTCCACGAGAGCCCCGTGCACTGGGAGGGGTGTACAAACAAGCTCCCTCTCTTTGCAGCTGGCACAGAGTTGCTTAGGATGTAGATTGAAATCAGCCGAGGGCAGAGGTCAGGAGCAGCGTCGGGGGTCCCTTGGGTGTGGCCACCCAGGGAAGCCCTCCTGAATCCTGAGGTGCAGGGGTTTTTGGGGTCGGTCATGTCGACATGAGGACCACCATGTGCCCGACCTCAGCCTCCAGCCCCCGGGGAAGGAAGCCCCACTGTGTATCATGCCGTCAGCACAGAGCAGCCTGGAGCGAGGCCCATGGAGCACGGACACTCCCGTCAGACTCAAGGTGACCTCTGGAGCCAGGACAGAGGCTCGGCCTCTCTGTGGGCAGGTGAACCTGCACCACACAGGCCCTGGTGCAATGCCCGTTCCGTGGGGTCAGCATGGGTGCACGCGGGTCAGCCAGTGTCCCTGTGCCTCAGCCTGTGACCGCTGACCACACTGTCCTGCTCTGCTCACAAGAGCGAGGCCAATGGAGGGACAACGGGGGTGGGAACAAAGCCGGGTCACAGTCAGGTGAGATAAGGGTCCAGGGAGCGAGAACCCGGCTGCTCTTGCCTAGTGCGCTGAGAGCTGACGTCCGCCCTGTAGTCAGTCAGTCGTCTCCCCATATCCTGAGATAGGGCTGCCTTTCCTGCACCCTGGGACAGGGTCATGCCTGTGTATACAGCAGGACACACAGCGGTGCCTGCTGCAAGCCCGATGCCTGCCCTCGCCATGTAGCTGGGGCTTGGTGACAGGGGACATCCCGACAGGACATGGGGCCGGCCCCGGGGAGGATGTTGGGGTGAAGCGTTTGGGAGCGTCTGCAGGGAACACCCACCTGTCAGCACATGGGGACTGAGGACACCTGCCAAGGGGGGGCAGGCGGGGAGCCCAGGGAGGGTCCTGGGTCATCCCCGAGGCTGGAGAAGGGGTGGTAGCTGCGGGAGATGGCGGTTGGGACGAAGAGCTTACCACCCGACAGGAGATAGGCCCGCCGGGGCAGCAGGGGGAGGTGAACACTGTGCCCGACAGAAGGACGGAGAGACCAGCAGGCCCAGCCGTGGGCGTGGGTATCCGGGCTGCTCTTTGTTGGCCCGAACCCGAAGGGCCCCCAGCGGCCCGGAGCCCGGCTCCGCCCCCAGCGCTCGGGGCCCGGCTCCGCGCCCGGAGCCCGGCTCCGCCCCCAGCGCCCGGGGCCCGGCTCCGCCCCCAGCGCCCGGGGACTGGGTCCCGCTCCGGCCCCAGCGCCCGGGGCCCGGTTCGGCGCCCAGCACCGCTGGAAAACACCCCGTGTCCAGCCAGACCCCAGCCAGGAAGAGAAGACCCGTGTACAGCCTTAACGTGATTAATATGCCCAGAAGTGTCCTTTAAAGTCGGCCTCTCCTCTGGCTCTGATTCTACACTGAATGGTGCAGATAGCCAAGCAGGAGCAGACCAGCATCCCTGGTCAGGTACACCCACAGTGGCCACCCCCAGGAGAGCCTAGAGCTACGGGTACCCACGATGGCCCAAGAGTTGGGGCGGATGCAAGAGGTCCAGCCAGCAGGGAGTGTTGCTTTGTGCATGGGATCAGAGGTCGGCTCTGGGCATACCTCAGTCAGGTGTACACCGGGGTGTATGGACAGCAGATGGGAGATGTGAGGGCACCTGGGCTCCCCAGAAAAACCTTCAGGCCAAATTTAGCCCCCAACCAATCTCCCGGGCTAGCCCGCCCACCCCCCTGCCCCCCACCTCCTGCAGAAGGAAGGCAGGCTCAGGGAAGGCTTCCTCTAACAGGGCCCCTTGGCTGGAGACAGGGACCACTCACCTGAGGACCCGTGCGTCCTGCAGTAAGGCCAACCCTACCCCAAAACCCACATCCTTACCCCTCCTTCTGTGGGGCATCGTGTGCCTCCCAGTCTTCCCACATGGCATCCGGGGCCTTGTCTCCAAATGCCACCACTGCCTGGAATGAGCCCGTGTCCACGGGAAGAAGAGTCAAAGGGGCATGGCAGGAGTCAAACGGAAACTGGTGGAGAGAGGGAGCAGCAGAGGAGAGAGACAAGAAGAGAGGGAGAGTTAGCAGCAGGCCTGCAGCCGGGCCTGCAGCCGTGAGGACGCCCGCGCCGGGGCCGGGGAGCCTGGCGAATGTGCTGCCTCACCAGCTCACCCACAACGGGCTGTAGTCTCTCCTCCCGCCCCCCCTCCCCCCCGGCCAGTCAGCAGGGGCACAGCATCATTTCAGAGGACAGAACAAGATGACAAGACGCATCCAGTGTCCCGGAAGAACAGAGATGGGAGGTGTGTGGCCGGACACTCCTCCCACCCAGGCCCACTCTCTGGATCCCTGAGTCTCTTTGGGTGCTCATCCGGGGTCAGCCTTTGCCGCCTGCAGGTCCTGAAGCCCAGCTGAAGGGTGAGCGGGCCATAAAACAAGCAGAACCCCTCTCTGAACCCCTCTCAGCTCCGTGAGCCCCAGCTCTGAATACAGGAAGAGCTCAGCGCAGCGAGCAAGGTGGCAGGAATACCGTGCCAGGGGTGCTACCCAGTGATTCCGGCTTCCTCATGGGCTTCCACTAGGAAACCGAGGATGCACTGCTCCAAAAGGGCCCAGGATGCAATAAACTCACTTGAGAATTCATCAAGGCTTCTAAAACCGTATATTTGAGAAGTTCACTTGAGACACTAAATTATTTGCTGACAGAAAAACATTTGAGGGATTAATATAATGAAATGGAAACATGCAGACCAGTGTCACTCCCATGTGAAACATGGGGAGGAAGGACCCCCTCTCCCCAACAAAGTCCGGAGGCCTCAGAACTCCCAACACCCCCTCCCCCTCAACACACACTATTTGGGGCCTCTCTTCTGCTTGAAGAGCTCCCGATAGCAGCTGATCACGTTGTTCACGCCCCGGCAGACGCGGAGGCTGCGCTCCAGGTTGGGATCGTTGTCCCTGACGATCTGCAGGCCAGCATCGAAATGTGCTAGGGCCTTGGCCAGGTGCCTGGCCGTGAGCTGGCGGGAAGCCGTCGAGCTGTCCTCACCCTCCTCCCCGGCTGCCAGCTCCTGCTCCAGCCCCACCAGCTCCTCGTTGGACAGGTCTGCGCCCTGGCTCTGCAGCAGCTCAGCCACATCCGCCTCTGCCACCTCCCCGAAACCCAAGCCGTGCGCCAGCGCCACAACGTCCCGCCTGATCTGCGGGAGGGCCTCCCCGGGTCGGGGGCTGGCGTCGTGCTGGAGGCACTCGGGCCACAGCTTCCTCCAACCCCGGTTCAACGTCGCGGGCGGAACCTCCTCCCAGGACTCGAAGATGTTGTGCACAGCGTCCAGGATGCTATAGTCCCGCCAGAAGTCCGAGGCCGCTGACCGCTCGCCGGCGCCTCCCGCCCTCGCCGCCAAGAGGCGGAAGACCCTCCGCAGGTAGCAGGCCTTGAACGTGGCGACCACGTCCTGGGTCATGGGCTGGATGAGGGCCGTGGTGTCCTTGGGCAGGTACTCCACGCGCACGTGGTCGGAGAGGTCGTCCAGGTTCCCTGGGCGGCCGGGAGTGCTGTCCAGGACGAGCAGAGCTTTATACGGGAGCCCGTGCCGGGCGCAGTACCTCTCCACAGCGGGGCAGAAGAAGTGCACGAACCACTCCTGGAAGAGGCTCACAGTGACCCAGGCCTTCCTGTGCGAGCGCCACAGCACGGGCAGGTTAGGCTTGGAGAAGCCCCGGAGGGCGCGCGGGTTCTCTGAGGGGTATACCAGCAGCGGCTTCAGCTTGAAGTCGCCGGCGGCGTTGCTGCCGAGCAGCAGGGTCAGGAGATCTTGGGCGGCTGTGAACCCGGGGCCTGGCTTCTCCGCCACGGAAGGGCCCGTCCTGCCCGGCAGCCGCCTCCAGAAGAGCCGGGTCTCGTCCACGTTGAACACCTGCCGGGCCGTGTAGCCGCCCTCCTGGATCACCCTCCGCAGCAGCGCCGGATACCTGCGCGCAGCCTCTGCGTCTGCGCGCGCCGCCTCGCCTCCGGCCCCGAGGCTGCGCAGCCCGTGCCGCGCCTTGAAGCGCGCGAACCAGCCGCGGCTGGCGCCGAAAGTCTCAGCCTCGGAGCCCTCACCCTGCGCCCGCTTGAGCTCCTCAAACAGGCTGCGGGCCTTCTCCTGGACGAGCACCACGCTGACCGGCACGTCACGCCGGTTCTGGTCCTCGATCCACACGCTCAGCAGCCGCTCCATGTTCTCCATCACCAGGCTGCGGCTGCGCGTCAGCTTACAGGCCGCGTGCGGGGTGGCCGCCTGGGAGCTCGCTCGGATCTTGTCCTTGTTGTCACGAATGGTGGCCACAGTGGAGGTGGAGAGACCCAGTGCCCTCCCGATTCGGCTGAGCTTCTCTCCGGCTTCGAAGCGCCTCAGTACCTCCAGCTTCACCTGCAGGTTGATGGCCTTTCGGTCCCGCTTGGCACTTCGGCGCTGGCCCGCCCTCGGCGGCCTCTTCAGGGGGAGCTTCGGGCCCGCATCACTCTCTCCGGACACCACAACAGAATATTTACGTTCCCGCCCTGAGCCCGCTGATTTCAGGGCCGCTGCCGCCCCAGCCCTGACCCGCTGTAAAATGGGGAGACAACGTTTACCGGTGGGAAGTGCCGACGGGCCTGGGTAAAACCCTTAGAGGTCACTGACTAGTCTCTCTCTTTAGGTGGGAGATTCGGGGCCACATCCGGCCACTCGATGAGTTCTGGCCCCGTGGACTAAATAAACCTCACCCCCAGGATTGCAGCAAGCCTCTGGAAACCCTCTACCACTTTCCGAGGGAGCCCCCCGCTGACACCACCATCCCCAGTCACCTACTCGCCGGCCTCCTGAAGCATCCAGGGTGGCGTAATAAACCACAAACTGATGTCAGACCAAACACAGAACCCAGAAATTACCAGCACGTCATAGCTGGGCCCAGGAACGGGCAGCCACAGTGTATAAACCTCGGCTCAGAGCTTGGTGGCAACCCGGGAAAGCAGAGGAACGAGCTGTCCATGGAGCCGACACGCTTCATGGCCCCGAGCTTGCAAGACCTTGAGCAATGTCATTAATTAAGGGTGTCAGGACTCGAGGTTTTTGTTTTGTGTGTTGTTTTGATTTTTTGGTTGGTTTGGCCAAGCCGCGCGGCAAGGGGGATCTTAGTTCTCCAGCCAGGGATCGGACCCGTGCCCCCTGCCGTGGAAGAGTGGAGTCCTAACCACTGGACCACCAGGGGAGTCCCCGTTTTGGGTTTTTTTAATGGAGGAAATACTTGTGCAGGGTTCAATTACCCAGACGGGCTCCTGGAGAACCCGGCGAGGGGCAGGCCTGCCTCCAGCCTTGGGGCCCCGAGGTGGCCAAGGAGACCCATTTCCCAGTGTCCTTCCACAGGGGGGTGGGCCGAGCACCTTGTTTCTTCCAGGAGCAGCACCTCTCAGAGCCCAGCTCTACACTCTCGACTGATGATGGGAGTTTGACAGTAAAGCAGCCCTGGGTGTTCTCTGAGAGCTGCCGGCAGGACACCGGCTGAGCCGGACTTGGACAGATCTAGGCAGGGCCACCGCAGGCATTCCCAGGCCTCACAGTGTCTCAGGAAGACCAGGAGTGGCAGTCAAGGGTGGGAAAGGCCAGGGTGTGGTCCACTCTCCCCCCTCACCTGGCAGGAGACCCCAGCCATGCTCCTTGGCTGGTCTGCCCTCCTTCCCATGTGTGAGCAAGTCCCTCTGTCCTCCTGGGGAAGCCTCCTGGGTTACCCACCAGGATCAAAGACATGCAGGCACCCCGTGACACAGAGATAAGCTTTGGTCCCTGTGTCTTGAGGCCATCCAGAGGACAGGCAGGCCCAGGGGCAGAAGAGCCAGAGGGGCAACAGCCAAGATGAGGGTGTGTGTTCTGGGATGAGAAACCAACAGCGGCCCACATTCCCTAGCGGGGCTGGGCACATGACTCCAAGAGAGCCACTAAAAAGAAAGGCTGGAGCTGCCTGTGCCACTGGAAGGGACCTCAACACAAGACGAAGTGAAATCAGTGAGGTGCAGAGCATTAATGGGGCTTCCTTTGGAAATGTCTGTGTGCCCCGTTCATACACACGCCCGTGTGTGTGAACTGTACGTGTGTACAGGAAAGAGGAAGGGTGTACGATGGGTGGCAGTGGCCATCTCCAGAGACGAAGACTGGCTGTGGGGTTTCAACGTTATGTGCTTCTCTTAAGGTTTGAATTACTTTATAATGCATATACATGTTTTATATACATTTAAAATTTTTCTTTAAAACGGGAGGATAAATAACGACTGCTGTATTTCTATCTCTGTGCAAGAGAGACTACAACTACAGTAAGTCCCCTACGTATGAACGAGTTCCGTTCTGAGAGCACGTTTGTAAGTCCAATGTGTTCGTAAGTCCAACGACGTTAGCCTAGGTACCCAACTTACACAATCGGCTATACAGTACTGTACTGGAATAGGTTTATAATACTTTTCACACGAATAATACATAAATAACAAACAAACACAAAAAATAAAGAAAACCTTTTTAATCTTACAGTACAGTACCTTGAAAAGTACCGTAGTACAGTACAACAGCTGGCATCCAGGGCTGGCATCAAGGGAACAGGCAGGAAGAGTTACTGACTGGAGGAGGAAGAGGAGGTGGGAGATGGTAGGGCTGAAGGATCGTCAGCAGTAGGAGACGGAGGGCAAGTTGCAATTTCACTCACGCCTGACGTGGATGGCACAGGTTCTGGCTCCTTGCTGGATTTAATTCTATCTACCCTCTTGTAAAAACGATCCAGTGATGTCTGGGTAGTAGCTCTTTTTTTCTCGTCATAGATGACACGGTAGCACTGGATTGCATTCTGAACGGCTGCTGCAACCTTCGTGTACCGTTCTACATTCGGGTCCTGTGCCTCAAACACTAACAGCGCCTCCTCAAATAAAGAAAACCCCCTTGCCATTTCCTGCGTTGTGAATCTCTTCGGTTCTTCAGTTACTTCTTCTTCCTCCTGTCCCTCTTCATCCTTTCTCTGGGCCTCCAGTTCCATCAGGTCTTCATTAGTGAGCTCCTCATGTTGCACAGCAAGGAGTTCAATGAAGTCGTCCTCTTGCAGATCTAGCTCCAGCTTCTCGCTGAGGGTCACTAAGTTGCTGAAGACCTCTTTGGACTCCTCATCCACCTTCTCAAATCCACGAAAATCGTGAACAAACTTCGGGCAAAGGTTCTTCCAAACCCCATTCATGGTGACGGCCGTAACCTCACTCCAGGCAAAGTCAATGTTTTTTATGGCCTTGTAGATGTTATAGTCCTTCCAAAATTGTCGCAAGGTTGTTCCTGATTCGTCACTCGCCTTTACTGCCTGACGAAAAGTGTGACGTAAGTAGTATTTCTTGAAAGTCGCTATAACTCCCTGGTCCATAGGTTGGATGAGCGCTGTAGTATTCAGTGGCAGATGCACTACTTTGACGTTGGGATGAAAGTCGTCCATGAATGGGGGGTGGCCCGGAGCATTGTCAAGCAGCAAAAGAATGTTGAATGGGACGTCCTTCTCCAAGCAATATTTCTCTACCTCCGGGATAAAGTGGTGGAAAAACCAGTCCTGGAAAATGGCCTGTGTAACCCAGGCTTTGGGGTTACTCTTCCACACAACAGGAAGAGAGCCCTTGGCTATGTTTTTAAGGGCTCTTGGGTTCTCTGAATGATAAACTAAGAGAGGCTTCAGCTTCATATCACCAGAGGCATTGCCACCAAACAACAGCGTGAGCCTATCCTTTGATGCTTTATAGCCCGGCATCAACTTTTCCTCCTTACTGATGTAACTTCGGTCCGGCATCCTCTTCCAGTACAATCCTGTCTCGTCCACATTAAACACCTGCTCGGGTAAATACGCGCCTTCATCAATAATTTCTCGAAGCGTTTCAGGAAATTCCCGGGCAGCTATCGTATCTGTACTTGCTGCCTTGTCACTTACTTTTACATTGTGAAGTTTGGCTCTAGCCTTGAACCGGTGAACCCAGCTACGGCTGGCATTAAAAGATTTGCCCTCTGATTCTTCGCCGTGTTTCTTCTTCAAGTCTTCATAAAGGCTCTTAGCTTTCTCTTGAATCAGCATTAAGCTGAGTGGGACTCGACGCTGACGCTGATCCTGCATCCACACACTGAGAAGTTTCTCCATCTCCTCCATCACTTTTCCACGCTTCTTTGTTATTATTGTCGACGTCATCGGCATAGCAGACTTCACGTGTTCCATGATCTTGTCCTTGTTCTTTACGATTGAGCCGATGGTTGAACGATTCAGGTTATAAGAATGAGCGACGTCTACCATCTTTTCGCCTCGCTCCACTCTCTCAATTATTTTCACTTTTGTTTCCATCGTTATCGCGTGGCGCTTCTTAGCAGTACCAGCTACATCACCGCTGCTTTTACGCTTGCTTCCGGACATCCTGGGCTTGAAATAAAGATACTGTACTACTGTACTCTATACAGTACTGTAAAGCACACAAAAGCACAACCACTTGTAGAGGATGCACGCACATGACAATGTACGCCAGACACGTGAACTAACTTACGTGATTGGACATGCGAACGCATGTTCGCATCTTTGAAAGTTCGTAACTTGGAGGTTTGTGTGTAGGGGACTTACTGTACTCTGTATTCAAATGGTGTGAGCCTGGGGAGGCCCCATCCTCAGACCCAGGAGCTGGGAGAGGGTGAAGGGCAGGTCCTGAGCCCAGCCTGAGGGCGAGGGGTGGTGGGGGTGGGGGCTGGGCACAGCTGCGGAATGTGACCCTCCACGGCCTGGGGTGAAGGGCGGGGGAAGGCGGGCGGGGTCCCACAGGATGTGGCATCTCTGACTTTGGAGGACTCACAGCTCACCTGAGCTCCATCCGTGAAGGGCTTGGCCGGCTCTGCCAGGTCTCCAAACCGTTGGTCCTCGGGAGGGGCCTGGGCCAGGGCTGAGGGGAAAGAGCAGTGTTAGTGTCTGCAGGCCCACCCTGGGGACAAAGGGGTGAGGCACCCAGGCCCATTAATCAATCCGGAGGTCAACATGTCCTACTGGCCAGACACTCTGAGCCAGATGACACACCGCTTGCCCTCTGATTCACAGAGAACACCGTACCCTGGGTGACAGGCAGCCCCTTCCGATGCCCACACACGTACGTACCTCAAGAACACACCCAAGGCCCCTGAAACCCAAGTCACTGAAACACCAAGGAAATAGTCATTAGAAGCTTCCTTCAGCTGCAGCTCGGTGGTCAGTAAAGGGCTGACTCAGCAGGCCTGAGCTGTCCAAACCCTCCACACTCCAAACGAAAGTCTGGCCCTTGACCTGCTCCTGGGAGGAGACCTCTAAGCCCTTGGAAGATTCTGCCTGATAAGAACATCTTTGTTTACCTAAGTTCTTGGGTCACACAGATAGTTCATGCTAACAATGTGACATGGTAGTAACCCTGGGCCACACTGTACAGGTCTGACCTCTGGTGGGAGTTCAGGCTGAGTAACTAAGGTCAGTCATGTTCCATAACTCGGTGACTGACCCCCAGTAAAAATCCTGGACGTCACTGCAAGCGAGCCCCCCAGTGGCAGCATCCTGTGTGTGTCGTTGCACATCACTGCTGTGGGAATTAAGCACGACCCACACGACTCCCACAGGAAAGGACACCCGGAATCTCGTGCCTGGTATCTCCCAGACTAGGCACCTTTTTCCACCGCTGACTTTAATCTGCATCCTTTCACTGTAATAAACTACAACCACGAATATAATAGCCTTGTTGAATTCTGTGACTCCTAGCAAATCACTTGAGGCTAAGGGGGGTCTTTGGGACCCCCGAACACACAGCAACAGTGACAGCCAAGGAAGAGCTTGGGACATCATTCTGGTCTCCCTGATAGCATCAGCGCAGTCATCTCCAAAACCACCCAGAGAAAGCCAGGGCCAGGTCCTACCCTCTCCCATGTGGGGGCATCGAAGGGGCCAGCAACAGGCTGAGAGCAGGTAAGGGTACGGAGCAAAGGCAGGAGTTTTCGTGTAAACGTGAGACCATGCGGCTTCAGAGCTGAGTGGACATAACCATGCATGCCCCAGAGGATCCTCGAGAGCACCAGGCCTAAGTCCGTTCAGTGCCAGCAGGCTGCTTTCTCAACGTCCACACTCTTACGATGCAAAATCTCTTCTAATAGTGCGCGTCACCTAAGCACCCGTCCAGTGGGAAGCTGGGAACGGGCACAGTTCCCTAAGAACAGGCCCCTAAGACGACAAATGCTGCCCATGGCTCAGAGAGCAGCCCAGCATGACAGCCAGACACCCTAGGAGGACTGTGGACCCATGCGTACAAGGTGTCTCACCTGCACCTCACGTTCATGCCTGGGTGAAAACCAGTCATGCATTATCAAGGTTTTCTTTAGCAGCAGCTAGATCCAGTTTGCAGTTTTTCCAACATGTGCAGAACCAGCTGCATGCTGTCCCCCTGGGAGACCCCAGCACCATCCAGCAGCAGCCCCACCTCCCAGCCCCTCCTTTGAGTCTCTAACTGTCATAATTCCGACCTCTTCCCGGAGCGGACACAGTTCCCTGCAGTTCCTACCGCCATGACACCTTAGAGTTCTTTCTCTACTTTTTTACTCCTTCAATGCCTAGGTTACACTCTCTATATTAAATCCCCTCTCTTAAAACAAGTGGTGTGTTAGCAGTTCCTCAAAAGGCCAGAGTTACCATGTGATCCAGCAATTCCACTCCTAGGTATATAACCAAGAGAATAAAGTATACGTAAGTTCACGTCAGCATTAATCGTAACAGCCAAAAGGTACAAACAACCCAAATAACCGTAACAGATAAATGAATAAACAGAATGTGGTATAACCACACAACAGAATATGACTAGGCATAAAGATGAGTGACGTACTACACTGTGGATGAACGCTGGAAACACTACACTCGATGAAAGAAGCCCATCATAAAGAGCCATGTATGACTCCAGCAAATGTATGATACCATTTAATAAAACGTCCAGAATAAGAAAGTGTACAGAGACACAAAGCAGGCTCCTGGCTGCCAAGGCACTAGGAAAGGGAAGAATGGGGAGTGGCTGCTGGCGGGCACGGAGTTTATTTGAAGGTGATGACATTAGACATGGGTGATGGTTGTACAAACCTGTGACTATACATTAAAACCCACTAAGTGTACCATTTTTTGATTATGTGGGTTAGAGCCTAATAAAGCTGGGTTTTTGTTTGCTTAAGTGCTATGGTTTCCACCCCTCGATACAAGGGGCCAAGCAGGCAAAAGGAACTGCACAAATACACATGAGTAAATAAGTAAACACATGCCAGGGTGGACCGAGGCGGTAACCAACCATCTCTCCTCCCTGCTGCACGGCTGTCACCTCCTCACAGGTGCGGAAGCACACGTCCAAGGTGAAGACGTCACAAAGCACGAACTGCAAAGCCACCCCTGGCCGGGCCAACCTCTGTGCCCACCTCCTCTTGCCTCCACCCCCTCTAGAGAAAGAAACACACCCTACTTGTGATTGGAGGTCTCACTGTCCAACTCTCAAACCAGACTGAGCTCCAACAGGCCAAGGACCTTGCCTCTCTCCCTTCCCTGCTGGACCCACAGGGCCTGCCACATGGCATGCACTCCGTGACTTTGTCAGGAAGGAGAAAAGGAAGAGAAAGAAGGCCAGTGCACCTGAGCAGGGGAAATGCTACGCCAACCCCAGGCTCACACCTCTGGAGGCTAAGAGTCTAGAAAAGTCTCCAAACATGTCACAGCTTCTGAGTCTTCTTCCCAGAGATGAGGACACAGGGCCTGGGCAGAGCGGGCAGGCACTCAGGACCCGGCGTCATGAGTTGTGTCCCCCTGCACTTTCCCTGCCCCCAAGCCCAGTCCCCCGTGGCTCACCAGTCTCCTGCAACATCTGAGCGAGGTCCTCCACGAGTGCCACAGCCTCCTCGCCACTCTCGGGGCACTGGGACTCCACCCAGACCCGGGTGTCAGGTGGCAGCACGCCCAGGAACTGCTCCAGCACCAGCAGCTCCAGCATCTGCTCCTTGGAGTGCACCTCGGGCCGCAGCCACTGGCGGCACAGCTCCCGGAGCCGGGCCAGCGCCTCGCGGGGCCCTGCTGCCTCCTCATAGCGGAAGCTCCGGAAGCACTGCCGGGGGTCCCTACCAAGCCCAGGCAACAGGGTTTGGGGCTGAGGCTTGAAGAACGGTTCAGGATCCCACAGGGCGGCCTCATCCTCCTCCATCTTGATGATCACGAGCTCTTCCTGACCGATGGGTGCTGGGTCGGCTGCCATGGCGAAACCTGGGGAAGCTGGCCTCTCTGCCTTCACTCAGGCCACACACACCGTCTTCCTGGGACACACACCCACCCAATCAGGGCCATGGACCACCCACACCCCTCCACCGACTCACAGCCTGCAAGGTCACTTGCTGTGGCGGAAACTGTCCCCACACCTGGCCAGCTGACAACCTGGCAGGGGGACACCTCCAGCCTCGACCTCCCTATCTGTGCCCTCAAGAGGATGCCTCACACTGGGAATCTGGTTAGGACAGTGAGGGAGCGCTTCCTGCAGGGAAGCCTACAGGAGTTCAGGCCAGACTGGGCCCGTAGGAGGGCTGCTCCTGGGGATGGGGCGTGGACGTGTCCAGTGTCTCAGTGGTGGAGAGAACCCCATCAGCAGCCAAGCAGAGGTGCTGGCGGGAACTAGCAGAGACTCAGTGCCCAGGGAGGGTCCGTGCCCAGGGAGGCTCTGTGCAAGTGAAGGATGCAGTCTGTGGGGCACTAGAAAGAGTGATGTGGGGGACAGGCTGGAAGGCCAAGATGGTAGTGGGGACGGCTGCAGTGCAGCCGCACAGGGAGAGCAAGAGCTGGTTCCTACACTGGAAGGACTTCCTTCCCTCATGGCACAATCCTATGGGGCCTGAGAGGCTCGGCCCAACTCAACTAGTCAAGGTCAACAATGGACAGTGAGAGAGACGTCCACGCTACAGTGCTAAACAAGAAAGTAAGCTGTGGTCCTCCTCAATTGACATGATCCCACTAATGTTAAAATTTCAAAACAAAAAACAGGAGCTACTGCTACAAGTGTTCAGAAAAGGATCCTGAAAACCAGCAACGCCTCAGCTGGCAATTCTGGAGAAAGGAACTGGGGGAGGACATCTGCTTTTTCTTTTGTAATGTCTGCAGGGCACCTGAATTTTTCTGCCAACGGCCATTTGCTACCACTGTAACTTTAGAAAAGAACACAGATTGGGACTTCTTCCCTGATGGTCCAGTGGTTAAGAATCTGCCTTCCAATGCACGGGGTGTGGGTTCAATGCCCCGTCCGGGAACTAAGAACCCACATGCCGCGGGACAATTAAGCCTGCGCGCCACAACTACTGAGCATGCGAGCCGCAACTAGAGAGAAGCCCGCGCGCAACGAGAAGCCCACGCGCCGCAATGAAGATCCCGCGTGCCGCAATTGAGACCCGACACAGCCAAAAAGAAAAATAAATAAATATTTAAGAAAAAAGAACACAGATCATTTTCAATGCCAATGCACGTCTTTAAAGCATTGGTCAGGATTCCCCTGAACCAGGCCGCCCCATCCAACAGCCCCCAACCCCCGGCTCTCACCCCCAAGTACCCTGAGATGACAGCTAGAGTAGAGGACGGTCTACGTAGCGGAAACAGCAAATGCGAAGGCTGTGTGGCCTGGGCGAACTTGCACAGCCTTCGGCCAGGGAAGGATCTGGATTTAATCCCCCTGTGCGGGGAGCGTCCCCCCACCCCGCCCGCAGTCTCACTTTATAGAGGGACGCACGCAGGTGCAGCAGGAACAAAGAGGTGGTCTGAGCTGCAGAAATCCAGGAAGACTTTCCAGGGGAGGTGAGTTTACGGGGAGCTGGGTGGAAACGTGGACAGAAGCCCAGGAATTCCGCCGAGAAAGGGACTAGCGCGGGTGCACGTGCACGACCCCCGAGGCATGGCGAGAGCCCAGCTCGGCCCAGAATCACTTCCGGTGCAGGCCCAGCCCCGCCGGACTGCATGTCCCAGCAGCCCACGCGCCGCCCTTCCCCGTGGACTCGCCGGAGTCCTCGGAAAGCAGCTGGTGTTCCCCCGCCCCCCCCTTCTCCTGCCGCCCTCTGGCCAGCTGCACACCCTACCCCGGGCTTTTCCGACGCCTCCACCGCGTCGCGCCCAGACTCACCGCCCCAGGAAGCCACGCGGACGGCGTCAAACAACACCGTGCTGGAACAAAGACCAACCACCCTGGGGCCCCAGGACCACGAGCTTCCGTCCGTCCCAAGGACTACTTCCGGTGCCTTATGCCCACCCCGCCCCTTCCCTCTCTTCCCTAGCAACCACCCACCTCCCCACGACAGGCCAGCGCACGGAGGTGAAGGGGAGGTAACAGTATACTTCTGCAACTCTTTGGCGACGTGCGGCGCCCGGAAGTGGAACGTGCGCAAGCCCGGCCCTGTCCGCGAAGCCCTCTGGGAAATGTAGTCCTTGGCCCGCCACAGTAACAGCCCGGGTGACCTATAGACACTACATTTCCCAGAAGGCAGCGAGCACCAGCGCTCGGCGCCGCCGGGAAATGGAGTTCTTCAGGGGCCTGCAAGGGGGCGCCAGTGGTGCGACTGGCGGTGTCCCGGGTTCCGAGGTAGAGTTATGGAGCCACATGGGCCCGTCCGCGCGTTGTCTCCGCCACGCCCTGCTCGCGCGACCTCATATCCCCTCGCTATCCGTCCGCTCGACTGTGCCAGGTTGCCCCTCAGCTGCCTCTCTACTCCCGCCCGGCGGATGTGGCATTTCCTCCCACCTGGTCACCTGCCTCTTGCAGCTGCTGTGCCGCACTCCGCCTCCATCGAGGCTGCTCCTGCTTCCCCGTCCTCAGGGCTTCACCAGCCAAACCGTGCTGGGCCGCCTAAACAGGCCCCTCTGTGATGCCTGGCATTTTGAAATGACCGGTTTCCAAAAGCTGGGGCAGCACCTCCCCAAAAAGCCTTCCCTATCATGTCCTCTCCTCTGACCCCAGCTAGGTTTAGGTCCCTCACAAGTCGCCCGTCATAGCCGTCGTCACACAGAATGTAACAGCCTTTGGACCGGCAGCTCCTGAAGCCAGTCTCTCCCACCCTGGTCTCCCCAACACCTAGCACATTACAAGTGCTTATAATTTGTGCAGTTTATTAATCCAGTCACCAGGCTCCTAAAAAAAGCTCTTCTACTTCTCCTTGCCATCCCTTTTGCCACTCTCCCCAAGAAAGCAAACAAGGGGCCTCATCTGACCTTTCTCCCAGGAAGGCTGGACCCTGGAACCCCTCCCTGGCCTCCGGCCCCTTTTACGTATTGACAGCAGGCCCAGCACTTCAAGTGTTAGCTGGGACAGAGGTAGAAGGAATCCTTTCTCCCAACTTTACTCTTGGCATGCGTGTGTGTGTCGCGCGCACACGTTCACGGACACATGCGGGTACCTGTGTCGAAAGGAGTCCAGGAGGCCAGGCAGCCCTGTCTCACCGCCTGTGGCTCACCTAGCTGGAGTACAAGAACTCCTTCCCTTGATGACTCTCTGGGTTTTGGTGGCCCATATGGTATGTCTACAGAGTCAAGTGGATACCCCAGTGTGCTTGCTGTTACAATCTAGGGGGACAGGAGAACAAGCTGGAATGACGGAGATAACAAGACCGTCCAAGGAGCCAATCCACTGGAATTGGAGCCATGTTTCTAACCTTGGGGAGAGGCTGGGCTGCAGCCAATGTGCTGGGAGCTGACCCTGAGGTAGCCACTGAGCCCTCAAAAATGGCTGAGATTTTCCAAAGAGCTCTAGATCTGGGAGACCATCAAAGTGTCAGAAGGCTCAGCCTCAGAGGCTGGAGGGAAGCCAAGACAACCACGGCACAGAAACCCAGGGAAGAAAATATCTCCAAACCAAGGAAAGCCACACACGCCCATAGGCTCGGGCACAGGGAAGGTACCAGAAACCTCAGACAACACAAACCGTGGAAGCCAGAAAGAGTGAGGATGGCACGGAACGTGAGCAAGGAGAGCAGGAAACCCCCACCTAGAGTTGGCTACGAAGAGTAACAACGGTGCACGGACAGGTCAGGGTTGACAAATAGGAGAGGCTTGTCTCAACCCTGGCCCCTCACCACAAGGAAGGCTACCCTGGTGGGCTGTGCTTGGCAAATGCTGTGCTACAGGGTGTGTCTCTGACACGGATGGGCACTCCTGGGTCCCGCAGCTCATCTGCCAATCAGAGAACGCCACCCTCTTGTTCCCCAAGCCTGACACTCTGGGTGCCACTGCACAAAGATGGCAGTGCATGAGGTACGAGAACCATGGGTGAGAAGTGGCAGTGTCTACCCTCCAGAAACAAAACATCATCAGACAAAGCTCATCTGAGGTCAGGCCCAAGCCCTAAATCACACAGGACAGCCAAAGAGGTCTGTCCTTCAGGGTTTGTGCCCTTGGCCACTTGCCCACCCTCTGTGGGCCCCACCTGGGGTGAGTGCAGGCTTTCTGCCAACTCCTTTGTTGCCACCATCATGGGGCCCCTTGAGGCCCCGCAACTGCCCGAGCCTGTCGCCTCCTTTCCCGCTGCAGCTCTCGGAGGTGGGCGAGGGCACAGTGGACACCCCGGGACACCCGCAGGCTGCGTTCCCGGTTGGGATCGTTCTCTATGAGGACTCGCAGGCCAGCAGCAAAGTGCGACAGCGCCTGGGCCAGGTGCTCAGGGCGCAGTGCACCCACACTTACTTCCTCAGTCTCCACACCCACCATGGCCTCCATGAGATCTGACTCTGGTCTTCTGGAGGCCAAGCCTTTCCCCGCCTCACAGGGCAGCCCAGAGTCACTGACACCCCCAACCTCCACCTCCTGGGGGATGCTGCGGGGCGAGGGCTCCCCATGGGCCTGCGGCAGGTGGGCAACACCGGCCTCAGCCACATCCCCGAGGCCTGCGTGGCTGGCTAGTGTCACAGTGCTGTGACGGAGCTGGGGGAGGGCGTTGGGCTCGGGGGCAGCAGCGGGCACGCACTCGGGCCACAGCTTCCTCCAGGCACCGTTCATGGTGGCAGGCTGCAGCTCTGCCCAGGCCTTAGCAATGTTGTCTACAGCGGTCATGACAGTATAGCTGCGCCAGAACTCCCGCACGGAGGGCCGGTCTGTACCCGCCGTCTCCTGGACCAGCTGGCTGAGCGTGCGGCGCAGATAATGGGCCTTGAAGGCAGCAATGACACCCTGGTTCATGGGCTGGATCAGGGCTGACGTGTTCTTGGGCAGGAACTCAACACGCACATGCGCTGAGAGGCCACCCAAGTGGACAGGGTGGCAGGGTGCGCTGTCCAGCAGCAGCAGGGCGCGGTGTGGGAGGCCATGGCTGGTACAGTAGCTTTCCACAGCTGGGCAGAAGCAGCCAGTAAACCACTCCTGGAAGATGCTAGGTGTCAACCAGTCATTGCGGTTGGAGCGCCAGACCACAGGCAGGCTGGCCTTGGAGCAGCCCCTGAGGGCACGCGGGTTCTCCGAGGGGTACACCAGCAGGGGCTTCAGCTTGAAGTCACCAGCCGCATTGCCACCAAGCAGCAGGGTCAGGTGGTCCTTAGAGGCCTTGGGCCCAGGCCCAGCTGTCCCCTCCAGTGCCAGAAGCATGCGCTCAGGCAGCCGCTTCCAGAACAGGCCCGTCTCGTCCACGTTGAAGACCTGCCGTGGTGAGTAGCAGCCCTCCTCCAGAATGGCGCGCAGCACCACGGGGTAGCGTGCGGCAGCCTGGGCGTCGGCCACAGCCGGCTCATCCGTCAACAGCACATTGTGGCGAACCTTGAAACGGGCAAACCAGCCATTGCTGGCCCCGAACGTCTCGGCCTGGGCGCCGCTGCCCTGCTCGTGCTGCAGCTGGGCAAAGAGCCGGCGCGCCTTGTCCTGGATAAGCAGCGTGCTGACAGGCAGGTTCTGCCGCTTCTGCTCCTCAATCCACAGGCTCAGGAGGCGTTCCATGCGGCCCATCAGCACACCCCGGCAGCGGGTCAGCTGGGTGGTGCTGACGGGCGTGGCTGCCTGGGAATTGGCCCGGATCTTATCCTTGTTCACGCGGATCGAGGCAACCGTGGAGGTGGCCAGTCCCAGGGCCCGGGCGATCTGTGTCAGCTTCTCACCCTCCTCAAACCTCCGAAGCACCTCCAACTTCACATGCAGGGTGATGGACTTCCGGTCCCGCTTGGCACTGTGGCGGAGGCCAATCCCAAGGGGCGCCTTCCCCAGCACCTGCGGGTGGGGGGTGGTCTTCATGCCGCTTCCCCGAGCCATGCACCTCAACAAGCTCTCTCCCCACTGCCCGTCCACGGTAGCTACTGCCGTGCCCACAATGGCCTCTGGGCCTCTCCCGCCACGCCCGCCTCTGCCTGAAGAGGAGAACACATGGGCATTAATGTGTGAGTACATGAGAGTCTGGACCACTGCCTGGCCTTCCCATGCTCTGACCTGAGGCCCCCAGCCCTGCTGAGCACTGCCTCAGAGGCAGGCCCAGTCCCTTCTCTCCCTAACGCTAAAGACACTGCATACACACTTCCGAGCATACTTTGCGTGTACAGGAGCATTTCATTTAGTTTTAGCTTATGAGACCAAAAAAAGTGCTGTGGGGAGACTTTGTTCTTCCCCCAGAAAACCTCTTGCAACCACAAGGAGATGCAAAGAGTCTAGAAATCCTGACCCATCTCTCAGACACTGATGAGCAGAAGCATCTCCATGCTATTCAGAGACATGGAACATCAGTGTGGGAGACTGAATAATGGCTCCTAACCACACCCACATCCACATCCCCATCCCAGGAACCTATGAGTAAGTTCACCTTTCAGGGCAAAAGGGACACTGCAGGTGTGATTAAGTTAATAATCGTGAGAGGCGGAGATTATCCTGGATTATCCCAGTGGGCCCTAAACGTAATCAGAGGGATACTTGTAAGAGGACACAGAAGATTTCACTCAGTCAGAAGGCAATGTGACCACTGAAGCCTAGAGCTTCCAGAAGGAACCAGCCCTGCCAATACCTTGATTTTAGCCCAGGAGCCCCATTTCAGATGTCGGACCTCCAAGACTCTAAGATAATAAATTTGTGTTGTTTTAAACCACTAAGTCGGGACTTCCCTGGTGGCGCAGTGGTTGAGAATCCGCCTGCCAACGCAGGGGACACTGGTTCGAGCCCTGTTCCGGGAAGATCCCATATGCCGCGGAGCAACTAAGCCCATGCGCCACAACTACTGAGCCTGCGCTCTAGAGCCCGCGAGCCACAACTACTGAGCCCGCGCACCTAGAGCCCGTGCTACGCAACAAGAGAAGCCACCGCAATGAGAAGTCCGCACACCGAAACGAAGGGTAGCCCCCGCTTGCCACAACAAGAGAAAGCCCGCACGCAGCAACGAAGACCCAACGCAGCCAAAAATAAACTAATTAATTAATTAATTTAAAAATAAATAAACCACTAAAGTCTGTAGTAATATGGTAAAGCAATCACAGGAAACTAACACAGAAGGTAACCTCCTTAATTCTTGCCACCACCGTGGAGTACCTGGGGATAGAGGAGGAAGGTGGTTCTCCACACAGCAGTCAGAATGATTCTCTAAGAACCAAGTCGGGGGGAATTCCCTGGCCGTCCAGCGGTTAGGACTCCAGGCTTCCACTGTAGGGGGCACAGGTTCAATCCCTGGTCAGGGAACTAAGATCCCAGCAAGCCGCACGGCGTGGCAAAGAAAAAAAAGCAAACAAACAAAACAGTGGCTCCTCTGCTCAGAGCCCTCTCAGGCCTCCCACCTCTCTGAGTCAAAGCCACAATAATCACCAGCTTTGTCAAGGGCCTCCTTTGTCCTTTGCGTACTCCTGACCACATCCTCAGGGTACACTAAGGGCACTCCCGACCCAGGGGCCTTAGCTACTGTGGCTCTTTGGCCCACTGGGGGCTCTTCCCTGTAATCTGTATGGCTTATTCCCTCTTCTGCAGGTCTCTGCTCAAATGTAACCTAATCACCTATATTTTATTATGCATCCATCACACGTTGCCTGAGGTAAGGAGCTGTACATACTGAGCACTCTGTTGGGTCTCCAGGCCCAGGAAGAGAGCCTGGCACTTTGGAGGCATCCAACAGTCACTTGCTGACTGAATTACTTAATGAAGTATAGTGATGGAGGCAGGCTTCTCGCTTTGTCCCTTTTGCATTTCAAACCATGTGAAAGTAGCACCTGATCAAAACAGTAAAAGTTTTTTTATGAAGGAATGCGTGTGAAAAACAAGGACAGTACCTGACAGGTCTTTGTGTTTTGGGAGTGTCTATGGCACCGAGGAAGAGTACCTTCAGGGACCCATGGGCTGCACCTGGCTTAAAGGGGAGGTGGGCATGGGGAAGGCTTCCTGCCTGGAAGGAGGCCCCAAATTCCGAACCACTCACGCGCCCATCCCTCCGTCTCCACATGCCTGCCTTCGCCTGCTCACCCACAATTTTTTTTTTAATAAATTTATTTATTTATTTATTTTTGGCAGCGTTGGGTCTTCGTAACTGTGCACGGGCTTTCTCTAGTTGCAGCCACTGGGGGCTACTCTTCGTTGAGGTGCGCGGGCTTCTCACTGCGGTGGCTTCTCTTTGTTGACGAGCATGGGCTCTAGGCGCGTGGGCTTCAGTAGTTGTGGCACGCGGGCTCAGTAGTTGTGGCACACGGGCTTAGCTGCTCCGCGGCATGTGGGATCTTCCCCGACCAGGGCTCGATTCCCAACCACTGCACCACCCGGTAAGTCCCTCACCCACAATTTTAAATTAAATTCATTCATTTTCACCCTCCCGCTCTAGAAAGTCCCCAAGCCCGCCCACGGGGAAGGCTCGAGACTACATTTCCCAGAAGGCCGCGGGGCCGCCGGAGGCCCCGATTGGCCCCCTCGCGCGCGTCCGTTCCCTTCCCCCCACGGGAACCAAGGGTATAGGCGCCTCGGCCCCTTCCCCCCGGAGCCCGGGCTCCCACGCGCCCGACCGCTCTCACCTCCGGACCGCGACGTGGGCCGGCTTCCTCAAGTGGGCCGACTGAGCTGCGGCCCCTCCCCATCTCCGGCTTCAGGTGCCGCTTCCCGGCGGCGGCCGAAGCCAGCCTCCATCTTGTCGGCGGAGGCGGAGGTTGCCGGGCGACGGCCGGGATTGGAGGAGGCAGCGTGGGCCCCGCCCCCGATGGCGGGCTAGGTGCTGCGTCCAGTCGCCCAGGGCCTACCGGGAAACGTAGTTCGGCGACGAGGCCGCCGAGCACAGAGTCCAGGCGGGGGCGCCCAAGGCCGCCTCTGCCCAAGGCCGGATTTCTCGCCTATTAATTTCTCTCTCCTGTCTTTCCTGCCATCTACTTTCGGTCTCTTTCTTTTCTTTCTTTTTTTTTTCTTCTTTTATAAAGTTTTTAATAACCTATAATTTTCTTACATGTACACTAGTAACCTTAAAAAGACAAATATTTACTACCAAATGTTAACTACTGTACAGTTTACAAAAACATATAATTTTAAGAATTTGGAATAATAAAGGGAAGGTACCTACTTCAAATGAATTAAATAAGAAAATTCCACTTTTTAAGAAATTTAACCAGGAAATGGGAACTTTCCAATTTCTCTAAAGGAACACCAAAATATTTTACTGAAGTCAGAGAACTTACTATTTTTGTTCAAGACTTCATCTACATAGTTTTAAATAAACCCTAAAAAATATTTTCCAGTATATGTAAGGCCTCTACACAGAGCGCACGACTAGGGAAAAAAGGACTCCGTCAGAATGAGAAGCCATGAAGAACAGAGATATGTCTTGTTCACCTTTACATCTCCAGTTCCTACCATAGTGCCTGGCTCAAGGTGAAAATGCTTAAGCAATGGTTGCCACTTTACATTGAACCAGGCAGATACATCTTTGGTCCAGTTTTCATTCCATATTAAGCATGACCTGAGCTGCAGTCCCGGTTCTTGGCCCTTGACCTTAAATTGAGTAAGGTAAGCCAATATACATACACTTTCTACATCAGCCTTCTGACAGGATCCTCAGAACTAAATTATCACAGGTTGTGAATCTTCTCTTACGTGGTCTAATTCTTATTTCTTGAATAATATCAGTGTGCAAAAGTAATGCACTTTCGGGAGTTCCCTGGTGGCGCAGTGGATAAGACTCCATGCTCCCAATGCAGGGGGCCTGTGTTCGATTCCTGGTCAGGGAACTAGATCCCACATGCATGCTGCAACTAAGAGCTCGCATGCCACAACTAAGGAGCCTGCCTGCCGCAACTAAGACCTGGTGAGACCAAATAAATAAATTTTTTTTTTTAAGTAATGCGTTTTCAGTGCAGTATAAGTATATTCGTACGAGTAAGAATTGAATAAAGGCCTTACTTTTCCATGTCTTAAATAACAGATACATAGCATCTTATATTATGATGTAATTAGCAATTTTTAGACACTGAACATAATACACTGTATTACAATGCAATGTGGTAGGCTTCCATTTTAGGAACAAAGATCAATTTCACACGAAAAAAGAGTTATTTTAAATTCACATAAAATACATTCAGAATAAGTCTAAAATTTTAGCATTAAGTAATGTAAAACAAACACAAAGGAGCTTTCTTTATTATTATTACTTTTATTTTGGCTATAGCAGGTCTTAGTTTTGGCATAGGGGATCTAGTTCCCTGGGATAGAACCTGGACTCCCTGCACTGGGAGCACGGAGTCTTAACCACTGTACTACCAGGGAAGTCCTTCCATATGGGTCTGATTTTTTATGAGCTTTGGATTTTTCTTCATTTGGACCTGATGAATAACCTTGGGCATTTTTTTCTTTCTGTGTTTCCGATTCAGTTCCTTTATCACTATTTTTTTTCTTTAAACTTTACTTTTAGCTTTTGCATTTCTGTAGAGACCTCTCCTTTCCCCCCCCCTTTTTCTTTGATTTATTTATTTTTGGCTGCATTGGGTCTTCGTTGCTGCGCGCGGCTTTCTCTAGTTGCGGCGAGCGGGGTCTGCTCTTCATTGCTGTGCGCGGGCTTCTCATTGCGGTGGCTTCTCTTGTTGCGGAGCACGGGCTCTAGGCGCGCGGGCTTCAGTAGTTCCGGCACGTGGGCTAAGTAGTTGTGGTTCGCGGGCTCTAGAGTGCAGGCTCGGTAGTTGTGGCGCACGGGCTTGGTTGCTACGCAGCATGTGGGATCTTCCTGGACCAGGACTCGAACCCGTGTCCCCTGCATTGGCAGGCGGACTCTTAACCACCGCGCCACCAGGGAAGTCCCACTGTCCCCCCCCCCCTTTTTCTGCTTGGTGTTCCACATCAGAATCACAACGTGAATCTGATGATTTGGACTCTTCTTGGGTACCAAGTGACTTTTCATTGACTTTACTAGAAAGCAGATCGCCACAGTGTGGAATGAAATCATCAGGTTTTCCCCATCCGGATTCCCCTGTTTCTGAATTATAATAATAGGTATAACCATCTTCACTTAAACCTTCTACCCAAACAGTCTTCACTGCCGTCTTTTTAAAATTTCCTTGAAATCCTTCAGGTTTCTCCCACTGAGATTCTCCTGTGATAAGATCATAATGGTAATGGTAACCCTCAGAGGTTATGCCTTCTACCAATCTGCCCTTTGAAGGGTCTTTTTTTTTCTTTTTTTCTTTTGCTGATTTGATGCAGAGGCGGATGGGATAGTGCTGGTTACTGGTGATATGCTTGGCTCTGAAGTTTCTGACTCTAAGCCAAGGCTTTTCAAATCCTCTTGGTATTCTTTCAGGGCAGCTGCCTCCATTGCAGCAAACTCCTTTGATGCCTTCTCTTCTTCCTTTGCCCTATCCAGCCTTTTCGGTTTAATCTCACTGATCCTCTTTGCCACATTTTCCTTATGATTCTTTCCTGTTTCATGAACTTCAACACTAGACCTATTGTCCGCAATCCAGCACCTGCAGTAATCAGAGAATTTCTTTGGTTGTGACCTCCAGTAGTCTGCCATGACTGGACCAGCCGCCCCGAGGGTCACCCTCAGGCCCGGCTGAGGCTCGCGTTCCCCACGCGGGATGAGTCAGGGCCCAGCTCACTGTGAGGCCCACCGGAGCCTCCGCGCCTGGACCTGGTCTCTTTCTTTCCCACCATCCTCGCTACCTCCTTTCCTTTCCTGGGTCTGTCTCACTGTTTTCTCTTTCTCCCTGTCTGTCCCCCATTCCGGAGAAATGGTTCCCTTTAGACTGTCAAAATATAATTTTCGAAACAGCTAAAAACAAACTCCGTGAGCACACGTCAAATATCTATTTACCTCCGGTGGCAACTAGCAGGATGACACAGGTGGTTCCGGGAAGATGAGAGAGAAGGAACAACAGAAAGGGTGAAAGAACGAACAGTGAAATAAAAGTCCAAGTCGGATCGGTAGTGCCCCATGGGGCAGTGGGCAGGCATCTTAGTGTCCTGCTTAGTGTCCTACTGGGTGACAAAAAACTTGGGGTACTCTTCTCTACTGGACAGAAAGCATTTACAACCTATCAACCTTTTACTCGTTAGCATCTAACTTCACAGTATCTGGACTCTGATCAAAAGCAGTTAACTTAAAAAAAAGTTGCTTCACTTAGGGAATCAGATGACCTGAAGCAGGCTTGGTAGAGACGGTGCTAGTTCTTCCAGTCATCTTTTTTTCTCTTAATGGCAAGTTTTGGATAAGTTTTCTTAACATGTGTCCCTCCCGCTCCGCCTTTCTCTCTTCTTGCTGTCACCCTTCTCTGAGTCTTTAAAAACTCTCGATCCACTTTACTGTATCTCTAATGTCTGTCCCTTTCTCCCCTCTTGCTTCTGTACTCCTGATCCTTGTCTGTCCCTTGAATCTCGAGCTGCACGTCTTGTCGCTGTAAATCTTTGTCTCTCCTTTCCTCTCCATCCCGCCCTGATCGCTCTCCCTCTTGTTAACTGTTCTGACACACGTCTGCCCAGCCCTGACTCTCTGACCTAGGTCTCTTTCTGTCCTGCCCGTGTCTCTGTCCCTGTGTCTGTTCACTTACTTTCACTGTCTCTCCTCACAACTCTCCCCGCCCCCGAGTCTGTGTCTGTCTGTCCTGTCTCTCTCGCTCCGCATCTCTACCCTCAGCCTACCTCTCCCATCTTCTTTCAGACGCCGGCCGGTACCCAGGGTTGCCCTGGAAACCGCCTGCACGGCCCACTGGTTACCATGAAGACGCCCGGGCCCGCCTACCGCCCACGAGCGCAAAAAAAAAAAAAAAAAAAAAAACCTGTCATCGCGCCGCGCACGCGCGCGGAGGACTGGCTGACCTCCTCCCGGACAGGAGCCGGCCGAGCCTCTCTCCAAGGCGAAAGTGGGAGAGGCTCGCTTGCGGTCCTGAGGGCGGTGGAAGGGGTGGCCGGGTCTCCACAGGGGGTTGCCATGGAGACAGGGGGCTGACGGCGTCCTGGCGAGGGCCGTGATTGGTGCAGAGCCCTGCTAATCCCCGGAAGCCCCGTAGAGAATTCAGGGAGACTTGGTGGCGGCATGAGCGGCTGGGAAGGCGGTGCGGCCGCCCGTTGCCCCCTGAGAAGCTTGCTCGCATCGACGGGCGCCTGGACGCCTGGCTTTGAGGCTGGGAGCGCGGGAAGACGCGGCCCGGAGTGTGACCCGATCTTTGCGAACAACGCTGCCCCGGGGCACAGCGGGAGGAGGGTGGAAACTGAGGCGAGGGTGGGGGACGGGCAAGGCGGCGCTTCCGGCTGGTGCGTGGAGCGTTCTGGGAGACATAGTCCGGCCGGGGAGGGAAGGTCGGCGAGTGCGCATGCTCAGGAGCGCGGAGCGGCCCGCTGAGCGCGGAGGTGAGGGCGGGGGCCCCTCAACCGGGAAGGTTCGGGCGGGGACGGGGGCGGCGGCCCAGCGGGATCGGGAGCGTAGGACAGGGGCCTGGGTGCCCCCCGTGGCCGGGCCCAGCGCTGTCGCGCGCGGCTCGTCAATCCCTGCGCGTTGCCACGGCGACAGAATCTGGAGTCCCCGCCCCCAGTTGCCATGGCGGCACCCGGACCTGTCCCGGCTCCCTAAAGCAGAAGGTGCCCGCCCAGGCTTCTGGTAAATGTAGTTCAGGGAGCTCCGCAGGGCCGGCCAGATTACGGAGGCCCAGCTGTCTCCTGGGGTTTCAGGTTGACTTGGAACCTTGAGGAGCGAAGGTTAGACCCACGGGATCAGGCGGCCCTCGAAATCGAATCCACTTCCTTAATAAACTCAGATCTCTCTACAAAGGTTGCACTGTACCTCCAGTTGCATAAGGAGCAGCGCGAGTGTGGTGGGGGTGGGGGAAACGGAGGTTCACAGTGGCACAGCGACAAGCCGAGGTTACGCGGCAAATAGGCTGGGCAGAATCTCCGACTTTCCTTGCAGGCTCCGAGTCCAGTGGTCTCGGCTCCTTTGTAGCTCCCCTCTGAAAACTCCCCTGTTACCTCCTAGTCCCACCTAAATCAGGAAACGGAGGAGATAGTGGGGCATTGCGTGTTGTGATAAGTCGGGCTCAGAGAACGGGGCTGAATGGGGGGAGAATGGTGTCTGGGTGCTGGGCCATACAGGTGACCTTGCACAGGTGTGGGGTGGGGCAGGTGCAGTCAGGCTGCGCTGTGAAACCGCGCTGGGAGGGGAGTGGTCTGACAGACAAGGCGGGAGAGTGGACGCTGCAGTGATAGACTGGCGTTGGTGGGGGAGGGGTGGTAGTGGTGTAGATGCCCAGGCAGTGGAGGTTGTAGGTGGCATTCACCTGGTAGAGAGAGGGATGCAGAGCAGGGGTTAGGTGGTGCATGTAGAAGAAGCGTGGGCTTTGGGGGAGAGACGAGGTGCCTTCTGGGCCTAAGAAGCAGCCCAGGAACAGGGGGCTACCAGAGACTCTGCACAGGCCCAGCTAGAGAGGCTCACCGAGGGCTCACCAGCCCCACAGGTCCTTGGTACGGGACTGCCTCTGTGCCTCAGTTTCCTCATCCTCCTTCCACTTGGCAGGTCTCGGGATTCAACAGCACAGCATCCAGTAGGCTCTCAATAAGCATTTGTCACCACTGTCCTCATCGCAGCAGCCTCATCCCATTCCTCCCCCAGGGGGAGACACTGGCCTCAGAGCTCCAGCCTGGTCTTTCCAATGAGGCCCACAGCTCTGGGCTCCCCGGGCCACGCACCCCCAGAAGATGAGGGGCCCATCACAGTGAAGCTGGAGGAGTCTGAGGAGGAGGGTGAAGCCGCCCCATGGGATCCCGGCCCAGAGGCTGCACGACAGCGTTTCCGGCACTTCCACTATGAGGAGGCAGTGGGTCCCCGCGAGGCGCTGGCCCGGCTCCGTGAACTCTGCCGCCAGTGGCTGCGGCCCGAGGTGCACTCCAAGGAGCAGATGCTGGAGCTGCTGGTGCTGGAGCAGTTCCTGGGCGCGCTGCCCCCCGAGATCCAGGCCCGCGTGCGGGGACAGCAGCCAGGTAGCCCTGAGGAGGCCGCTGCCCTGGTCGAGGGCCTGCGCCGGGAGCCAGGAGGGCCCCGGAGATGGGTGAGTCAGTGGCCCTGGGGTCGGGGCTGGAACAGTATGCATCTCCGCCTCTCCCTGGGAGGTGCCATGCTCAGCCAGACACTGGTCCCTTGTGGTTTGGAAGTGGTCACCTGCAGCAGACCTTGTGTGAGGGCAGACGGGGTTCCAGGGCCAGCATTACTGGCCCATCCCTCCATCACCTAGAGGCATGGACAAGGGATGCAGGGTGGGGAGAGAGGGTGGGTGTCAGCAGCAGGAGAGCAACTGCAGGTGGTCCATTTGCTCCTTGCTCAGTCCCTGGTGGACATGGGTCCTTAGAGGACCTAGTCAGTCAGGACCCCTGGGGTCCCAAGATAGGGTGGGTGCCCATGAACTCCCTACCTGAGCTCCTGATGGTGGGGGGCACCTCCCCAGGTCACAGTCCAGGTGCAAGGCCAGGAGGTGCTATCAGAGAAGATGGAGCCCTCCGACTTCCAGCCCCTCCCTCAAATCACACCTCGGACTCCAGAACCTGGACTTGAGATGCCCCGTGGGGCCACACAGGAGTCGTCACTGGGCCTATGGGTGAAAGAGGAGCCTGGGGTTACAGAGGATCCAGGTGAGGGTAGGTAACTTGCCCATGCGTTGGTGGTCCCCACATCCCGCCCAGCCAGTGGCCGTCATTATCCCTCGCATGCCAAGCCTGACTGTCACCACTGTGGCTCCTTCCATGTTCTCAGCTGGCATGGAGCTGGCTATTGGGGTTTCCTGGTGTGGGAGGCATGTGGGGTTCACTCCCTGAGGAGATCCATTGGGGGACATTAGCCGATTGCTCGAGAGCAGACAGAAGGCTGGAGTATGGGTGGGCACAGCTGAGGGAGGACCCCAAAGTGCTGGGGAGCATTCCCTTCTCTCATACGCCTCCCAGGCAAGTGCCAGACATGCCCACCCACACTCTCTGCCATTCCTGTGTGGACACTTAGAGCCCCCCTGACATGCCCAGCCCCAAGTCTACACCCAGGTCTCACCCCACCTGGACCCCAGCACCTGGCACACCACTGAAGAGGGCAGCAGGGTGGGGAGCCCCTGGAGCTGCCTGACCCCACCCTTCCTCTCCAGAGCTTCTGGACTCTGGGCCTCTAACCAACCCCCAGGAGGCCACTTCCACTGTCCTACCTGAGGAGGCCCAGGTGAGCCCCTGCTCTGGGAGCCTCAGTGGGTGGGGGTTGGGTAGGTCCCTCCCTGGGCCTAGCCAGACACAGGCGAGCAGTGACCACTGTGGTTTCAGGGCTGTGGCGTGGCGCTGGGCCAGGCCTCTCCCCATAGTGAGACTGGGCCTGAGGGGTCCTCATGGACGGAGCACCCTGAGGCCCTGTGGCAGGAGGAAGCTGGGAGCATCTTCTCCCCGGGTGAGTAATGTGGGGCCCTCCACACGGGCAGCACCACCCCTGACCATCCCACTCCTGGCCCTGCTCAGGTGGGCCCCTTACTCCGGCATTCCCCGAGCTCCTCCATTGCCTGCAGCGTTCAACCTGCTTTAGCATCTCCTGCCCGCGAGAGCCAAGCCCCCCACTAACCTCATGGCCCCTCCAGCTGCTGCTCCCCGCCCCCAGTAAAACCTCCTGAGAGCAGGACTTGTGCTCCCCACGTCCGCTCCCAGCCCCGGCACCCTGGATGGCCCCCGGGTACTGGGCTTGCATCCCACTGATTGGGGGGTGGGGCAGAGAGGGACAGCAGGTTAGTAGACAGGGTGGGCAGACAGGGGGGACCTTGACACAGGGTGGGGCCTGGGCAAGACAGAGCGGTACCCTGCTCTCAGGCCAGATGCCCTGTGCTGTCCACCTCAGCCACACAGCCTACAATGGTCTGCCGTCGGCCAGGCTCCCTGTTCCCTGGACCCCTTCTCTATGTTGGTTTACTCCCTTGTTATTTATTTTATTTTGGGGGCTGCGTTGGGTCTTCGTTCCTGCGCGCCGGCTTTCTCTAGTTGCGGCAAGCGGGGGCTGCTCTTTGTTGCTGTGGGCGGGCTTCTCATTGCAGAGGCTTCTCTTGTTGCGGAGCACGGGCTCTAGGCACATGGGCTTCAGTAGTTGTAGCACGCGGGCTCAGTAGTTGTGGTTCGCGGGCTCTAGAGCGCAGGCTGAGTAGTTGTGGCACACGGGCATCGTTGCTCCGTAGCATGTGCATCTTCCCGGACCAGGGATCAAACCCGTGTCCCCTGCATTGGCAAGCGGATTCTTAACCACTGTGCCACCCGGGAAGTCCCACCCCCTTGTTCTGGTGAATCTTCCTGTGAACTCTGGTGTGGGAAGTAAAGTTCTGAGCTATGGTCCATATCTGAAACACATTTGTATTACACTGAATTTTGGCTGAAGAATTCTTTTTATTAACTCTGTCTCAAAACATTTTTTTTAATTGCTGTGAAACTGGGTCAAAACATTTTTTATCACCACTGTTGGTGAGCCCTTAAAATTTGAAATTCAGGACTTCCCTGGTGGCGCAGTGGTTGAGAGTCCGCCTGCCGATGCAGGGGACACGGGTTCGTGCCCCGGTCTGGGAAGATCCCACATGCAGCGGAGCGGCTGGGCCCGTGAGCCATGGCCGCTGAGCCTGCGCGTCCAGAGCCTGTGCTCCGCAAGGGGAGAGGCTACAACAGTGAGAGGCCCGCGTACCGCAAAAAAAAAAAAAAAAAAAAAAAAAAAATTTGAAATTCACATTTCTCAGTTGTGGGAAACTGGCTTGCATTGTTTCTTTGATTTCCTTCCCCTCCATTGTTCTGTTCTCTTGTTTCTGGAATGCCTGTTACTTGGTTATTGGACTCTAGGACAGATCCTCCAATGTTCTCTTCACTGCGATTTCCCCATCCCTTTCTTTCTGCTCTATTTTCCGGAAAATGTCTTCAGTTATAGCCTCCAGACCCTCCTTTGAGATTTGCATATCTGCTAGCAGAGTTTTAATTTCCAGGAGTGTCTTCTTTCCCTGAACGTTCATTTTTTTAAACCACTTTCTGTTATTCTTACAGTTGTAACATCTTTCCTTATTTCTCTGAGGATAACAATAACTTGTTTTTTAAGCTTTCTTCTCCCAGTGTGGTCTCTGGTCCCTCTGGCAGCTCTGAGCAGATGGGTGAGGGTCTTATCGGCCAGGACAACAAATCAGGGCTGGGAGGGGAGGAGACTCACTTCTTGGGAAACGTGAGTGGGTGGGTGGAGCATGAGTGGATGCCACTGAAGCAGTCGTAGGGCAGTCTGGCTGGGCTGCTTGAAGGCACCCCTGCTGTGAGGATCTTCAGTTCTCTCCTCTGAGTGTTCTAAGAAGGCACTCCTAACCTCTTGCCAGCATCCCGGGAGAGAGGCTAGCGTCGCGGCGCCCAGTGTGACTTCCCTTAACTCCCTTGACTCCCTCAGGGTCCTCTCCCGCCCTCAACCCAGCCCTTTGCCAGGAAGCGAGAGGAGGTCCAAAAGTCACAGCTACAGCACTGCCCACCGCTTCCTCAGAATTCTGTGCAGACAGACCCAGGGCTGTTCCCTGCAGTAGCCCTGCCCAGCTTCAGCTTCAGCTTCTGAAACAGCTTCCTCAGCCCGCCTGGTGCCCCTGCCCCTTCACCTGTGTGGCCAGAGGTACCTGGTACCTCCAGCTCCTGAACTTTTCAACGTCTGGGGTAAAATGGGTTGATTTCTTTCAGTCTTCCCCACTGCTGACTTACTATTTGCCTTCTCCAGTCTGCTGCACAGTTACCATTTGCCCATTTTGCTTTCCAGAGTAGAAAATATCAGGGATTTGTTTGTTTCCTCTCTTCTTCTCTTCATCCCTGTGGATTTTATGCCTTGAAAAAACAAAACAAAACCTTTATGGTGGTTTTTAATGTTGTTTCACAATGAAACAAATTTAAATAGATACCATTATTCCCCAGAAGTCCCCATTTGCTGTTTTTTATCAATAAGGATCCAAACTCATTCTTTTTTCATAGCGTCCTTGTTTTGTGGATACTGATCCATCCTTTGAGAATTTGCAAGTACCTTATGTTATTTCCGGCCTTGTTAGTTAGCTTGGTTTCCTTGGGTGTGAATGCTCCCACTGGGTGCACTGTGGACAGCCTGCCCTGCTCAGCTCTGGGGGCTTCTTGTTTGTCCCTGCCCTAAGCATCATCCTGGGTGAGGGACTGCCACAGGGTCCATCATAACTCAACTGGAAGGCTCATCTGGGCCCCTAGCCATTCAGTGGCGATACCTCTGAAGCCTCACTGAAAGCAAAAGGTCCATGGATGGACTGGGCTCACCCAGGCTATGTCCTCAACCCCCAACTTCATGACAGAGCCTGGCTCTCATCCTCAGTCTCCACAGCCTTGGCACTGTAGAGCACCATGCACCAGGCTCTGGATTCCTGAATCTCACCGTCCTTTCTTGCTTTGGAGCTGCCCCACGTATTTTGAAAGCTCTTTTCTTATGTTCTGTCTGTCAGTCGCGCATGTTGAAGCTGAGAGAGTAGCATGTGATACATGCCCCTTCTGCTGTTTCAGTCTTCAGCTGGCTGGCCAGGCTTGCCTCATGCTGTGTAGCTGACACTCCAGCCTGGACCTGCTTCTCTCAGCCCACAGCCCCACAGTCTCTCTGCTCTCTCCAGCCACACCGGCAGTTCCACCCCAGGCTCCTCGGCGGGTTCCTTCTCTGCGGCCCCATTCTTTCCTCAGGCTGCGCTCTTCCCCAGACAACCACAGCTCACCTCAGCCACCTTGGCCTCCCCATAAGGTCTCCTGGCTGCTCCCCTTGCCCTCAACCGAACATCTGTGCAGCCAGTGCTTTTATCAGGAGAACAGTTTGAATTGCTAGGACATTCACGTGTTAGAAAATTCAGAAAGCACAAGGGAGTATACAGTGGAATGCCCCTCTCCTGCCTGTATCACATGGTCCTGCACCCCAACAGCCAACATCACCGGTTTTTTGTGTGTACTTCCAGAAAGATTCTCTGCATAGAACAAACACAAATTCAGGTGCATACTCATTTCCCGTTTTTAAAACACACGTGGATGCTTAACCTTCACACTGTTCCACGCCTGACATTTTTCGTGCATCTTCCCACTTGAACACACAGCAGCGAGCGCCCTCCTCTTTGGACAGCTGCATAGAGCCCACTGGGGCTCACCGTGGACACACTTGTTTATCCATCCAGGCCCCTGCTGACATTCCTTTGGGTTACTTTTCAGTGAGAACTGAGAAACCTCCTACACCGATCATTTCACACAGGGGGAACACAATTGGTGGAGAAGTACCTAGACGTGGAACTGTTGGATCAGAGGGTGGGAAATTGGACATTCTTATGCACTTTGCCACACTGGCTTCTGTTTATGCTGGCAAGCGGTGCACACGAATGCTTGGGTTCCTAGAGTTAGGGTGTGGAAACGGTAACGAGTACGGCCCTAATACACACTTTGCTTCCGAGGAGGGGACTGAGCATATTTTACGGAATTTAAGCATCCGTGACATTTCCTTTCTTTTCCTGCCCTTTCCCCACGTTTGTCAGGTTGTCCGTCTTTCTTGTTGATTGACTGGCGCACCTTACTCTGGTTAATTAGTCCCTTGCCTCTGGAGAGTTCGCAGTTTGTCATTCGTCTTTTGACTCGGAGGGTTTTTGCTGTGCACAGATGATTTCCTTTGACACAGTATAATTTTTCTGAGTTTTCTTTGGCATCTGATAGGTCTTCTGTCACCTACTGAAGCCCTTGCTAGTCTCCCAGTCTCCTTGCTTTAACTTCCTTCTTCTCCGTTGCCTGTGCTCACATCGCCTCCCTTCCCCAGCATCTAATGATGGAGTGCTCACAGCGTGGCTGGAACCTGCTCCTTTTATCCGCAGACACCCACCACTGTCTGATCACATGCAAGCCCAGGACTCCATAGGCCATGTACACACCATGGCACCCGTGTTCACCTTTCCCGGCAGACTGGGCCCGACTCCTGTGCCCCACAGCCTGCGCGTGCCCTCTGTCCCTCGGGAGTCCCGTGGCATCTCAAGGAAGGCACGGCAGACAAAAGTCCTGGTTGCCTGCATTCCCTGCCTCTGTCCCCTGCCCTATTCCCTTCCTGTTGGCTCCACTTCCAGCCTCCCTCAGACCCACCCACAGCTCTGCATTTGTGGAAACCATCATCACCCACCCGGACAGTGCAAGGGCCACCTGCCCCACCTTTGCCCTACAGCCCTTCCAGAAAGGCGGTTTTTACAAACTTAAGTCAGACCTGGAAAGCCTGTCCCCAGCTTTTCAGTCTTCCACCTCCTGCAAGGGTCTGTCCCATTGTCACCTCCTTAAGAAAGCCTGCACATATACAACCCCTGCCCCTGCCCACGTCACTTCTGTCTGCCTCCTTGGTCAGTTTCAGGTCGCTGTAGTTCGCGCCGTTTCTGCAGGGCTGGAGTGGCTCTGGGCACAAGTGGGTTCTCTGTCATGAATGAGTGGATCCCCTTCTGCAATGCAGGGTTTACACTCCAGATGGACAGCATCTCTGCTGGCCCAGACACTGTGAGCCCCCACATCCACCTCCCCTGGGACCTCGGCGTGGCCAGCCTCACGGGCCGACTCGAGTCACCCTCCCTCGAAGGTGGCTTCTCACACGCGCTGGTGCTCTCCAGCGACCCGGGAAGTGAGCAGGACCCCACGTACGATCCCCGCCAGGGCGTGGGCCCCGGGCTGGCCGCCGCTCGCTGGCGTGCCCCCAGGGGCCGGAGCCGGGGTCGAGGTCGCCCCAGCACAGGCGCCGGAGCCGTGCGAGGTGGCCGCTGCGACGTGTGCGGGAAGGTGTTCAGCCAACGCAGCAACCTGCTGAGGCACCAGAAGATACACACGGGAGAGCGGCCGTTCGTGTGCGGCGAATGCGGCCGCAGCTTCAGCCGCAGCTCGCACCTGCTGCGCCATCAGCTCACGCACACCGAGGAGCGGCCGTTCGTGTGCGGCGACTGCGGCCAAGGCTTCGTACGCAGCGCGCGCCTGGAGGAGCACCGGCGCGTGCACACGGGCGAGCAGCCCTTCCGCTGCGCCGAGTGCGGCCAGAGCTTCCGGCAGCGCTCCAACCTGCTGCAGCACCAGCGTATCCACGGCGACCCCCCGGGCCCCGGCGCGGCACCCCCGGCGCCTCCTGGCGCGCCGGAGCCCCCAGGCCCCTTCCCGTGCAGCGAGTGCCGCGAGAGCTTCGCACGGCGCGCCGTGCTGCTGGAGCACCAGGCGGTGCACACAGGCGACAAGTCTTTCGGCTGCGTGGAGTGCGGCGAGCGCTTCGGCCGCCGTTCGGTGTTGCTGCAGCACCGGCGCGTGCACAGCGGCGAGCGGCCCTTCGCCTGCGCTGAGTGCGGCCAGAGCTTCCGGCAGCGCTCCAACCTCACGCAGCACCGGCGCATCCACACGGGCGAGCGGCCCTTCGCCTGCGCGGAGTGCGGCAAGGCCTTCCGCCAGCGGCCCACGCTCACGCAGCACCTGCGCGTGCACACGGGGGAAAAGCCCTTCGCCTGCCCTGAGTGCGGCCAGCGCTTCAGCCAGCGCCTGAAGCTCACTCGCCATCAGCGGACGCACACCGGCGAGAAGCCCTACCACTGCAGCGAGTGTGGCCTGGGCTTCACGCAAGTCTCGCGGCTCACCGAGCACCAGCGCATCCACACAGGCGAGCGGCCCTTCGCCTGCCCGGAGTGCGGCCAGAGCTTCCGGCAGCACGCCAACCTCACGCAGCACCGGCGCATCCACACGGGCGAGCGGCCGTACGCATGCCCCGAGTGCGGCAAAGCCTTCCGCCAGCGGCCCACGCTCACGCAGCACCTGCGCACCCACCGGCGCGAGAAGCCCTTTGCCTGCCAGGACTGTGGCCGCTGCTTCCACCAGAGCACCAAGCTCATCCAGCATCAGCGCGTCCACAGTGCAGAGTAGCCAGTGCGCGCTGCACCCCCTCTCAGCCCTCACCTCGTTCCTCCGTGCGGGGGGGGGGGCGGGGGGGGCTGCAGAACACCTACCTCGCGGGGATGCTGTGAGGCCTGTGATCACGTGGGTACAAGCCAGCCCTCTTAGGGCCCGGTGCCCAGTAGGTGCTCAATAAACAGTACACGGAACCTGCGTCTGGGTCTACACCAATTCAGTTCCTCCCCACTTGCCTGGGTCCCTCTCTGCCCACCCCACAGGTCCACCACTTTCTTTGCAACCACATGATTCCTGTAAGAGCCAGAGCCCCCTGCAGATGTGGCCCCTAGCAGAGCCTGGCCACATCTGGGGATGCCCTCCTTGCACCACAGCTCCTGTACTATTTGCCCATGTTCCCTTCGACCCACACGTCTGCCGGCCAAGCCAACTGCCAGATGAGGACGTGGACTGGCAGTGGGTGTCATCAGGGGGTGAAACATCAAACTGGTGTCCAGCGTGCCAGGGCCGGCCTGAGGACACGCGCTCATGAAACTTTAAACCTAGGGGGCCACTTCTCAGGCGTAAAAGCTACAAGGCTTTACCTGGGAATCCATATTCTCTCAAGGCTTTCCTCTGTTCCCCGCAGACTCCAGCCGGTCCGAGACCCGCAGGTGGCTGCAAGCCCCAGGCCAGTCCCCCGGCCCTCTGGTGATCGTTGCCATCATGCGCCGTTCTCCTCCCTCCCTGGCCCCACGCACAGCCCCTAAGGGCTCCCGCACAGTGGGAGGTATCTATCGTGTGTTCAGTAACTAGTCACAGGAAGCACGGCTGGCAGCGGCTTTCATGAAGATGGACGATACTGCCAGTTCCAGTTCAGTGTCCTGCAGACTTGAGGGCCGGTGTCTCTGGAACCCTCCAACCTCTTCCTGTGCCACTGCTTCTTTTGCCCTATCTTCCCCTTCCATCCTATTGTTCAGGCCTTGACACAGTCCCCCATTCCACCCATGGGTGCTGTAAGTGCCAGAGACAATGGAGAAAGGCAGTTCCAAAGAGGGCATCTTCATGCAGCAGGGTCTGGCTTGGGACTTAAACCCCACTCTAGGAGGGTGTCAGCCTGCCCTTGGCCTAGAGGTTCCAGAACAGCCCTTCTAGGCCTGTATGTCCAGGCTTCTTCCAGAAGTGCAGCTGGACTCGCCCCTGCCACTTTGAGTGACCCTGATCCCCTCAAGACTTGGGCCCTGGTATCAGGGAAAGACAAGCCAGCCCGGGCCAAAGGGTTCCTACAGACATGCTAGAGAAGGCATGCTCCCTGCCTCAGCCCCCCTTCCTCCCCTCCCCCATTCCTCTCTTTTCCCCACCTCCCCGCTAGTCTAGCCCTAGCCAAGACCAGAGCCACTCCGGCATCTACTACGTCTGGCAAAGTCAGCAGCCCCCCATGCAGGGGCACTCTTGTGTGGCACAGTCAGGGGTGGGGCGTCCCCGGACCCTCTGACAGCACTCACGGTTCTCTCTGATCACAAAGGGGATTCTAGGAAACCTGGTCTAGAATCTGTAGAATCAGAGGGGAGAGGAAGGCAGGGAGGGGCTGGGAGAATCAGATCAGGGAAGGCACATGAATGAACACTGAGGTAGCCAGTGGTCTCAGGTTGGAGGAATGTTGCCGGAACTTTATAAATCCTGTAACATGGCTTATTTTTTTTTTTTTTTTACAATTTGTATGACTTTTATAATCTGAAACAAAGAAAACAAGAAAGCTCTCATCTTTGATCATCTTCGTGTTAATTATGAAGTGAAATCTGTGCAGACACAACTACATAAAAACATGAAATTCCACACAGGAAAAATTACAGCAAACATAAAAAGCATGGAGACATCCGGCCAGGGCCCCACACCCGAAGCCTTGAGAAGTCCATGGACCCACCTGCCAAAACAGCCCTCTAAGAAGTCAACATGAACAGCTATGTGAGCGCCACCCATGAAAGGTCATTTCTGCAGCTGGCCAGGCACACCTCTGCAATCCAGTCATGTGGCTGCAGGTCGAGAACCCAAGTGTTACCATACTATCATCAAGGGCTGAGGGCTTGGACAGAATGACCACTTCGCCCCACTTGGCCAGAGCCGTATGAGGAACCCAGGAGAGGAATACCTAAGTACTGGTCATCTAAGAAAGCTACAACAGTGCCCAGCCAGCCTGTCCCTGGACTGTCTGTACCTGAGCCCATATTGTTCACTCCCAAGCCCGGCCTCCCCATGCCACGTCCATCCAATTATTCTCACCGGAAGCCCAGCCTCCCGAATCTATCCACTTCTCTCCACCCCCCAGCACTGTTCTGATCCCAGCCGTCCATCTCCTGGAGGCCCACGGCACTCAGCCTCTCTTCCCTGCCTACTCCTGCTCCCTTGTTCCCCAAACAGACCCTTTCTTCCCAGTGTCAGCTCCCAGAGGCTACGCTAACAACCCTACGTGCACTTCCACCCTCACAACTCACCCGCCACGTTCTGCCCAGTCCCTCCAAGGCACTGGCCCCAGCTTCCCTCAGGACCTCTGCATGCGCTAAACCCTAGGTTGCATCCTAAGAGGCTGCAGGCCCAAGGGCCACAGGCACCTTTGCCACCAAAACCACCTGTGCCTCTCTGCCACTTGAGTGGCCACGAAGGTGACAAAGAATATACAGCTTAGCTGCACCACTTCCAACCCAGCCCCCTGGGTTGAGGGGATGAGGGGGATGAGGCCATCCCCTCCTCCCTGGTCCAGAAACCATGGCCCCCTTTGCCTAGCATTCTGTTGCATGGTCAAGTCTTCCCCCACTGGACGGTGGGGAAGCCACAAGATCAGAGATCACGTGAGTCGAGCTTTGGCTAGTCCTCTCCAGGGAACCAATTCCCCATCCCCAGATGGGACCTTAGCGGAAGGGCCTAAGCAACTGGCCTGGGGATGGGCACATGAACCAGACTGGCCAATAGAAACCACCCCTGAGACTTTGGCTGGAAACCACAGTATGGTCATCAACCCTCACGTCCTGTACAAAAATAAATAATCAGCAAGAGCAGAGCGAATGAGAAGAGCGGAGAGGGAGAGGGAAATTGAGTCTGGAAGAGCCCTCTGGGTCCCAGGACCAGCCATGTCTGAAGCCTGAGAACCCTGGGATGGCTGCAATCTTGTCAGCCCCAAACCTGAGCCGTTTGCAGCTTCTGATCTCCCATCCTCACTCCGGCGCCTCTCCAGCACTCAGCTCTCAGGGGAGTCAACGAAGCTGGGAGTGTGAGGCTAGGACAACTACAGGGCTGAAGAGGGGCGTGTGGGATGGTGGAAAGAGAATGGAAAGGGGCAAAAGGGGGAGCGGCTGCACAGACACCACTGGGATCAGTCCACGGAGCCCAAAGACGCCGAGGATACCCGGGCAGGGCCTCTGAGGAGGCTGGGGCCGGGATGGACGCCAAATCAAGACCCGAAGGGGTAGAGCCGACTCCCTGGGGTGAGGATGGGGCCGGGGTCGTTCGCCAAGAGGAGGCCATGGACTGAGCCTGCCCACCCCCAGCGCGGGCCCAACTGGGCCGCCGCGACTACTTCTCCCTTGGTGGTCCGTATGATGGCGGCACGTCGCCTCAGCGACTGGATGGGACGTGCGGCAGGAGCCTCATTCAGACGCGGGCAGGCTGAGAGACAGAGCCCCCGCCGCCCCACGGGCCCGGCCCCCCGCCCCAACCAGCCCTCGCGGCACCGCTCACCGCCTGACGGTTCCCTTGGTGACAGCCTGAAATCGCAGAACCGCTCCGCGCCGCTTCCTCCCGCCCCGCCGAGGCACGCTGAGCCGTGATTGGAGGGGAGATTGGCCCCGCCCACATCTCACGCGCAGCCGGCGGAAGGTCGTAGGGCACCTCCGCTGGAACTGTAGACCCGCGCAGAGAGCGGCCCTCCCCACTTTCCGCTTCCGAAGTGTGTCAGCCTGTGTAAACCTCCACAGTGCTTACTACTCTCTGACACAATACACGTTTTATTTGTTAGTTTACCTCAACCAGACTCTCTGCGAGAGGGTTCTTTGGGTTTGCGATGGGACACCGAAAGTGCTGGACCACGCACCCTCTAGGCAACGCCCCTGCCTTGCTCAGGCTCTGACCTGACCCAGCCTCAGTCTGTGACCCCCGGGGCCAAGTACTTCGTTTGGCCCGCCTACGCCGCCGTCTGCACAAGTGCAAGTGGGAATGGTTGGACCGGAAGCGAAGCTGCCCGCATCTGCCCCACTTAAAGATGGCGACAACACCGCCCCACTCCCTGGACTCGCAGGCGTCCCCGGAAGTGACCGGCCGGCCCGGCCTGCGCGAACGGAAATACTCGAGCCTAGCCGAAGGAGCCCGATCCCCAAGTCCCATCGCGGAGCAACGCGGGGCGGTGGCGTCGGCGGCTGCGCAGGCGCACAGCGCAGGCCGGGCGGAAAGAGCCGAAGCGGGCAGGCGGCGGAAAGAGCCGAAGCGGTGGGGCGCCCGAGGCCGTTGCGGACCTCCGCGCCGAAGCCGTTGCTGCCGCGGAAGCCGACCCTCCTCCAGTACACGGCCGTCACCACCGCAGCCCCCGCCTCCCTGTTCCGACCCGAGCCGCAACCCCCTCGGGAAGGGAGCGAGTGAACGGGCCAGTGGTGCGGCCTGAGGACCCCACGTCCGCAGCCGCAGCTGGGCCTGAGGACACCGGGGCGGGAGAGGGGGAGGAGGGAGCGGCGGGTGGGGGCGGGGCCGAGCGGACACGAGAACAGCCGAGTGGGCCCGAGTGCTGCCGAGCGAGGCCGAGGCGCCGGGCCAGGCCGGAGCCGACTACGGGAGCCGACGCGGGCCGCGCGGTGGGCGCGGAGCGGCGCGGCAGGCCGGGCGGGCGGCGGCAGCAGCCGAAGAGGCCGCGGCGGCGGGTCCGAGTGGCGGAGGCGGCAAGGGCGGCGGCGGCGGGGGGCCGGGTGGCCGGGGTCCCGGGCCCCGCAGGGGCGGCAGCGGCGGCGGCGGCAGGATGATCAAGCTGTTCTCGCTGAAGCAGCAGAAGAAGGAGGAGGAGTCGGCGGGCGGCACCAAGGGCAGCAGCAAGAAGGCGTCGGCGGCGCAGCTGCGGATCCAGAAGGGTAAGGAGTCGGGATGGGGGTGGAGGTCGGAGGTCAGGGCCTGGCTTGGGGTAATGCGGTCGCCAGGGGTCAGAGGTGTCAGAAATGGAGGGGCCGCGGATGTGGGGATCGGAGATCAGGGCCTGGGGATTGAGGGATCAGGGGTGGAGTAATAGTCACTGAAGTGGTCAGAGATGCGGGGCCGAGGATGGGGCACTGAAGGTATTTGGAAAGCCAGATGTCTGATATTAGGGACTGGGAATCTGAGGGTGGCAGTGTAGTGGGGGGACCGGGAACTCGAGAGTCTGCGGGGTCAGACGGGAACCTGGGTGAAAGGCAGAGGAGATATGGATAGTGGGGGCCGAGGATTGAGGATCCGAGTGGGAGATTTAGTGTCTTATGCTGGGGTCAGTGGGAATCAGAGTCAGGCGTGGTGAAGTACGTTCTGGGGCCTGGGTTTCGTGAGTCTGGGGGGGGGCGTCACATGGCAATTTGGGGTTTAGGGTGACAGGAGGAGGAGGGAGGGACAGTGGGTGCCAGAGATTAGAGATAGGAGTAGAGTTGGGTTTAGACCATGGTGCTGGAGATGCTGGAAATCTTATAGTCAGAACAGTGTAAGGTAGGAGGGCTGGGAACTAACAGATCTGGAGGTCAGATGGGAACCTGGGTTTGGGATGATAGGCAGAAAGAGGAGTATATGGATCGTGGGGACCAGGGATTGGTGGGGGGATGATTTAGGGTGTGGAGGGGGAATAAGGTCTTTGAGTTTGGGCAGATAATTGGGGACTCCTCTAGAAGGTGGGGGTTATGGCCAGGGATCCTGGGTGTGGGGTAGTCAGAGGCTCTTGGAGGGCACAGGGGAGTGGGGGCATTTAGGAGCTGGGTTGCGGGGGCACCCAGCTGTTGGGTGCTGGGACTTAGGGCTGTGGATTCAGAAGAGTTGGAACTTACCCTGGGCCAGGAGCTCAAGCACAGTCACAATTGAACATGTGTGTTTGTGGTGTTCTGTAGATCCAGAAGAGCCTGCCTGGAGACTGGGGAGCAGAAAGAGCAGGGAGAGGGTTGGGGATGTGTCCCACTGCCCAGGACAGAGCTGGGGTCCTGGAGGAGGCTCTATGGAGGCTCTGCTGTTACCTGCACCTGCTCTGAACACCCCCCTCTCTCTCCCTCTTCCTTTCTCTCTGTTTCCCTTTTCTGCTGTGAAAACCTAGACATAAACGAGCTGAATCTGCCCAAGACGTGCGACATCAGCTTCTCAGATCCAGACGACCTCCTCAACTTCAAGCTGGTTATCTGTCCTGATGAGGTGAGGGCACACTCAGCTGGACTCCCAGGCACGGCGGGTGGCCCCACCTCAAGTAGGGATACCTGGTTCACCTGCCAGGCCTTGCTGGATGGGATCCCAACTCCTCTTTTCTTCCTTCACAGGGCTTCTACAAGAGCGGGAAGTTTGTGTTCAGTTTTAAGGTGAGTCTCGGTGGGCCGGGGTGGCTCCCTGGGCTGAGGAAGCAACAGCTGAGGCCCCGGCCAGGCACTGCTGGGGCATCTATCCACCTCCCCTCTCTTTTCCTGGAGCCAGGTGGGCCAGGGTTACCCGCATGACCCCCCCAAGGTGAAGTGTGAGACGATGGTTTATCACCCCAACATTGACCTCGAGGGCAACGTCTGCCTCAACATTCTCAGGTGAGGGCACTAGCCCTCCACAGCTCTCCCCAGCCCTGCCTGCCAGGCACCCTTCATGGCCTTGCACTACACCAGTCTCTGTCCATTCCTTACCCCTTGTGGTGTGTGTTCCTCTGTCTCTTCATCTCCACGTTTTCTTCCTCGTGGCTTGACCTTGGCTTTCTCCAGCGTCTGTCCTTCTCTGCACCCTCCTGCTAGCTTCTCCCATCCGCACTGTCCCGTGCCCTGGGCCTGATCTGTCCGGTCCCAGCAGGGCCTCTGGCGGCTTCCCACTCACCAGCCCCTAATCATGATGTTCTCTGCCCACAGAGAGGACTGGAAGCCAGTCCTTACGATAAACTCCATAATTTATGGCCTGCAGTATCTCTTCTTGGTGAGTAGGGGCGGGGGCGCTGGGGCTGGGGGAGGTTGGACTTCTGCCCCTTGGGCTTGTTGACCCCCACCCATACCGGCCACAGGAGCCCAACCCTGAAGACCCACTGAACAAGGAAGCCGCCGAGGTCCTGCAGAACAACCGGAGGCTGTTTGAGCAGAACGTGCAGCGCTCCATGCGGGGTGGCTATATTGGCTCCACCTACTTCGAGCGCTGCCTGAAATAGGGTTGGCGCATACCCACCCCTGCCAGGGCCACCAGCCCCGGCATCCCCTGCAAATATTTATTGGGGGCCACAGGTGGGGGGGGGCATGGGGCAGCCGGTGGGGGAATCCCATGCCCTGACCTGCCACCCCTCCCCGCCACCCGCTCCTAGTTTTTTTTTTTTTTTTTAAACCACCATGTGATTGAGGTCGGTGCTGCCTCCCCCGACCCGCTCAGCGATGGGAAATGAATTGGCTTGTCTAGCCCCACGCTGGGTGCTGTCCAGCCCCCCTAATCTGGGCTCTGGGGTGGGAGGCCAAGGGTGGCTGGGCACCCGGCACCCCACCCCTGCACCACTGGAGGTCCCGCCAGGCTATTAAAGGGGAATGTTACTGCATGGCCTCTGCCTCTTCCTTTTGTGGGGTGGGAGGGGCAGGTGATGTCCACCAGGGCTCCTGCAGCAAGCGTGATGGGAGTTGTGTGATCACAGGTGGCATTAGGGCCCCCCCCCCCGCCCCCGCGTCAGCAGGCTGCCCAGTGCCTGGGGCAGCCCTGGGAGTCGTGAGGGGACCAAGCCGCAGGCCTCGGCAGGGTGGGATGAATCCCACTCCGGAACAAAGGAGGGGCAGGATCCAGTAACCACAGGCTTCCTGGCCAGTAAGCCAACATACAAGAAAGTCCGCACCATCTCCTGTTCTGCCCCCTTCTGCCATGGGAGGGCCTGACGAGGAGAATGCTGTCTGGTGCCACCGGCTACCTGAGGTCCAGAAACATCAGCGAGAGTTCTGGGTCCCTGAGATGAGCTGGGCCCTACAGTGGGTAACGTGGTGGGGTGCAGGGCCTCTGGGTGGCTGCCCGGAAGGGCGCCAACCCCGCAAGGACCAGGACCAGGACTCCGGCCGTGGCTCGGCTCCCTTAGGCTGGACTTGAACCTGTGGAACACCGAGTCTGCGGCAGGGACACGGAAGCTGGTGCGCATGCGCCTGGGGCCGGCCTGGTCCCCGGCGCGTGCGCACGCGCGCTGTTGTCCCCGCCCAGCATTCCGGGCGCCGGCGGGGCGTGTGACGTCAGGTGGTTTAATCCGGAAACGGCGGCGACCGCCGACGCGACAGAACCGAGGGTCTGTCGTTGGTGGGCGCTCCGGGGCTCCCAGCGAGAAAAGCGTGACCCGGAAACGGAAGCGAGTCCCTGTCGCAACTCCGGTGAGTGGCCCCTACTGGGGCGCGGGCCCTGGGTGGACGCGTGGGTGGCGGCGTACGAGGGCCTCGCCCCTCTCTGGGACCCGGCCTTATCATCAGAGGACCCCATGCTGTCTTGCCTTCAGTGGTCAACACCCCGAATGGCCCCCCAGGCTTTCCTGCGTGAACAAGGCACCCCAACACTTAGCATCCCTCCCTCTGTACAGGAGTCCGCAACCCTCCCCAACCTTATTCTCCGCGCCCAGATTCCCTCGGCATTTAGGACCCCCGCCCCAAACCGAATTCCATGCATACGCTGTCAGCTTCAGGGCCGCCCCCATCCACCCTGTTTCTAGCACTCGCAGCCTCCACCTCCTCCTGGCAGGGACCCTCTCAAGTGCCCTGTCCTTGGCGCTCAGGGTTCCAAGTGCCCCCTACCCCCGTCAGCCCACACACGGCCATCTCCAGTCTCAGTCCACCGAACACGCTAGGGCCTCATCGCAGGGTCTGCAGGACGAGGTGGACGCCTTGAACCTCTGTGGGGGCACTGTGATGGAAGAGGGGTTGGGGTGGGCACGTTGTCCCCACTCATGTCCCTGGGGCTACCCAAGTTCCAGACTCCACTCTTTTGGCCTTCCATTCACGCCTTTTCTCCCTGCTCAGCCCTTTCCATTTTGGGAGTCCGCATCTGTCCCTGCCCATACACAGTGTGACCCCAGCTCTGCCTCATGCTCTCGTTTTGGGCCTCACACCACTCTGCAGTAAGGCTTCACACTTGCCCTAGTCCTACCGGTGGGCTCCTGCGGCCATGGACCTGCTGTTTGGGCGCCGGAAGACGCCGGAGGAGCTGCTGCGGCAGAACCAGCGCGCCCTGAACCGCGCCATGCGAGAGCTGGACCGTGAGCGACAGAAGCTAGAGACCCAGGAGAAGAAAATCATTGCAGACATCAAGAAAATGGCCAAGCAGGGCCAGATGGTAAGCTCGATTGGGCACAGCCTGGGACACAGGCCAGTGCTGTTGCTTGTTCAGACACTGGGGCTGCAGCAAACTGGACATGCTGAGCACCAACAGGGAGGTACTTCTAGGGAAATGAAGGGTTGAGTGGGGCTTTCCCTAGTTTCAGGGTCCAAAAGGCTGCCTCTGTGGAGGTGGTATCAGAGCCAAACGTTGAGTAAGGAAGAGAGTGAGCCCGTGAAGATCCAAGTGGCAAGTGTGTCAGATAGAACAGCAAGTGTGTCAGATAGAACAGCAGATGCTCCATGAGAGTGATGGGTGAGCTCAGAGGAGTGGATGTGGGCCAGACCACTTGGAATCGTGGGCCACAGTGGGAGCCCACGTGGCATGGGATGCACTGGCCCTGGGGGCCAGTGAGCAGAGAGATGGGCACAGCCTGAACTGCTGGGGAGCAGCACCTTTGATGGGCGACAGAGTTTTGGCCTGAACAGCTGGGTTGAGGTGCCATTTCCTGGGATGGGCAAAGCAAGGAAGAGCTCTGGGGAGGAAGTGAAAAGGTGAGGTTTGGAAGTGTTCATGTGTGAATCAGGATCCTGTACTTGAGGTGAGGGCCTGTGTGAGGTGGAGGGAGACACACATTCTTTGGCCAGGAGAGAAATTCAGGAATGGGTGTTGACTCTATAGACATGGAGAGAAAAGGACCCCTCAAGGGTGGCCCCACCTTTCTCCCTCTCATTTCTGGAGCAGAGATGAGAAGCCCGCGGAGGAGTCTGTGCAGTGGTGACCCAAGAGGCCTGAGGGCGAGAGGGAACAGTGGCCAGTGGGAACAGGCACATAGGAGCCCCTGAAAGCCTCAGTGGGCATGGTGGAGTGGCAGTGAGCATACTCCCAAGGCTGGCTCACTGCCACCTGTCCCCTCGCAGGACGCTGTGCGTATCATGGCAAGAGACCTGGTGCGCACAAGGCGGTACGTGCGCAAGTTTGTGTTGATGCGGGCCAACATCCAGGCTGTGTCCCTCAAGATCCAGACACTCAAGTCTAACAACTCAATGGCACAAGCCATGAAGGGCGTCACCAAGGCCATGGGCACCATGAACAGACAGGTGCGCCTCTCCCGATCCCCCTCCCTACCCCTGCTAACCTCAGGAGCCAGACTCACCCTCCTCCCACTTCCAGCTGAAGTTGCCCCAGATCCAGAAGATCATGATGGAGTTCGAGCGGCAGGCGGAGATTATGGACATGAAGGAGGAGATGATGAACGATGCCATTGACGATGCCATGGGTGACGAGGACGATGAAGAGGAGAGGTTTGGAGACAGGAGGCAGGAGGGTGGGGACAGAGGGGATGCCTGGCCCTCCGGGTGCCTGACCCTCATGGTTCTTTTTTTTTTACCTAGTGATGCTGTTGTAGCCCAGGTCCTGGACGAGCTGGGGTTGAGCCTGACGGATGAGCTGTCAAGTGAGTGTCCAGACCCTGGGCCCTGTCCTGCGCGCAGCTCAGCCATCGCGCAGACCCTCCCTCTCCCAGCATTACTCCTTCTCGCAGGGGCTCTCTTCCTAACCCCCCTTCTCTGCAGACCTCCCCTCCACTGGAGGCTCCCTCAGTGTGGCTGCCAGTGGGAAGAAAGCAGAGGCTGCAGCCTCCGCCCTAGTCGATGCAGACGCAGACCTGGAGGAGCGGCTCAAGAACCTTCGAAGGGACTGACTGCACACACAACACACCCCCGTGCCACCCTAGGGAGCCAGCGGAGGGCCCAGCATTTTCATTGTACCTTCTGCAATAAAAGAAGTTGGGCACTAGTCTTGGGCCTGTGTGAGTGGCCTGACGTGAGCCAGGCTGGGTTAGGGAGTCTGGTGACAGGGCTGACAGGAGTTGCTCAGGCAGGGCTTGGTAATGTGTGCCACATTAGCTGGGGTATAAGACAGAGGGCTGGAGGTTTTCTCGTTTTGGCGGGAGTGGACAGACCAAGCCCACCCGTCTTCAGGGCTTGGGATGTGAAAATGAGCAGCAGACACTGGCCCAGAACCCCCAAGAAGGCAGGCTCCCCAGACATCCTGATAGCATCCCAGGAGTCCAGGCCTGTCCCCCAGGGATACACTGCCCAACTCCGCGTAGCCCAGCCCACCCAGCTCACTTTGATGAGCTGGTTGCGAGAAACGGTTCCAAACCAGTCCAGGAAGCTCTCGGGGAGAATGAGCTGCCGTGCAGCACCTACCTGGGGATTCACCCTGCCTGCCCACAGGTTAGCCTGGGTCTGCCTACCTACCGGGTGGCCCTCCTACCCACCAGACACTCCCCAGATCGCAAAGGGCCCAGGAGGGATGCTGCTCCCCACTCCCTGGACACCCAGGTGGCTGGAGACAAGTGCCCCACCCCCATCTGGCCCAACAGGGTTTGGTGAGGGATCGGTAACAGCCAGAGACCAGGCCCCCAGGACCACTGCCCCCACCAACCAAGGCCTGAGTAACGGGTGAAGTTTTTATTAAATCCACAGAAGTAAAAACCATATTGTGAGGGGCTGGGGTATGGGCCACCAAGGAGTGGGAACCAGGCCACCGGAGAGAGGAGAAGAGGAGAGAGAAGAGGGGGTGACAGGACAGAACAGAGAACAGAGCCAGGTTGGAGCGGCTCGGGGGCTGCCCAGCCTCAGGGGCCATCACCAGGGCCACTGGACAGGTCCTGGGCGCTCAGGCCAGCACCAGGCAGGCTCAGCGGCGGGGGCTCCACCAGAATGGCGGAGAACTTGGTGTCACCAAAGGCTTCGTTCATGCGAGTCTCAAAGAAGCGCTGCAGGCCAATGATGGACTGCACATCGGCCTTGTCCTGCCGGGCAAATTACAGTGGATGGGTCCTAGGTCGCCCACCTCTCTGCCCCCAGCCTCCCCTCCCCAACCCATCCCCACCCCAACAGGCTCACCTCTGTCAGCTTGTTGAACTGCTTGAACATGCGGCCCACATCCTGGGCAAACTCCTGGGGGGAGCTGTAGGGGGGTGACAACTTCTCCTGGAGACGGGCTCGAATCAGCGTCAAGTCCAGGGTGCCGCCGGGCTGATCCTTCAAGCAGAGGCCACAGGCTGAAGGTGAGGCCAAACAGCCCCTGCACCTCCCACCCTCCCAAGTCCCAGAACTCACCAGGGAGAAGGTGGAGTCAGTAGCCAGCTGGTGCAGGGGCCGGCAGGGCTCATGGCAGAAAAGGGCCAGCAGGACGCGCTCACACTTCTGCAGGCATTACATGAACATCAGAGTCATAGGGGACTTGGTGTGCTGCTGGCCAAACCAAGGGAGTGGGCCCCACCCTCACCTGCTGGTTGGCTGGCGAGAGCTTGGCCACCACACCAGTGCTGTCACCCCCATCCAGGTTTAGGCTGCCATCCTCCTCCTTCAGGTCGGGTAGCACGTGGCAGAGAGAGCAGCTCCACTCCTCCCTAGAGGGAACAGACCGTGAGGGGCTGCACGGCACCTGGCCCAGCCCTCCACCCTACAGACCCCGCACAGCCTCGCACCCTGGCACATCCTGCAGGGCAGGCAGGTGGCAGTCCAGGTGGAAGCAGAACTCGCACTGGTTGCACATGACCAGGTCACCTGGCTTCTGGCAGACACGGCAGATGGTGGCACTGTCATCCAGGGCACCTGCGCCACCAGCTGGGGCTGAGGTGCCCTCTGGAGCCACCACCTCCAGGCCTGAGCTGGTGCTGCCACTGGGTGAAGCCAGGCGGGGGCCCTCGGCGCCGGGGCCCTCCGCCAGGGCCATCAACACAGGTTTGGTCTCGGGGCCCTCAGTGGCAGCAGGCGGGGCCCCAATGGCAGCCTCTGTTTCTTCCTCCTGTGAGGAGGTGAGGGGTGTTCAGTGGGGTGCCGGCCTGGGCAGTAGATCCTCATCTCCCAGCCACAGTCACTTGGGCAGGCTCACCTTGACGATGGCCATGCCAGGCAGGGGCGGAGCGCCAGGGGCCCCTGGGGGCGCAGTCCCAGGCTGTCCAGCTGCAACAGCTGCAGCACCTCGCTCAATGACGATGAGGTTGTAATCCTCAGTGGTGCTGCCTGGGAAGACCTTGAAGACTGGTGGCTGGCTGTCAGCCGTGAGATCCAAGTCCAGGCGTTCGAGGCTCACCCGTGGCACCTTACGCATGAGGCCACTCACCTCACCATCACTTGAGCGGGACCTGTGGGCGTGGCTTGGTGTGAGCGCCCCACCCCTATGGCCACCCTGTCCCTATAACCACCAAAGGGCAGCTACACTCACCGCTTCACCCCTGACACGTGGGGCTCTGCACTCGAGTAAGGGTCATCTGCTCGGAACACAGAGAACAGGTTGGGGTGGACATAGGGCACTGCAGCTCTCCCACCTACTGGGGGGGCAGAATCACTCACCTGACCCGAAGCCATAGCCTTCCTGCACCTCCATAGGCTGTGGGCAGAGCAAGTGGACCTCAGTGGACAGGTATCCCACAGGACCCCGTGCCTCTTTCCTCCCACTATGGTCCCCTCCCTGGCTCACCTGGCTGCTGCCAGAGCCCTGCTTGCTCAAAGGCCCTGGAGCCCGAGGAGGGGCCATGGGTACAGGGCCTGTGGAGTTGGTGCCAGGACGTTCTGCCACGATCTTGCCTGCAGTAAAGAAGTAAAACAGTGTAAGAAAGTGCAGTGCCTGGGATGGCAGGGTACAGCAAGAGAAAGACAAAAACCCACCAAAGGCCTCTGCACTCTTGGTCCAGGCATTGAGGTCCCACTGGAACTTCATCTCACCGTGTGGCTCCACGGGGTCCACGATCATCTTGAGGGCCCGGTGCAGCTGGAAGTAGATCTGGGGGTGGGCAGTACATGAGCACACGGGCAGTGAACAGGGCTCCAGGGTCTTGGGAGGTGCCTACCTGGAACCCACCACCTGGGTGCCCACCAGCACACACCAGCTTCTTGGACAGTAGCAGAGCAGTGTTGTTGTCACTTTCCAGAGCCCATGAGGCAAAGCGCAGGATGTGTTCCTGGTGCTTCTGGATCTTGGTCATGGTCCAGTGCTGGCGCTCCAGGCGCTCCTGCTGCCCCTCAGTCACCTTCTGCAGGTGGAGAGCAGATGGGGTCAGGGAGGACAGAGCACTAGAACCTCTCCCCACCCGAGGAGGGCATCAGCAGCCAGCAGAGGGCGCCAAACCCCATGACGATTCCACCTGAGGCAGAGTGAGCTGCCAACAGAGAAGGACCACGCAGCGGGTACCTGGGCGTCGTTAACCAGCACACGACCCCGCTTGTTCAGTTCCTTCATGATCTGCAGGATGGCCATCTTAACGTCCACCTGCACGCGCTTCTGTACGTCAGACACTTGGCGGATCCTGGGTAGCAGGGTGGGTGAGGTCAGGGCCACTCAGGCAGGTGCTCACCCAGAGCCACCCCACCCCCCGCCCCAGCACAGCACTGGCACCCACACTTACGAGCTGCGAACCTCCTTGGTGTTCTTCTGCAATGTCGCATGCTTGTCCCCGAGGCGCTTCACCAGTGAGGCCAGGAGCTTGCGCTGGTTCCTCACAGCATCCTCCAGGAACTGGTACCTGAGGGCAGATAGAGGTGGGCCCGGGCGCCCAGCACAGAACAGGCAGAACCCACCCACCAAGCCTCAGGACTCACTGGTGGTCCTTGTGGGCGTTGAGCTGGCAGTCCCGGCAGGTGAGGGTGTCGCAACTCTCGCAAAACAGCACAAGGGGCTCGTGCTTGTGCACGTTGCAATACACCGTGCGCTCACCGTCCCTCGACTTGGCTGGTCCTGGGGAATGGGATCTATGAAGCGGGAGCTCATCCTCACCACCTCCAGCTCGAGGAGCAGACAGAGATCAGGGCCTCACTTCCTGCCTGTCCTGCAACCCTGGGCTATCTGCCGGAAGGACCCAGAGGGCCTACAGCAGTGGACAGGGAGGAGCAGAGATCCTTGCTCTCAGCCTGACCAACAGGGTCACACCCCTCTCCTTTCAGCTTCTGGAGGTGACAGCTTAACGTAGAGTGACAGCCTCTGCCAGGAGAGACCTCCCCGCTGTTCCCTCTGCTGAAACCTCCTCCAGATGGACACTCAAGAAAGCTCCTCCACCTCTGAAGCCCTGCCCCCATCCGCCACTGGGCTCCCTTTCTCCTCCACTCACAGAGGATTCTGTCCAGCAGGGGAGGGGATTCTGGCTACTGGGGCATCCCAGCACACACAACATTTGCTTTCTGGCTCAGACAAAAAGCAAATCAGGGCTTAAAGAGACCGTCAGATACATTTTCCTCATAAGCCATGCCTGGTGACCTCCCCTCTCTTCTCTGCTAAAAGGAGACCACACCATCTTAACAACCCACGGGGGAACCTGCAAAGCCTTCTCAGGCTGGAGAGATATCAGACCAGGACCCTGAGAGAGACATCAGGCCCCTGTGCTGGGACAAAGGTCCTACTGCTCAGAGCAACACTCCCCCAAAGACTAATATACCACGTTGACCCCCCAGCCCTCCCCAAAGGCTGTTGCCACTAGAAAACCGAGAACATCCATCCTCCTTTCCTCCCCAATCCCCATCACGTGTCGTTACTACACCAGCCCAGCGTGAGACATAGGAACATTTCGATACAAATAAACCGAGCCTCAGCTCCTCTAAATATTGCCCGCTCTTGCACCCTGACCCTTGCCTGGAACCCAGGACCCCCTGGAGACCCCTGCCCTTCTCTCCTGGCTCCTCATGCCCCACAGGAACCATCTCTACCCAAGTTTTCCCATCAAAACTGTCCTCTGGCCTGGCGGAGCCACAGTGTGACTACCAAAACGCCACTCATGGGGAGTCCTGGGCCAAAAACCAAGCGCAAGGCCCTCTCCATAGCACTTCCAGCACATTCACAGAAAAATCTGGAAATACCAAGCTAGGCTGTGAAATACCTGTGACCCAATGATAAGAACACTTCCAGCACTCACTGGTCAGTGATAGTCTGATGACCCTACCAGCTTGTTAAGACACAAGGCCCAAAGACCCCACTTTCCCCTACAGTGGCTTAAAACAGGTGCCAAGGAACCTCTGGTCCAGGAGGTCCCTCACATCATTGCCCCAACACCCTGCATCTCCCTATCCACACGTGCGGATCTCTCTACCACTGGAGGCCTATCCCCTGCCTAGGGGGGTTCCCTGATGAGCTTCCTCAAGCCCTCTATACACCCCCTGCAGCACCATGAGATCCCCTGTGAACTCCCCCCACTCCCTGCCTGTGGCTTTTCTCCTGCCACTGGACCTGCAGAGACTGCCCACCAGAGCCCCAGCCTCCCCCTTTTTGAGTTCTGCCCTCAGGCCCTTCAGTTGGTGCCCCGTAGAGAAGCTCCCTGAGATCCTTCCACCATCTGCAACTACCATCATAAACAACGGAAGGCATATAGAGGAGAACAGCAAGGGCAGCCCCCTGCACGTTGCATACCAGTGGAACGCACAGTGTGGTCCTTGGTGTACTTCACCCGCTGGTGTGCCTCCACACACGTCTCACACAGCGGCTCAGAGCACTCCACACAGTAACTGGTGGCCGGGGCATTATCCTCACAGCTAGTGCAGCACTGCTGAGCAAAGGCAGAGTCAGAAGAGACAGAACCACCAAACAAATCTGCATTTAGAACCAAGAAATACGACATGAAGAAAGATGGGGCCCTTACTTAGCCTAGACAACCTGCCCTAAGCTTTCTACTACGGGGACACTAAAGCCCGGAGCTGGTACCACGCTCTGGTCTAGTGACCCCTACTCATGGCCAGAGACCTCCTGGGGGTTGCTTGGGCGAGACATACCTGATTCGCATCCTGGGAATCGGTGGCAGCCTTGCTGCCACTGTCGCGCATGAAGTAATTCTCCACAATATCTTTGGAGAAACACTGCTGCTTACATACTGGACAGTCCACCACTACGAAGAACACGAAGAAACAAAACCATCGCATGGTGAGCGCATCCCCCCACTGGGCCCCAAACTCCATCCCCTGCCGAGCCGAGGCGACCCTCCCCTCTCGGGGGAAGAACCAAACCCTTCTTTTACCGAACTTTAAACAGTCGCCCCATCTCAGTACCCGGGCCACAGCCCACTGCCCACACACGTTCCGGCCACTCTTCGGGTCCCCATCCTCTCGCCCAGGCGACCCCCGCCATCGTCACGCTGGGAACCGACCCCCAGTCCCCGAGCCTCAAAGGGATCAAAGGCTGCGGGGTGGGGGAGGGGCCGCCCCCGGCCCCACCGCACTCACCAGCGCCGTCGCCCGCCGCACCTCCGTCCCCTGAGCTGTTGGCGGCGGCAGGCGCCGCGGGCCCGAGGCAGGCGCTGCAGGCCGAGTGCAGGCAGGGTAACAGGCGCGGTTCCCTCTCGGGCCGCAGGCGCTCCCGGCACACGCCGCAGTGCTCCAGCAGTTCCAGCGCCTCGCCGCCGCCCCCCGCGGGCGACGATGCCGATGCGGACGCCGCCGCCGAGGCCGAAGCCGAGGCCGTGGCCGAGGAGGCGGCGGCGCGCTTCTCGGCGCCCGCCGAGCCCTCTCCCGGGCCCGGGCTGCCGGAGGCAGCCGCTGCCGCCGCCGAGGCCGCCGCCGCCGAGGCCGCCATTCACACGCCGCCGGGGGCGCCCAGGGGGGAGGAGGGGCGCGGGGCCCGCCGCGCAGGCGCAGACGCGCTCGCCGCCAACGGCTGGGCCGCTGCCGCCGCGAGGCCTAGCGCCGCCACGCGCCGCCTAGGTCGCCGCCCGCTGCGCGCGGGGCGCTGCCGAGGCCCGGCCGGCCGCTGCCCGCTCTCCTGCCTCCGCCGCCGCCCGCGCTTCCTTCTCAGCGGCGACCGAAACCAGCGCCACGCGGCACGCGCACAACCGCTCGACCGCGCGCCCGCTCGCAGAAAGAGCCGCGGTTGGGGGGCGGGACAGAAATAACTGGCGCCGACGCCGTCGCGCACGCGCACTGGGCGCCTCTCGCCCGGGGGCGGGGCCGGGGCGGGCCGGGGCGGGGGAGGCCATGAGTACGCACGCGCCTGAGCGCGCTCCTCCCACCCCCGCCTCCACCACCCGCAGCGCCGCTCGTGCGGCAGGGGCGGGGCATCTGCGTCGTCGCCGCCGCAGCCTGGTCCACCGACCGGGCTCGCGTCCGTTATTGTAGTCCCTGCTCCAGGCCGTTTACTCCGCACGCGCGCCGGCAGTCCGTTCTTCCACCTCGATCCCCGCGCCTTTGCCCGCCTGGGGAGGTCTCCAGTTGCTGCGTCGACTAGCGTTCCCTAGAGGGGGCGGGGCCGAGAGCTAGGGAAGATGCTGGGCCCAGGGAGAGGGGCGAAGGGTCCCCATCCCGTGGAGGAAGTACTCTTCTAAACCGGGACTCAGACTTTGGGGTTTTAACCTTTTTATTGTTTAACATGAGAAACACTGAAACCTGACTAAATCAAATAGATCCCACGGGGCTCAGAATACCGAGACTGAAATCCCGCCTGGCCCTGCAAGCGCCCCTTGCCATATTTTAGCCCGCCACTGCGCTGGCCTTGATGCTTTTCAAGCGGGCGGACTGAACCGCAACAGTGGGGAAATTCTGAGAGGGAAGCAGGGTCTGCGTGGGGCGATCCATCTGTGGGCGGAGGCAGGATCTGTAGGGAGGGGAAGCCTGCCTCAGTGGGGAGCAGGATCTGCGTGCGGGGAGGGTGTTCCCGTCTGAGGAAGGACGTAGAGTGTCTGGTGAGAATTCTGTCAGATGGGGGAAGCTAGGCCTGGAGGAGGAATCCTATTCGAGAGAAACGGGGGTGGGGCAGGGTACGTGGGGAGAGAGGAGTCCTGTCTGAGCTGAGAAGGAGGGAAGCAGGGCCTAAGGCTGGAGCTGGCGGAGGAGGGGTCCTGACGGAGAGGAAAGCAAGATCAGTGGGAAGGGATCCCGTCGGAGGTGGGAGTGGGGCCTGTGGGAGGGGATCCTCTCTGAAGTCACTAGGCACGGAGAATACTTGAGGCAAGGGTGCCTTGGAGCCTCTGCCTGGGGTGGGCCTTCGTCCCTGTGCAGGGCTCCTCAGTCCTGCGGTTGCCAGTCCAGGGGGAGGCTTGGGCGGCAGCTTTGAGACGATGCAGAGAATCTGGAGGGCCGGCACGTCCAGCCCCCAGGCCCTACTCCGCCTCGCGCGGGCTCGACCGCGCAAAAGCTTCAGGGGAGCGGGGCGCAGCCTCCCCCACCCCAGCTCCCCTAGGCGCCCACACGCGGTGTAGGTGGCGGTGGTGGAAGTGCGTCCGGCGCTGCTCTTGTTCCCGCAGGGCCTGGGGGGAACTCGGGCCTATTGTCTCCGCGCCTGCCTTTGTTCCAGCTCGAGTGCGGCCCCCAAATCCGGGCCCCGCCCCGCCCCTTCAGCCGCCGGAGCGCCCACCGCCCGGTCCGCGCGAGGCCCCTCCCCCCCCGACTGGCCCGCCCCGGCTCAGCCCCTCCCCCCGAGGCCTGGGCTGCAGACCGTCGCCTCCTTCCTCCGACAACTGGGAAGCAAAGTTGGTGGCTGGCAGCGCCCAAGTTGAGGTGCGGAATCCTTTAGTGATATTTGTTAAGTACTTTCCATGCCCCCTCCCGCTCTCTGCGCTGGGCCCCAAAATCACCGGGTTGTGTGGGGTAGAGATGATCCATACCTACCCTGGCTGCCCAACCCCGCCCGGGCAGATGCGGGGCTGTCGAGGGCCAGACAGTCACAATAAGTAGGTGATGGTAAAGAGTGTAGGAGTGGACTTGCCTCGGGGCTGCCCCCAAACACCTGGGGGAAGAACCGTTCAGGGGAGAAACAAGTGCAAAGGCCCGGAGGCAGACAGGCACACCCGGAGGAGTGACAGGAAGAGTGGTGGGAGATGCCTAGAGGTTGCTGGACAGCTTGCTGGGGATGGGTTGGGCCCTCCGGTTGCCCCTGGTATGGTCCCTTCACTAGACCTTGGCAACTGTTTCAGAACAGCATCCGTGCGGGCAGGTTCACCTGGAAATCAGGCTCAGGCAAACTCAGGGAAGCGCACGGGAGCATCCTGGGACTGGCCGAGCCAGAGTGGGCATACAGGAGGGCAAGGCCAGGCCAGAACCCTTCCTCAGAGGCCCTCTCCAAGGAGCCAGCCTGTCCAGAGGTGAGTGGCAGGACATGGGCACATCTTGACTCTGCCTCCCAGTGGGCCAGTGTCATCGTATACTCTCATCCCCTGTGTGCCTTGTCCACCCTTCACAGGCATCTCACCCTTTCCAATCCTGGACCACTGGAAACTGCCTATATCCTGGCTTTGCAGACAGGGCTCAAGGGGTGAAGCAATGTGTAGGAGGTGCCAGCCAGACCACCACCCATTGCAGGCACCTGCCTGCAGACAGCCATCCTTACTGCCTCTTCACTTCCCAAACTCTGCGCTTGCTCCCGATTCTCCCTCTGACCTTCAGGTGTCACCCCCAAAGCCACTTCCTGGGGAAGCCTTGTAGCTGCATCACTCTGATCTCTTTCTCCATCTTCACAGGTTTCATTTGGGAACTAGGCGATTGTGGTAGTTGCACAACATCATGAATGTACTTAATGCCACTGAATTGTATACTTACAAAGCGTTGAAATGGCAATTTTTTTTTAAATTTTTTTTTTGGCTGCGTTGGGTCTTTGTTGCTGCGCGCGGACTTTCTCTAGTTGCGGCGAGCGGGTTTCTCATTGCGGTGGCTTCTCATTGCGGAGCACGAGCTCTAGGCGCGCGGGCTTCAGTAGTTGTGGCACGCGGGCTTCAGTAGTTGTGGCTCTCAGGCTCAGTAGTTGTGGCTCGCTGGTTCTAGAGCGCAGGGTCAGGAGTTGTGGTGCACGGGCTTAGTTGCTCCGAGGCATGTGGGATCTTCCTGGACCAGGGCTCGAACCCGTGTCCCCTGCATTGGCAGGAGGATTCTTAACCACTGCGCCACCAGGGAAGTCCCTGAAATGGCAATTTTATATGTATTTTAGCACACACATAAAAATCAGATTTTGGTGAGTCTGTCCCTTCTGACCTCTGACCTCACCGCTTGGCTCCAGCCATACAGGCTGACCTGTTGTTCCCACCTCACAGCCTTTGCACTTGCCGTTCCTTCTAGCCAGAATGTTCTTCCCACCTCCCCTTCTGGCTGGCTCCTTCTCTTCCTTCACATTTCAACTAGTGAGAATCACAAGGAAGTGAGCTCCAAACTGTTTACGTCACTGCTGCGTCTGCCATGTCTTGCTTGGGGCCTGCTCCACAGTGGGCACTCAGTCAGTGAGTAAAAGGACAAACAAATGCATGAAGATAATGACTGTCTCTACCCGGCCAGTTTTGTGGGCTACAAGATAAGGTTTGAGTTCTATTACTTTTTAAGCTTTCTTTTTAAATTGTGTTAAAACTCACGTAATATCAAATCCATCAATTTAGCTATTTTGAAGTGTAAGTTCAGTGTTATTTCATACATGTTGTGCAACCACCAGTTCATCTAATTCCAGAACGTTTTCATCACCCCAAAAGGAAACCCAGTATCCATCAGCACTTACCCCCCATTCCCGCTTCCACCGGCCCCCAGCAGTGACTACGCTGCGTTCTGTTTCTATGGACTTTTAAACCTTTTGATGGAGGCTTATGATGTATAGAGAAAAGCCTACACAGTGTACGTACAGCGAGCACCCTTGGTAACCAGCTCTGATAGCAAAACACAGAATGTCTCTGGCTCTCAGAAGCCTTCCACACCCCTGGCATCTGCCGCCATCCTGACTTCTCCCACCCCGGACAGGCTTTCCTGGTATACATACGGAACCACACACAGTTTGCATGTCCACACCGTGTGTTCACACGCCTTCTTCCCCGCGTTCACATTCACTTCACATTCACGTGGCTGTGTGTGGCCTTGATTCCCTCTGTGCCCACAAATATCCTACAGTTTGTTTACATGTTCTCCTCTTGGCGGCGCTTGGGTCTCTGTCCTGCTTGTGCTGCAAGCACAGTAGGGCTGCAGCAGCACCATAAGTGGCTTTTTTTTTTTTTTCGTCGCCAGGCGGCTTGCAGGGTCAACCAGAGACTGAGCCTGGGCCACAGCAGTGAAAGTGCCGAGTCCTAACCACTGGACCACCAGGGAACTCCCAGTTCATGGCTTTTGGCTGGGCTTTTATTTCACTGTAAGGCGCTAACAGAAGGGTTTAGAATATGGCAGGATCGGACGCCCATTTTAAGTGTTCTAGGTAGGGAATGGATGGTAGGAGCTGGAAAGCAGAAGGTAAGCGTCCATGCCGGCCAGGCAGAGAAGGCACTAGATCCCCTAAAACCACGCTTTAAAGTAACTATGGTTCAGGAGTTCCCTGGTGGTCCAGTGGTTAGGACTCTGCACTTCCACTGCAGGGGGCACGGGTTTGATCCCTGGTTGATCCCGCAAGACGCCTGGCGTGGTCAAAAATAAATAAATAAAATTAATTAATTCATTAATTTAATTAAACAACTATGGTTCCTCCATTAGCTTCCTGTGGCTACTGTAACACATTACCACAAACTTGGTACCTTAAAACAAAACTTTAGGGACTTTGCTGGTGGCGCAGTGGTTGAGAATCCGTGTGCCAACACAGGGGACACGGGTTCGAACCCAGGTCCGGGAAGATCCCACATGCCATGGAGCAACTAAGCGCATGAGCCACAACTACTGAGCCCGCGGGTCGCAACTACTAAAGCCCGTGCACCTAGAGCCTGTGCTCCTCAACAAAGAGAAGCCACCACAATGAGATGCCCTCACACCACGACAAAGAGCAGCCCCTGCTTGCTGCAACTAGAGAAAGCCCGTGCGCAGCAACAAAGACCCAATGTAGCCAAAAATAAATAAATAAATAAATTTATATTTAAAAAAATTTAATTCACAGTTCTGGAGGCCAAAATTATGAAATCTAAATGTTAGGGCCACACTTCCTCTGAAGCCTCTAGGGGTGAATCCTTCCTCACCTCTTCCAGTTTCTGGTGGCTCCAGGGGTACCTAGGCTTGTGGCTGCATCACATCAGTCTTCAAGGTCCACATCTTCAAATCACTCTCTGTTCCAACTTCATACTGACTTTTCCTCTGTTTGTCCTTCTATGGACAGAAGTGTGTCCACCCCAAAATATAATGTGATAGTATTTGGTCATGGGGCCTTTGGGAAGTAATTAGGGTTAGATGATGTCATGAGAGAGGAGCTCTGATAATGGGATTAGTGTCCTATTAAGAAGAGGCACCAGGGAGTTCCCTGGTGTCCTAGCGGTTAGGATTCCGGGCTTCCACTGCCGTGGCCAGGGTTCAACTCCTGGTCGGAGGGACTGAGATCCTGCAAGCCGCATGGTGCAGCCAAAAATAAATAAATTTTTTTAAAAAGAGGGGGAGACACCAGAGAGTTTGCTGTGGTCACAAAGAAGAGGTCACGTGAGCGTACAGCAATACAGCAGGCTTCTCCAAGCCAAGAGAAGGGGCTTCAGAATGAAACATACCTTGCCGGCACTTTGATCTTGGACTTCCCAGCCTCCAGAATTGTGAGAAGTAAATTTCTGTCCTTTGAGTCACCTAGTCTATAGTATTTTGTTATGGCAGCCAAGCCCAACTAAGACAGTTGACAAATTTCCCTCTGCCACTCTTGTAAGGATGCATGTGAATTTACGTTTAGAGCCCACCCAAATAACAAAGAATGATTTCCCCGCTTCCAGATCCTTAATCACAATTGCCAAGATTCCCTTTCCTGATAAGGTAACACTTCCAGGTTCTGAGGATTAGGATGTGTATATCTTTGGAGCCACCTTTCTGCCTATTGCAGCCCACATTCCACGGATGGGAAAACTGGTCTCCAGAGAGTAGAAGGTGTCATCCAGGGCCGCACAGCCTGCATGAGTTCAACCCAGTTCTGGGGAATCTCTGGCCCCCAGGGAGGGCAGGGAGGGAAAGGACAGGACACAACCAGAGCCCAGAGTTTCAGCCCTTTCCCTGCAGTTAGGAACCAGGGCTCCTGGGAGACAGCATTCCAGGGAAAGCCCCAGGTGAGCCCCAGGAGCACGAAAGAAACCTGTTAAAAGGACACAGAAGCCATACATGATGATACGACTCAAGCATCAGAAAAACAATGACTGTCATTGACTGACACACAATGAATCCACCCTATCCATGAGTTAAGGGTTCTCAAAAGGAAGAGTTGAAAAATAAGCCCATCTGTCACCACATGGTGCTGCTTTTTTTTTCTCTTTTTTAGTATATTTATTTATTTTTGGCTGTGTTGGGTCTTTGCTGCTGCACACGGGCTTTCTCTAGTTGCCGCGGGCGGGGGCTGCTCTTTGTTGCGGTGTGCAGGCTTCTCATTGCGGTGGCTTCTCTTGTTGCAGAGCGCGGGCTCTAGGCATGCGGACTTCAGTAGTGGTGGCACGCGGGCTTAGTAGTTGTGGCGCACGGGCTTGGTTGCTCCGCAGCATGTGGGACCCTCCCGGACCAGGGCTTGAACCCAATGTCCCCTGCCTTGGCAGGCAGATTCTTAACCACTGTACCACCAGGGAAGTCCCCATGGTGCTGCTTTTAAGGCAGCTCCTCACTCTGAGAATTCAGCACCGATTCTGCCTCCCCAATGGAACCTGTATTTCAGGGAACACATGGCCCCAGTCCTTGATGAGATAATTAAATGCTAGAGTTTGGAAAACATCACTTCCCAAGTGGTAATGAGATTCCTGAGCAGGCTAGGATTATCTGGTGTACATGCTATGAGGTGAATGGAGGGTGGGGTGTCAATGTGGACATCTGGGGGTGGGGACACACGAGTGAGCAGAGCCAGGCTGTTACTGCCCTCTTGTTAGGGTCAGCAGCACCGAGGTCCTGCATGGGATGCAATGGTGCCCATCTAACACCTCCTGTGAGGGGTTCTAGCCAACAATATTTGGCCCAAAGCCCAGCGAGTCTTTAGATCTAATTTTCCATCCGTGGGCGCTAAAGGGGATGTTGGGGGGAGGGAGAGAGGCCATCTGGATGGGGCGTGTCCTGCTAGAAGCCAGGGTCCACTGTGCCCGCCCAGTCCTCACTGAGGGGCTGTGTCTCTAGCCAGACGTTGGAGCAGTTGCTGCTGGGGCTGGAGCAGAAATGGACACAGACCACACAAAGGAAGTTTTAAGGTAGAGGGAAATGCTCTAAAACTGAATAGTGGCGATGGCTGCACGATATGAATATTAATCTACTACAAGTCTTTGAAGGGTACCTGCTGTGGGTGTACGTTATGGCATATAAATTCCACTTCAGTACAACTGTTGAAAAAGGAGGGCAGGTCCAAAGAAGATATACAAATGGCCCGGACAATAAGCACATGAAAAGACATTCCGCATCATTAGTCATTAGGGAAATGCGAACCAAACCACAGTGAAGTACTGATTCACACCCACGTAGGATGGCTTCAAAAAAAAAATGAAAAAAACAAGTGCTGGCAGGGATGTGGAGAAATTGGAACCCTCCTACATTGCTGGTGGGAACGTAAAATAGTGCAGCCATCCTGGAAAAAAGTTTGGCAGTTCCTCAAATGGCTAAACATAGATTTAACTTGTTGATCTAGCAATTAATTCCTAGGTATGTATCCAAAGGAATTGAAAAAGGTGTTCAAACAAATCCTGGTACAGGACTGTTCACAGCAGCACTATTCACGATAGCCAAAGGCGGAAACAACCCGAATGTCCACCAATTGATGAATGGAAAAATAGATGTGGTATTTCCATACAATGGAGTCTTAGCCATAAAAAAGAACAAAGTACTGGTATGTGCCACAACATACATGAACCTTGAAAACGTTATGCTAAGTGAAAAACTCAGACACAAAGGACCACATATTGTATGATTCTATTTTTATGAAGTATCCAGAATATGCAAATTCATAGAGACATAGAGATTATTCATTGCCAGGGGCTGGAGGGAGGGGAAGATGAGGAGCTACTGGAGTGAGGAAAATGTTTTGGAACTAAATGGAGGTGGTGGTTACACCACTTGCAACTATACTAAAATCCACAGAGGACTTCCCTGGCGGTCCAGCGGTTAGGACTCCATGCTTCCAATGCAGGGGGCACAGGATTGATCACTGGTTGGGGAAGTTTGCAGGCCACGTGGCACAGCCAAAAAAAAAAAAAAATACAAACAAACAAAAAATAAAATCCATTGAAGTGTTCACTTTAAAATGGTTAATTTTTGTGTTATGTGAATCACCTTAATTTTAAAAGGAGAGGTGAGGCTTCCAGATCAATAGGGAGCAAAAGACTTGAGCCATCCTGAATGGGTCCTGGGCAGGGACAAACCAGCCATCAGGGCCTGTTTGTGGACAGCTGGTGACGTGGGGATGTGGATTAGACATGCTAAGGAGTCAAGGAAGCTTCCAAAGACAGGCAACTAGGCAACCTCCTTGTTTTTAAAAGATGAATCCGGAGGTTAAAAGAATTAACCAAAGAAGACATAAGGATGGCCAACAGCCACATGAAAAGATGCTCAACATCGCTAATGATTAGAGAACTGCAAATGAAAACTACAGTGAGGTACCACCTCACACTCGTCAGAGTGGCCATCATTAAAAAGGCTACAAATAATAAATGCTGGACAGGGTGTGGAGAAAAGTGAATGCTCCTACACTGTTGGTGAGAATGTAAATTGATACAGTCACTATGGAAAACAGTATGGGGGTTCCTTAAAAAACTAAAAATAGAGTTGCCATATGATCCAGCAATCTCACTCCTGGGCATATATCTGGATAAAACTATAATTCAGGGCTTCCCTGGTGGCGCAGTGGATAAGAATCCGCCTGCCAATGCCGGGGACACGGGTTCGATCCCTGGTCCGGGAAGATCCCACATGCCACGGAGCAACTAAGCCCATGCGTCACAACTACTGAGCCCGCGTGCCTAGAGCCCATGCTCTGCAACAAGAGAAGCCGCTGCAATGAGAAGCCTGCGCACTGTAATGAAGAGTAGCCCCAGCCACAACTAGAGAAAGCCCGTGCACAGCAACGAAGACCCAACGCAGCCAAAAAAAAAACAACAAAAAAAACCTATAATTCAAAAAGATACACGCAGGGACTTCCCTGGCAGTCCAGTGGTTAAGACTCTGCTTTCCAATGCAGGGGACACAGGTTCAGTCCCTGGTCGGGGAACTAAGATCCCACATGCCTCACAGCACGGCCAAAAAAAAAAAAAAAGAAAAAGAAAAAAAAAGATACATGCATCCCAATGTTCACAGCAGCACTATTTACAATAGCCAAGACATGGAAACAACCTAAATGTCCATCAACAGATGAATGGATAAAGAAGATGTGGTACAGGGACTTCCCTGGCGGTCCGGTGGGCAAGACTCTGCTCTCCTAATGCAGCGGTCCCAGGTTCGATCCCTGGTCAGGGAACTAGATCCCACATGCATGCCACAACTAAGAAGTCCACGTGACGCAACTAAGACCCAGCACAGTCAAAATAAATAAATAAAATAAAGTAAAAATAAAATTAAAAAGATGTGGTACATATATACAATGGAATAACACTCAGTCCTAAAAAATAATGAAATAATGTCATTTGCAGCAACATGTATGGACCTAGAGATTATCATACTAATTGAACTAAGCCAGACAGAGAAAGACAAGTACTGTATGATTTCACTTATATGTGGAATCTAAAATATGACACAAATGAACCTATCTACGGAACAGAAACAGACTCACAGACATAGAGAACAGACTTGCAGTTGCCAAGGGGAGGGGGGTGGGGGAGGAATGGATTGGGAGTTTGGGATTAGCAGATGCACACTAGTATATATTGGATGGATAAGAAACAAGGTCCTACTGTATAGCACAGGGAACTATATTCAATGTCCTGTGATAAACGGTAATGGAAAAGAATATGAAAAACAATTGTATATATATATATGTATAACTGAATCACTGTGCTGAACAGCAGAAATTAACACAACATTGTAAATCAACTATACTTCAAGAAAAATAAAATAAAATAAAAAGAGTTAGGACTTCCCAGGTCATCCAGTGGGTAGGACTCCACGCTCCCACTGCAGGGGGCTGGGGTTTGATCCCTGGTCGAGGCACTAGATCCTGCACGCATGCCACAACTAAGAAGTCTGCATGCTGCAACTAAGACCTGGTGCAGCCAAAATATATAAATTAAAAGAAAAAAGAAAAAACAGAAGAGTTAATCAGTGTCTTAAACACAAAGAGGGCAGAGTGGAGGGAACCAGGTCTGGGTGGGCGTCAGCCACCATGGACCCAGCAGGAACACAGCCTGGAAAAGCAGGCCTGGGAGGTTTCTGCATTAGTCACCCACCTCGGCAGGGAAGTGATTTTCAGACCTGAAGCCAAGGGTACAGCTCCTGAATGGAAAACAAGGAACAATCCAACCAGACGAAATTCACATCTGGGTGGCTGGCACACCAGCCTGAGGCAAAGTGATGGAGACCCCATATTGTGCCGTTTCATTGCTATGAAATGTCCAGCACAGGCAAATCTATAGAGACATTAGATTTGCAGCTGCCTGAGACAGGGTGGGAACAGAGACTCGCAGTAGATGGGCAGAAGATTTCATTGGGAATGGCAGAAATGTTCTAAAACAGGAGGATGCTAAGTGTTACAGAAAATGGTAGATTTACTAAAAATGACTGGATCATATGTGCACTTGAGATGGGAGAATCCTATCAGAGAGTTTGGTGTTCAGAAGTAGGAAAGGTGGACTTCCCTGGTGGCGCAGTGGGTAAGAATCCGCCTGCCAATGCAGGGGACACGGGTTTGAGCCCTGCTCCGGGAAGATCCCACATGCCACGGAGCAACTAAACCCATGCACCACAACTACTGAGCCTGTGTGCCACAGCTACGGAAGCCCGCGCACCTAGAGCCTGTGCTCAACAAAGAGAAGCCACCGCAATGAGAAGCCCGCAGACTGCAACGAAGAGCAGCTCCTTCTCAAGGCAACTAGAGAAAAGCCCACGCACAGCAACGAAGACCCAACACAGCCAAAAATAAGTAAATTTTTTTAAAAAGTAGTTTAAGAAAAAAAAAAAAAAGGAAGTAGGAAAGGCTGTACTGGGCCCCTGTGCCAGGGTGCCAGGAACTCCCAGCCCCAGGGCACCGAGGAGCAATGATGGATGGGAGGGGAAGGGATTAGAACATTGATTAAAACAAACATTTTAATCTGGCCTCAGGGATGCATTAAACCGGGATGGAACAAGAGGCCATAAGGACAGAATTGCCTAGGTGTGCCACCTCCCAGGGCTTTCCCCTTCACCTACAAGCTTTACTTAAGAAAAAAAAAAAAAAAAAGGTTTTTACTTGAAAAAAATATTTTTAGTGTACTAAAAACAGGAGGAAAAAAAAGGACAAAACAAGAATATTTGCTAATTTGAGAGTGTGAGTGGTCCGGTGTGTGCTCTACTGTTTTCTGTTTCTTGGGGGTTTTTTTTGGTTTGGTTTTGTTTTTGAATTTCTGAATTTTATTTTATTTATTTTTTATACAGCAGGTTCTTATTAGTTATCTATTTTATACATATTAGTGTATATATGTCAATCCCAATCTCCCAGTTCATCCCACCACCCCCCCGCCACTTTCCCCCCTTGGTGTCCATATGTTTGTTCTCTACATCTGTGTCTCTATTTCTGCCCTGCAAACCGGTTCGTCTGTACCACTTTTCTAGGTTCCACATATTTGGGTTTTTTAACTTTTGAAAATTAATCCAAGGGCCCGGTACGTGACCTAGGTGCAGGGACCCTGGAGAAGCGACATCGGTAGCTGTGCAGTTAAGATTGTTATTTCAGTTTAGGTCTCCTCCTCCCCACAGTTTCCTCAGGCCACAGGGCTAGTAGGAGGTTCGTTGTCTTTCATATATAAAAGCAAATTGAAGTAGCAATTATTCCCCCCCCCCACCTCTACCCCCTCAGTGACAGTCCTTGATGTCTATCTGGATGTTTCTTTCCTTCTAGGGCCTTTCTGGTGTATTAGGGATCCTGCCCCTGCCCCTCCCCCAGCCCAAAGGGCTCTCCATTTCCTCTCAGCACGTCTGGAGGGCTAAACTCTCCACTGCTGGTACCTGCCTTGCCAGGGACCTCCCTCGGTCTCCACCCAGTTTCCTGGGGACATCCTTGGTGTCTAACCCCGGGCTGGCCGAGGGAAGCTCCTGGCAGACTGAGGTGTGTGCCTGAGTCTTGGGCCCTGCATCCCACACCTGGCACAGTCCAGAACCACTAGGATAGGGCTGGGCTTGGAGACCTGAACACTGGGCTTCCCCCGTGGACAGTGGCTGGCACGGCAGGAGGTTGGAAAGAGGCTGGGGACCCTGGTTGAGCTGGGAGGAGGGGCTGAGCCTCCTGACTGCTGACATAAACTGTAGGGGCTTCCCTGGCCGTCCTGTGGTGAGGATTCCATGCTCTCAGTTGCGGGGGGTGGGGCACGTGTTTGATCCCAGGTCGGGGAACTGGGATCCCTCAAGCCGTGCAGTGCGGCCAAAAAATAAGCAAATAAATAAAACGAAAACTCTGTGTGTGTGTTGGGTGGCTGGGGGTGGTGGCCTGCCTCCCCGCTCAGGAGGCCCAGTCATGTGGGAGCTCAATTTCCTCTGCTCCTTTCATGTGTCTGTGATAGCCCTGAGCTCTCGGCTTCTTCCCTTCAGTGTGGCCTTCTCATCCCCACCGCCTCCAAGACTCTCAGACCTGGTCGGGAGCTTGCCATATTGGCAGGCCACACGGGCCCACCCCTGGCATCTTAAACCTGCGTCCTCAGCCACACTATTTATTCTTCGAGATGCTCCCACAATCACAGGCCAAGGTCTTTGGAGAGAAAAGCAAAATAGACATTTTCTGGGCCTCCCTGGTGGTGCAGTGGTTGGGAGTCCGCCTGCCGATGCAGGGGGGTGTGGTTTCGTGCCCCGGTCTGGGAGGGTCCCGCGTGCCACGGAGCGGCTGGGCCCGTGAGCCGTGGCCGCTGAGCCTGCACGTCCGGAGCCTGTGCTCCGCGACGGGAGAGGCTGCGACAGTGAGAGGCCCGCGTGCCGCAGAAAAAAAAAAAAGACATTTTCTGAAGGCTTGTATCGCTGGAGGCCACTGCTCCCATCTCCTTTGCAGCCTGAGAGGGGTCGGGGCTTGGGTGTTTCCTCTTGTCTCTCACACTCCTTCAGGACCAGGTCCTCCATCGCACCCTCATCTGCTGAGAACGTTTCTGAAGCCGCGCGTGTCCTCTCCTTCCTACCCTGACTCTGCCCGCACCTGGCCTCCCCTGCTGAGGTCTGAGCCGCCACTGCTGCCTTCGGGACCTCTTATGTGTGCTGCCCCACTAGGTCCACTGTCCTCCCATTTGGGTCGCAGTGGCAATAGTTGTCTGTCAAGGTGAAGGACACAGATGAACCCCTAGTCTCACAGGTCGAGGTGGGCACAGCAAGGGGCCTGTGAAGCCAGAGAGGAATGAACAGCGATAGGAACTGGGTAGAGGAGGTTGGATGGAAGAAGACCCAGTGAGCCGGGCAGGCCATCGTGGAGGACTTAGATTCTGAACAACGACAATGAGGACAATGAGGCCACGGGACTGGGATTTTAAGGAGGTTCCTCGGGGCATGGGCCATGGAATGCTTCCCACCTGGCACATCCCCTCCCTTCCCTGCCTGGAACACGTCTACAACACAGCCGCTCGCTCGGCAGCTGCCTGAGGCTGGCATGCTGACCTTGTCCTCATACTGGCAGCAGAGAAGTCAGCCCCTCCACTCTGGACTCCACACCTGCTGCACAAGGCATGGGGTCCACTGAGGTCTAGGCACCGCTCCCCCCCGACTCCCCTCCTTCCTTCAGCCCCCATGAGTAGGGCACAAGGCCCAGCCAGCCCACCACTGCAGCCTCACCATCTAGTGGGCCTGGTTCACGGATGTCCTGGACAACCAGCCCCACCTCAAGGCCCTTGCGGATCACGGCTGTTCCTCTGCCCAGACAGCTCTTCCCACAGATTCTGTCCCCTTAAGTGTCTTCTGGTCTTTGGAGTCTGGCTGTTCACCACCCTCCGGGCAGACGTAGGACCCAGCTCACACACATACACACACCCCCACTCCCCTTCTTTTCTCAGCTTCGGCCCAGAGTGTGGCATGCAGAGGGAACTAAGTGAACACTACTCGCCCTGGGGCAGGTGGGCCTGGTGTAGGGGCATCGAGTCTGGCTGCCTCCATCTTCTACCTGGGATCCAGGCTCAGGGCCGGCCCGAGTTGGCGTCCGCTCCCACATCCCACTTGCAGCCCCCAGGCCCCACTCGGGCTGGAGTCCCACACCAGGGGCGAGCCCTACTGCTGCTCCATCCATATGGGTGGAAGGCTGGGGTGCAGTGGGGTTTAAACCTGCCGGGACCCGCCGGGGTCTTCGGAGCCGACCGCCCTCCCACCCTCTTTCCCTCTCACCTTCTTCCGCCCCTTAGCACAGGCGAGTGGGTGCGGCCCACAGATTGACGGCACAGGTTCCGCCCCCGCCCCGTCTCTAGGGCGACACTGCCTGGTTGTCCCAGCCCCTGTGACTTTGCTCGGAAGTGCGACCTTGCAGCGGCGACTAGTCTCCATGGAGACACCGGAAACTTGCTCTGACCTAGTAGTTCGCCGCGCCGCTACAGCGGCGGACTTTGGTTCCGCCGGCGTTGCGGCCCGGAAGTGCGGCCTTGAAAGTGGTGAGCTGGAGGCGGCCACCGCCCGGCCTGGTGCCTGAGGAGGAGCCGGAGGTGGGGTCAGGCGGGCATCCCCCTGCCGCAGGGCCGGCGGGGAGGCCGGGGCGTGCCAGGGGAGGGGCGCCCGCGCTAGGCTTGGAGCGCGCGCCGCAGACGTGAGGGGGCGCTGCAGGACGGGGGCACTTCGCGGGCAAGAGCGCGGAGGCGGGAAACCTAGTCGGCTGGGGCTGGGGCGGGCGCAGCCGGGGCAGGTCAGAGAAGGGGGTGCTGGACTCAGGGTGAGGCGCGGGCAATGGCGCAGAGAACGGGAGAGGGTGCTCGGAGCAAAGTGCATGGCGTGGGCAAAAGCGTGGTGGCGAGGACGCCTGGGTGCAGCGTCTCAAGGTGGGCCTTTGTTCCGAGGCGCCCAGAGGCTCTGCTGCACCTGCACTATAGTTGGAGCCTGCTGGGGAGCACGGCGGGGGTGGATCGGAAAAGGAAGGGTTCAGTCCCTACGGATTGAGGCGCAGGTTTCTGCCCCCGTTGCCCGGGCACGGATTTGAAGTCCTTTAGGTGCTGGGTGAAAAAAGACGGTGAAGGGTGCTTGTGGCAGAGGTAACGGTACGTGCGGAGTTGGCCTGTTTAAGGAATTGCCTGGAGAGCTCTGAGCTAAGGAGGGTCCCGAACTGTTAGATCTGAACAGGCTCCCTCTGGCTGTCGCGTCGGGAATAGACCGGGAGGTGGGGGGACGCGAGGAGGTTACTGGGGCAGTGGAGGTGTGCAAAGTGGTCTGAGGCGTCAGATATGGATCATGAATGGCCCCAGCAAAGGAAAGGATGTTTGGGCTTAAGGCGCCCGAGGGGGTGAGTCTGAGACCGAAGTAGACCCCGAGGAGTTAAGAGAGGCCTCACCTGAGCCAGGCTGGCGCAGAGTGGGTGAGTCTCAGGGTGTGTCTTTTGTCCTGACTGATGCTTCTCCCCTAGACTGGAGGTGTGTGTGGCCTGGGTGTGGGGTGAGCCAGGTATCTAAGACAGAGGGGAAGCTGAGGCCAAGCAAGCATGTTGCCTGTTTGTTGGTGAAGTAGCTGAGCTTCTCAGATTCCCATTGTTCCCAGGGGGGTGGTACCCCTTTCCCTTTCCAGTGCCTGAGGCTGGGCAGTGCTGGGATTTCGAGGCCGCAGTTTAACAAGAAGTGTCCATATTGCTCAGCCATGCTGATCTTGAGGCCTCTGCCGCTCGACCTGCACCCAACCAATCACACACCCCTGCACAGTCCACAAGCCCCCTCTCTATGCCTCACCCACACCCTGCGCCCCACAGGCCCAATCAAGATTCCAGGAAGCATCAGGCTGCAGGAGGCGTCTCCCGCTAGCTGTGCTGGAGCGGGCCAGAGACCATGTATTTTCCTCCCGCAGGGCACCTGCTAGGCTAATGCCCAATCTAGTCTCAACTCTGTGTGACTATGCACACCCCGAATCGCTTAGCCCCAGAGGCGGTTCATGCCAGCCACACCCCTGCGAAGACTTCCATATACACTAGTTAATGTAGCCAGGTTCCGAGGCAGCAGACCTCGGTCTGCACAGGGCCTTGGATGTTCCAAGGTTGGGGGCTGTATCAAGGGGAGATCAAAAAGAAGCCACTCGTGGTGGGAGTCGCAGCCAGCAGGGTGGGGAGTGGGTGAGACGTGGAAGCCTGTTCTAGATAGGGGTCCCCGCCCTCTCCTCCACAGGGTGTCGTGTCAGAGGAGGATGTGGGGAAGGCTATGGATACCAGAGTTCCGGGAAGGGTGGGTGGGGCAAAATAGGGGAAGCGAGCCCTGGAACTCCCCACGCTGGCAGTAAGCAAGACCGGAGGGCAGCAAACCTTTGGTATCCCCAGCCCTCTCACAGCGGTGTGCTGTGGACTTCAGAGGTAGAGGGGGCTGCAGAAGTCCTGGGGCGGGGGCAGGGAGTCCTGCTGTGTTGGGAACCAGGACTTCGAGGGGCCAGGGGCATTGGAGAAGGTTGGGGTTCCTGAAGCCTGGGGGTGTGGTTCACCCTTGGGCCCTGTCCCGCTGAAGGGATGGGAACGCTGGGGCAGGGGGGGATCCCTGGCTGACTTCCTCTTGCCCACACCCGCTGGTCCGGTGCAGATGGCGGCAGCGGAGGCGGTGCACCACATTCACCTGCAGAACTTCTCCCGATCCCTGCTTGAGACCCTCAACGGGCAGCGGCTGGGTGGGCACTTCTGTGACGTGACTGTGCGCATCCGCGAGGCTTCACTGCGTGCACACCGCTGCGTGTTGGCCGCCGGCTCGCCCTTCTTCCAGGACAAATTGCTGCTCGGCCACTCTGAGATCCGCGTGCCGCCTGTGGTGCCCGCGCAGACGGTGCGCCAGCTCGTCGAGTTCCTCTACAGCGGCTCGCTCGTGGTGGCGCAGGGTGAAGCGCTGCAGGTGCTCACGGCCGCGTCGGTGCTGCGCATCCAGACGGTCATAGACGAATGCACGCAAATCATAGCCCGCGCCCGCGCCCCTGCCCCGGGCCCCCCAGCGCCCGCGCCCCTGCCCACGCCCGTGCCCCCGCCGCTCGCGCCCGCGCAGCTGCGCCACCGCCTGCGCCACTTGCTGGCCGCGCGCCCCCCGGGCCACCCCGGTGCCGCGCACACACGCAAGCAGCGCCAGCCCGCGCGCCTGCAGCTGCCCGCGCCCCCCGCGCCTGCCAAGGCGGAGGGATCGGATGCCGACCCCGCCCTGACCGCTGCGCCAGACGACGGCGCGGACGACGACGACGACGAGACCGATGAGGAGACCGACGGCGAGGATGGCGAAGGCGGCGGCCCGGGTGAGGGCCAGGCGCCCCCTTCTTTCCCCGACTGCGCCGCCGGCTTCCTACCCGCGGCCGCGGACGGCGCGCGCGAGGAGCCGCCTGCGCCCGCCGGCCTCTCCGATTACGGTGGCGCCGGGCGGGACTTCCTCCGGGGAACTTCGGCTGCCGAGGACGTGTTCCCCGACAGCTACGTCTCCGCTTGGCAAGACGGAGATCAAACCGCCCCTGAAGGCTGTCCCGCCGAGACCCCTGCCCCGCCCGACTGTGTCCTATCCGGACCCCGCCCACCTGGCGTGAAGACCCCCGGGCCGCCCGTCGCGCTTTTCCCCTTTCATCTGGGCGCTCCCGGGCCGCCAGCGCAACCCCCTCCCGCGCCCTCGGGGCCGGCCCCTGCGCCCCCACCCGCCTTCTACCCAGCGCTCCAGCCGGACGCAGCTCCCAGCGCGCCTCTAGGGGAGGCCCCGGCCCCACCGGCCGCTCCCAGCGCAGCCCCGTCGACCACCCCTGCGCGCGCCCCGGGTGCCGAGCCGCCCGCCTATGAGTGCAGTCACTGCCACAAGACGTTCAGCTCCCGGAAGAACTACACCAAGCACATGTTCATCCACTCGGGTGAGCCGGGCTGGGTCTCTGAGCCCCTCGATCATTGGAGATAGGCTTTTTGTTAATACTTGATGACCCTAGGGGTCAAACACGGCCTGTCTCCCCCTGTCTGATTCAGGGGGAGGGGGCAGCCTACTCTGTCACCCCTGGAACATGATAGCAGCCAGAAGGGAGGGGGTAGGTATGCCGGGGTCTTTCCCAGTGTAAGCGTGCTGGGCCTTGCTAGACTGTCCCCAGAATGGTGGCCAGCGACCAGACAGTCCAGAACGCTCTGTGAGCGCGGCAGGGATGGGGGAGGGGTAGCCCGCGGCCCTGTGCCAGGCACGGTACGGTTTGGGGGCGGGAAGGTCCTTGGAGGTGGGGGTAGACCTGAGTGGTCAGCCTCAGTGGGCAACGATGTCCCAGACCTGCGGGGTTCCCCGCTGGGAGGCTACCTGTTGGAGTTGTGGGTCACAGACTGGCAGTGACATCCCGGTATGACCCTAAGGTTCGGGGAGAGGGGCGTCGCTGCCGGGCGGGGGGATTCCGGATGGATGGCTGGTCCGGTTGGGGAGGGGAGTCCCTGCCTGGCAAAGGCGCCCCGGGGCCCTTCCCCAGCTGACCTGAGTTTGCTGCCCGCCCTGTCGCCCGCAGGGGAGAAGCCCCACCAGTGCGCCGTGTGCTGGCGATCCTTCTCGCTGCGCGACTACCTGCTCAAGCACATGGTCACGCACACGGGCGTGCGCGCCTTCCAGTGCGCCGTCTGCGCCAAGCGCTTCACGCAGAAGAGCTCGCTCAACGTGCACATGCGCACCCATCGGCCGGAGCGCGCGCCGTGCCCCGCCTGCGGCAAGGTCTTCTCGCACCGCGCGCTGCTGGAGCGCCACCTGGCCGCGCACCCTGCGCCCTGATCCGGGCATGGGGCCTGGCCACGCCCACCGAGGGATCGGTCAAGCCCCACCCGCTGTCACGCCTGCCGCGGCCACTTGACCACGTTCCCGCCACCAGCCCACGCTTTCTCCTGAGATCAGGCCCTTCTCCTGCTTCCACCCTTCTCTCCAGCCCAGCCCGCCTTTTTCCTCTCCTCCTACGTACTCAGCCCTCCGGGTGGGGGCTGGCTGGGGATGGTCAGGGACCCGACCACCTCTGAGAACTGGATCATCTCCAACCTGAACTAGGGCTCAACCACGGTGCGGGGCCCAGGATTCATGGCTCCGACTCTGGTTCACGCCCCTCCCCTCCCATGAGTGGGGTGGGGTCTGCTCCCCTGCCCCTGTGTCAGGCCGGGAAATGTCCCCAGCTCCCCGACCCGAGCTAATCCTCCCTCATCTGGCGCCTGGGGCGTCTCAGGTGGGCCCATCATGGACTGAGGCGTGGTCTTGGGACCCCTGCTCTGTAATAAAGGACTGTGGGCCGTGGGGCCGAAAGCTGGAAGCGTGTGCTCCCGGACCCGTGTGTTCCTCTTCCTCACAGACCGTCTGTGGGTGTTGGGCCTCAGTGCCCCTGTCCCTGGCAGCATCCCTGCTGCTCCCTGGGCTCCTTTGGGCTGCGAGCGGATGATCCGCTTTGCCATCTCGCGTCTCTGTTCTCTGGGTGGGAGTGGGGTGCACGTATGACTGGCGCTTGACTCTCCCAGAGCCCTCGGTCCTGTGGGGAGGGGTACAGGCGGGTCTCGGAGAGGGAGGCCACGTGTGGGAAATTCGCAGCCACAATCCCAGCTGCTGCCACCCAAGATAAAGATTTCGAGGCCCCTCCTCCCATATCTTCCAGACAGAATCTCTAGCCTTCAGAGTTCTCCTCCCCTGTCCTGATGGGCATGATGGTTGAGCACCTCACTTTTGGGGGTCCAGGGGGTCTTTGGGGCCAGGCTGCCACTAGGGGGTCCGAGCCCCAGGATAGCTGTCCTGGCCGGCAAGGTCGGGAGTGCCAGGCAGGGCTGGGGTGGGGGCAGGGCAGAAAGCGGCAGCCGGGACCCTTGGGCCGCCCATTGGGCTGCGGAGGATGGCCAACCAGTGTCAGTTCGAGGCTACTCTCCGCGTGCCCCCAACACACTGTCGGCACGTGGCCTGGGCACCCTGGTCCAAAGTATCTGGAGCCGGTGAGGGGGGTGTGGCCTGTAGGGCACTCCAGTAGCCCAGCTTGCTGTGATCCTAGGCCAATGGCAACGTTTCTCTGTGCTACCCCCTGTGACTGCCTCCCAGAGGAGGGGGGCTAAGGCTTTCCTGGTCCAACCGTGCATAGACTGCCAGACCCACATTCCAGGCAGAGTTCAGCCTCCTGAACCCTAAGCATGGTCCCCATTGATGCCAAGGGTAAGGCAGAGAGTCAGAGTGGACCACATGGGTTGGGGGTCAGAGCTGGGTTTGAATTCGGGCACTGCAGGTGTTCAAGGGCTTACTGAGCACCTGCTGTGTACCTGGCAGGAGGCTGGGGGCTCATCCCAGCCAGGCCCCATCTCCCGGAGGATTCAGATTAAGTAGTTGCCACAGGAGAACTTCCTGGTGAGGTTTGCAGATGGGAAGGCAGTGCTTACAACCAGAGCTGCCCTGCTATCCTGCTGAATTTGCATTTGGCATGGCTGGAAGTTCAGTTTCCTGATAGAGGGTTTTCTGCCTATTTCCCAAGTGCCTGGGCCACAGCGTGGGGGACAGAGGCAGAGGGGCTGGAGCCACGCGGAAGACCAGGCAGAGTGAAACAAACAGTTGGGGTTAAAAAGGGCTGGAGGCAGAGTCCTGGAGCCACCACCATGGCCAGCAGCCTCTGGGTCACCGCCAGGGGGTGGGGCTGACGGGTTATCAGCCCGGGCAAGAGGTGGGCATTCCTGGACGTGTCCCTGAGGCAGGAGCAGGTACGATGGGCATCTGGGGACGACTGGCCTTCTTGCTGTTGCTGCTGCAAGGCCTGGGGCAGTCCTCATGGCCTGCAGCAGTGGCCCTGGCTCTGCGCTGGCTCCTGGGAGACTCTGCCTGCTGTGCGCTGCTGGGCCCGGCTGTGCTGGCGTGGCCCTGGCTCGGGCCCTGGATGCCCCACTGGCTGAGCCTGGCGGCCGCGGCCCTCACACTGGCTCTGCTGCCCAAGCAGCCGCCCCCAGGGTTGCGCTGGCTGCCTGCAGACCTGGCCTACATCTTCAAGGTTCTCCGCCTGGGCCTGAACATCCGGGCGCGCTTGAGCCGCCAGCCACCTGACACCTTCGTAGATTCCTTCGAGCGGCGGGTGCGAGCGCAGCCAGGGAGAGCGATCTTGGTGTGGACGGGGCCGGGGAGCCGCTCGGTCACCTTCGGGGAGCTGGACGCCAGGGCCTGCCGGGCGGCGTGGGTCATGAAGGCCGAGCTGGGCGGCGCCACGGGACCCCACGCTCAGGAGCCCACCGCCCTCCTCGTGCTGCCCTCGCAGACCATTCCTGCCCTGGGCCTGTGGCTCGGGCTGGCCAAGCTGGGCTGTCCGGTGGCCTGGATTAATCCACACGGCCGGGGGGCGCCCCTGGTGCACTCGGTGCTGAGCTCTGGGGCTCGGGTGCTGGTGGTGGACCCAGGTGAGGACCTCAGAGACCAGCGGAGGTCGGATGTGGTGGGGACAGGGGCAGGAGACAGACGTGGAGGATTGCTGTTCAGAGGGTCCTGGTGGGGGCTGGGCAAGAGCTCCGCGTCCCTCACCCACCCCCAGGCAATTAGGGCCAAAACTTAGTTGCTGGGAAGTAATTCTGAGGGCACCAGGGCTTTGCTTTGTGTTTTCTTCAACATGGCTATTTCAACTTTTTTGCCCCCCAATACTAATTACGGGGTTCTTTACAGATAAGGCAGATGCTCTTCTCTGCTGGCTGCTTCCTCCATGGCCGGCAGTGGGCTCCTCTCCCACATCTCGGGTCCCCCCCACCACCTCAAAGGTGGGCCGCCTCTAAATTCCTCCTCTGGCCCATTCCCACAGACCTCCGCGAGAACCTGGAGGAGGTCCTTCCCAAGCTGCAGGCAGAGAACATCCGCTGCTTCTACCTCAGCCATTCCTCCCCCACGCCGGGGGTGAGGGCTCTGGGGGCTGCCCTTGATGCTGCACCCTCAGACCCCGTGCCCGCTGACCTTCGAGCTGAGATCAAGCTGAGAAGCCCAGCCCTGTTCATCTACACCTCGGGGACCACCGGTGAGGGCGCCCAGCAGTCCTAGCCCAACCTCTGAACCCTTCTGCTGACATGACTCCAAGCCTGACCTGTGCCTCAAACTTGACCTCTGAAACCCACCCTGCCCTTTGATTTTGACACCTGGCCGAACTCTGACCCCCAGTGTTATTTGAATGGTCAGTGCCAGAATCCTGCCTCTGCCCAGTAAACAGCCACTGAAACCCTGAACTTTGGAATTCAGCCTCTGAACTCCAGTCCAACGTGTCCTCCCTAAACCCACCCACAGGTCCCATACTTGACCACCTTTCGAGAGCCTCAAACCCCTGGCTGTGCAGACCTGATCCTGGAGACCCACTCCCGCGTGCGGGTCCCTCTAGCGCTGTCCGCGCACCACCCCACTCTTCCCATTGCTTCTTCCCCCAGGGCTCCCGAAGCCAGCCATCCTCACGTACGAGCGGGTGCTACAGATAAGCGGGATGCTGAGCCTGTGTGGGGTCACAGCTGATGACGTGGTCTACACGGTCCTGCCTCTGTACCACACGATGGGGCTGGTCCTTGGGGTCCTTAGCTGCCTGGAGCTTGGTAAGCCCTTCGCTGAGGACCACCCCCCAATCCACAGGACTGCCAGACTTGATGTCAAGGCCCCATAGGTTACCCAGCACCCCAGGTTCTTACCTTTGACAAGGGACAGTGAGCCCCAGGGCTACCTGGACAGAGGGCTGGACACCCAGACAGTCCTTAATGGCTGTGCTGTGGTCGGGAGGTGAAAGAGCTGATGTGAGTGTCGGTCACTCATATCCGTCATCGTCACAGGCGGAGCCAGTGAGGGAACACTCACCAAACATTCCATCTGGTTGTCGTCTCCCTAGACACCTGACCATGAATTCTGTCAACAGACTGCGCTGGTCTGTTTTTTTTTGTTGTTGTTGTTGTTTTTTGTTTTTTTTTCCCTGAAATTTTAACATGGAAAATTTTGAAATATAAAAATTTCTAAAATTCTCTACATGTATCCTCAAGTACTCACCACCCAGCTTCAGCCACCATCAGCATTCTGCTCTTCTGTGTTTTGTTTATCGCCTCCCCCTTATTCCCACTTGTCTTTTTACTCATACTTTATTTAAAAAATTTAAGTCATGGACAATTTCAAACATACACTAAAGCAGAGCAGTCAGCTTGATGATGCTTCCCATATCCTCACCCAGCCTCAACAATTGTTAACATGTTGCCAATTTTATTTCATATGTACTCCCTTCCTTCTTTCTGGATTATTTTGGAGCAAATCCTAGGCACTATCTTTTTGTTGGTAAATATTGCAGTATGTATCTCTAACAGGCAAGGCCTTAAAAAACTGTAACCAGAGTGATCGTCACACCTGAAGAAATTAACAGGAACTCTTTGATATTATCTGATGTGCACTTCATGTTAAATTTTCCCCAATTGTTTTACTGTCTTTTGGCAGTTAAACTGTTATTGTACTTGCTTGCTTGGTCTCCCTCCCACACTTCCTGGTAGACTAGATGTTCACTCTAGAGATGTTTTCAGATTCAGTCCAAGTATTCTTGACAAGAACCTTGGTGGCTGCAAAGTGCCTCCTGATTTGTCACGTTGGAGGCTGCTCAAAACTGGGATCCTACCTTAGGCTAAGAAGAATTGGGAAGCTTTCATTGGAAAAATCCTTATCAACCTCCCCCCTGGCTTTAGCAGCTCTTGAAGACCTTTCCAGCATCCAGGCATCTCACGAGGGGCTGCTAACAAAGCTATCGGTTTCAAGGACCCAGCATCCATTTTCACAGAGAGGGCATTATATTTCACCTCTGTCAAGATACAGCCTCGAAGAAGACACACTTGCCGCCTCACCAAGCACACGAGCCATCGTCCCTTTGGGTGCAGGGATGACATTTAGCTTTCGGGTTTTGTTGAGGATTAGGGTTGAGGTAAGGAGAGTGCCATCCATGGAGCCAGCTGCAGAGGAGGGGATCAGAAAAGGAGGGAGCAATTTCCTGGAGTGGATGTAGTGGCCCCTAAGATGTATTAATCCATGTGTCCATCCTTCAGAACATCCATATATCCATCCACCAACCCACCCATCCATCACCCATCCACCCTTCCACCCACCTTTCCATCCACCTACCCATTCACCCATCTATCCATTTGCCGAGCTAGACATTCCTAAGACAGTTATCACAATCAAGAGTGATTCCTACTCACAGCCCTTATTCGGCAGTGCTCACTTTGTACCAGGCACCGAGCTTTCCACACATACTGGAGACGGGATTCAAACTCAGGCTTGGCTGTGCTCTTCTCATGGGAATAGTTCTGGCTGGGCCAGCAACACAGAGATGAGCCTGATGTCATCTTGGGTTTCAGGGGCCACAGCCAGGTGATCAAAGCAGCTTCTCACAGTGGCTTGGAAGCATGACCTGAAACCCTTTCCTCTCCTCCCTCCAAGGAGTGACCTGTGTCCTGGCCCCCAAGTTCTCTGCCTCCTGCTTCTGGGACGACTGTCGGCAGCACGGCGTGACTGTGATCCAGTATGTGGGCGAGGTCCTGCGGTACCTGTGCAACACTCCCCAGGTGAGGTGCTAAGATTAGGGCTCCAAGGTGAACACCCCAGGAATCATCCCAGGTAAAGATCTCAGGTAGATTCAGTCCAGGACTCAAGCAAGGTCCCTCAGGTATCAATAAAACACCCCAGACAAGGGGCACGGACAGTGAGTCCCACACAAGGTTTCCAATCATGGCTGCTTTGATGATCAGCGGTGCTATCTTGGGCAGGTGACTTCACGTCTCTCAGCCTCAGTGTCCTCTTTGGGAAATCAGGAATAATACCTCAAGGGGGTATTGTGAGAATTAAACACGTAAAGTGCCTAGAACAGGGTGTGGCTCAGGATAAACTCACTAGATGCGAGCTGGCCTCATGCTATGTATCAATGATGTATGGACCCTGGGTAACTGTCTCTAAGCAAGATCTCCAGGTATCCTTCCAAATATAGTCTCTAGGTAACCCCTCAGGGAAAGGTTCCTGGTAACTACCCCCAAGTAAGGCTCCCAGATAACTCCCCAAGATAAAGCTTCAAGTCACTCCCCAGGTTACCTTCAGGTAAAGGCCCCCAAGTAACCCCTCCTGGTAAGGCCTCCAGTTAACCCCGCCCCCCCAGGTAAAAGCTTCAGGTAACTACCCCTATATAAGACCCCAGATGTTTCCCCTAGGTAAGACCCCAGATGAGGCCTCCCATCGCCCCTAGATATCGCTCCAGGTAAGGTTCCCAGGTAACCTCTGCAGGTAACCCCTGCAAGTAACTCTCCAGGTACAGACTCCAGGTAACTGCTCAAGTAAGAACTCAGGTAGATCACCTAGGTAAAGACCCCCCATCACCTCCCAGGTAGCTGCTCAGGTCAGGACCCAAGATAGCCCTCCCAGGTAAGGGTTCCTGGGCACACCCGAGGGCACCTCCTCACCCTTCTTGGGGCATCCCTGCAGCGGCCAGAGGACCGAACACATAAAGTCCGCCTGGCGATTGGCAGTGGACTCCGGGCAGAAGTGTGGGAGACCTTCCAGCAGCGCTTTGGCCCCATTCGGATCTGGGAAGTCTACGGCTCCACGGAAGGCAACGGTGGCTTTGTCAACTACCCAGGGCGCTGTGGGGCCCAGGGCAAGACAAGCTGCTTCCTTCGAGTGAGTGTGTGGGCGTGACAGTGGCCCTGATTGAGGCTGAGCCCACAGGACCTCTGCTGACACCTCCCCACCCTCCACTCAGATGCTGTCCCCCTTCGAGCTTGTACAGTACAGCATGGAGACAGAGGAGCCTGTGAGGGACAACTGGGGCCTCTGCATCCCTGCGAGGCCAGGTATGGGGGCTGGGGGACCTTCCCTGGGTGTGGGGAGGGTGGAAACCCTAGGTCTCCTCCGTGGCTGGAACAAGCCACCCAAAGCCTTGAGGTTGACGTCCAGTGGCGGTGTCTGCGGTCCTCACCTGGACCCCGAGTCCCAGGCCTGTCTGACAGCGGTCCGGGGCCCTCTCCCTCTCAGCTTGTCAGCTCTGCCCAGCTCCTCTGCCTCAGCCTCTTGTCCATTTGAGTTGTTCTCTTGAGCTTTCTGTGGAAGTCACATCCTCCCAGGCATCAGTCTCTTGTCCTGAACCTTCTCCTAGGGTCTTCTCTCCGGGGGCGTTGCAAGGTCCTGGAGGAATCTCTCTCTTCCCACCACCATTTGCCTCTCTCCCTCGTCCATCCTTGTTAGCCTTTCCCTATTTCTTTTCTTTTCTTTTTTTTTTTAAACACTTAGATAACATTTACTATGTGGCAGGTATTGTGCTATACATACAATTATTTAATATCTACCCCCAGCATATTGTCTGGCCCACGGCCAGCGGTCAGTTTGTTGAGTGCATGAACCCAGCCCCTATGTGCACACCCGCAAAGTTGCTGACTACCCCCTGGAACAGCCCATTACACTGAGAGATAACTGGTGATTGGAAGGATCTTCTTTATATTGACCCCAGCTGCCTCCCTGCAGTTTCCACCCTCTGATTCTATTTCTACCCCTGTGGGGCCACACGGTACGAGCCTTAACTGTCCTCCCGCAAGCTCGACTTCGCAGCATCTGAAGACTCACCCGTCCCCCTAGCTCCTCCCTTCCCGACACTCCCTGCAGAGACTCCTCCGGGCTCCTTTCCGCGGCGGTGGTCCCCCTGTTTCTAATGGACTCCCTGACGCCACCTTCCCTCTCCTTCTGCCTCTCATTTTCTGTCTCTGGATCTGTTTCTGGGTCTCTCTCTGCCTCTTCTTTGGCAGAGTCCCGGCCGCGGCCTGGTGGGCTCCTGATGTCCTCGTCCACGGCTAATGCTGGACTCCCACTCCTACCCCCCAGGGGAGGCAGGGCTCCTGCTGACCCAGGTGCTGCGTCACCAACCTTTCCTGGGCTACCGTGGGCCCCGGGAGCACACAGAAAGGAAGTTGGTGAAGAACGTGCGGCGCCCGAACGACCTTTACTACAACACCGGGGACGTGCTGGCCCTGGACGACGAAGGCTTCCTCTACTTCCGCGACCGCCTCGGGGACACCTTCCGGTCCCGCGGGGTTTCTCAGGGCGGGGCTTCTGGATTCTCGAGGGGGCGGAGCTTCGTGGACAGGAGGCGGAGCCTCTCCTTTTCAGGGGCGGGACTTCTGAATTCCAGAGGGGAGGGGGCCTAGTCGCCAGGAGGCGGGGCTTGGTCAGGGGCGGGGCCTCCTTTCCTGGGCCCTGGTCCCAGCACCCCCTCCAACCCCGCAGGTGGAAGGGTGAGAACGTGTCCACGCGGGAGGTGGAGGGCGTGCTGTCACTCGTGGACTTCCTGCAGGAGGTGAACGTCTACGGTGTGCCTGTGCCAGGTGCGGAGGGTTCACCTCATTCTAACCCCCCAACTGCTTTGTGGGTGGTGCCGGAGCTTTGTTACAGGTGGGGGGCTGCCAGCCGCGGGCACTGTGAGGTGGGTCCGCCGAGGATGCATGTGCTCCACAGGATGTGAGGGCAAGGTGGGCATGGCTGCCGTGCAGTTGGCCCGCGGCCAGGCGTTTGACGGGCAGAGGCTGTACCAGCACGTGCGCACTTGGCTCCCCGCCTACGCTACCCCTCATTTCATTCGTATTCAGGTGAGCTCACCATGGCTGGAGTAGGTGGGTGGGAGGTCTCGACGGGACAGTCACAGTCGGGGTCACAGTCCCTGCCCTTGCAGGACACCTTGGAGATCACAAGCACGTTCAAACTGGTGAAGTCGCGGTTGGTGCGTGAGGGCTTCAACGTGGGCATTGTTGCTGACCCCCTGTACCTGCTGGACAACCAGGCCCGAGCCTTCCGGCCCCTGACGCCAGACATATACCGGGCAGTATGTGAGGGAGCCTGGAGACTCTAACCATCGGGTCAGCCCACAGGACATCCGAAGGCACTAGGCCCAACGCTGATCACCACCCCCTCTTGTATTGTCACCCACACCCCAGACCTGCACGGCGTCGTCAGGAATCCCAGCCTCTCCTTATCCCCAGCTGCACACGGTGGGATGACCCTGGCCCCGCAGCAGAGCGAGAATAAACTTGGATGTGTACACAGATGTCTGTGTGGATGGGGAAACAAGCAAGCAGTGCAGGGGCCAGTGCCCTCACTTACTTCAGGGTCCCCCCCTCCCACTTGAGGAGTGGCCTTGTCTGGTCAAGGCCAGGGGTGTGGGAGGAGCCCACAGCTCCACAGCCACCCCAGGTGGAGAGACAATTCTATCTGTGGGTCATTTGTGGCCTCTGATGCAGCTGAGGCTTGGCTAGGCCAGTGGATGTGGACGTGGTCTGGAGGATGTGGGGAGAAGTGCCATGATGGGCAGTCTGACAAAGGCCAGAGGGCATTGGACTGAGGCAAGAAGGGTGTGACTGGGGGAGGAGTGTGTCTGGCAGAGTGCATGTGCAAAGGCCCTGTGGCAAGTCCCTCTGGGGGAAGCAGAGGCAGAGGCTTCTGGAGAACAGCGTACACAGTGTCTTAGGGTCCATTGTGGGAGCAGTGGGCAGGGGGATGTTAGCAGGAGCAGTTGTTGCTGGGTGGCGTCCCCGAGGCAGTATCATGGTCCCACGGGCCCCTGGGCACTTTAAGGTGGGTTTGCTATGAGGATCTTCTGGTCAGTGGCGGCGGCCGGGCGCTGTGTGCGGCCTGAGCAAGCAGACCAGGCACTGCGGCCATCCCTGTGCTTATCTTCCGGGATGTGGCAATTCCTGTTGTCATTGACTGTTTCTCTGCCCCTGGGGCCAAGGGAGCCCCGTCTGTCCGCCACAGAACCACAGCCCCTTCTTGGCACTGGTGCACACAGCTGGGCTCAATCTGGGCTTACCGTGGTCCAGCCCGCCTCCCTGCACACACGAGGTCATCAGGTTTGTTCACACGCCTGTTCCCTCCATGACAGACCCTGGCTAGGAAGGGAGCTGGGGCTGTGTGAACATAGCAGCAGAGGCCCAGGCTGGCCATCCCTGCTTTGGCCCAGGCCTACTTCCTCCTGGAGCACACAGTAGGTCCAGTATCGTTTGACAGCTGGCACGTAGCAGCAGAGACTGGGCTGGTCCACGTTGAGGCCCAGTGTCCTGCCCTTAAGGCCCTTGTACCCTCCGGGACCAGAAACCAGCTTGGAAGAGAGCTTGGAGTGTATGGATGAAGCAGTAGAGGCTGCCACTGGCCACCCCACTGCGACCAAGTGCTCCTGCCATGACTGGTCACTGTCCCTTAAGACCTGCTGGGCACTGCTCTACAGGTTCTCCAGGCTTCCCTGGAGAAGGAAAAGCTGCCCATCGCCTGTGCCAGCATGAGCCGATACGTCCACTTCTCTTGCATGTACCATGCTGCGAGTGGGGTGAAGTTGTGGCCATCCCCCGCGATGAGGAACACTGCATTCCTGCACCCAGGTCAAGGGGCCCTGACTGGTGAGGCCGTGTCACTGCATTTCCTCTTGACAGAAGAGGCTAGCATCTGGGATGTGAGCCAAAGAGACCCACCCAGTCAACAGAAGAACATGTGCTGGGATGCCTGGAGAGTGGCGCGGCGGGACATGTGCTGGCGCGAACCTGGGTCTGTGGATCCCGGAGGTTTCAGTGTGGATTGAGAGCTGGCCGCTTACAGCCTGGATGGCCTGGGTCAATGCCTAGAACCCCTTACCTCCCGAGCACTGTCTTTCTTCATTGTAAAATGGGACTGGTGATCGTGTCCACCTCAACAGATGTTTATGGGGATTAAACAAGATAGAAGTGCAGGGAAAGTTCCCCACAAGGGCTACCTGTCGGCCCTGACATTGGCATCCTGGCTCGGCCCTCACTGCGCGCCTGTTTCTTCATCAGCAGCGTCACTGGGAGGGATCATTGTCAGCAACAACAGGATTAAACTGTACCTAAGAACCCTCAAGATTGCCCTTGTAGCTGGGCTAATGCGGGTACGTCTCAGTCAACAGTCTGTGTCACCCTCATCCCATCTCACAGGGTGGGTGTAGCGTTATTCCCACTTTACCGTCAAGGAAGCCCCGGCTGAGGGGGTGCTTCAGCCATGAGTTATTTAGCCAGCACCATCAGGGCAGGCGTCAAGTCCTTCCGTCATCGCATGGATGTTATAAAAAGATCTCACTATGGATCTGAAGGCTTACAGGTTCACCAGCACTTTAAACAAATTCCTGCCCCTGCAAGCCCCAGTCAGCTTCGGACATTCACAGTTTTTGCTATTACCTTTGCAAGGATTAAAACATAATTGTTGGGGCTTCCCTGGTGGCTCAGTGGTTAAGAATCCTCCTGCCAATGCAGGGGACACGGGTTCGAGTCCAGGTCCGGGAAGATCCCACATGCCGTGGAGCAACTAAGCCCATGAGCCACAACGACTGAGCCTGTGCTCTAGAGCCCGCAAACCACAACTACTGAAGCCCGCGAGCCACAACTACTGAAGCCCATGCGCCTAGAGCCCACGCTCTGCAACAAGAGAAGCCACCGTAATGAGAAGCCCACGCACCACAACGAAGAGTAGCCCCCGCTCGCCGCAACTAGAGAAAGCCCGCGTGCAGCAACCAAGACCCAATGCAGGTTAAAATTTAAAAAAAAAAAAAAATGTGGCTGGTGGCCCCAGCTTTCTCTCCCAAAGGCTGCTTCATGTTAACACCAGCAAGGAGGTTTGCATCTGTTGTTGTTTTCTGCTGCCTTGTCAGGTAGAGTCACAGCTTGTAGCTACTTTAAATCCCGTGTCTTCAAGCGACAGGGACATTGGCTGTTCCTCCTTGCGACTTCTCCATTTGTGTGTTTTGCTGACTTTCCTTTGGAGGTTTGCCTTGTTCTTAACAATTTAAAGGAGTTCTTTAAATTTGTCTTTTCCGGATATTAGCCTTTTATCTGTACTGGGTGGCACAGATTCAGTGCAGACTCTCTTAATCTTGTTTCTGTATCTCTTTGCTGTACAGAAATTAGACTTTTATGTAGTCACATAAGATTAAGCCAGTTCAGTAAAATAACTGGATAGATTTCTGTATCCCTGGGCTTCTGTTGTAGAAAATCCATTACTAATGGATTTTTAAATGTGTTGCCATGGGGTTGCTCATAATATACATAAATTTATATTTCCTTATATCTCTGATACAAGTCTATTTGGTGGGTACATTTCACTCTTTTTTCATGACTAGACTTACATGCTTTAGTGGCCTCTCTCATTTCTTTGCTCAGGTTCAGTGGTGTCATCTATTTTATTTATTGTTCTGTGCAGAGAGCTCTACTTTGGATTTATTTGCTCTACTCTTCTGGATTGGTCTTTTAAGTTTGTGTACTGTCCCTGCCTGTGTAAACTTCTGGGGTGACGAGCGGGCATGGCCGGGAGAGCCGGCACAAGCAGTCCTCTCCGCTGGGCCAGGCTGTCCTCGCTTCAGCCCTGAAAACAAGATCCCTGTAAGCCTACCCTGTGAGCAGAGTCTGTGAGCCACATCTAGCTTCACTCTGCCGTTGTTTTGTGACTTCAGGCCTTTACCCCAAACCATGTCTCCCTCACGCTGACTTGGGCCTCAGGGCCCTAATATACATTTTGCAACAGAAGAAAAGCAAGTTCGATAGCCCCCGCGAAAGACTCTTTCCCTTTTGGATGTCAGCAAATAGATCGTACAGCAAGACACAGTCTGATTTGGGAGTCCCTTCTTGGCCTGGCAAATTCAGTGGACAAGAGTCAATTTACTATGAAACAGCGATTCCTTCTCTGATCCAGAGGTCTTTTCGGGAGAATTGTCAATAGTTTGCTTTTTTGGTCTTATTTCTAAATGTGTTTGATTACGATTAAAAAGGTAGATCCTATAACACCTCTTTATCACACTTCACACCCTTTAGCGTGGTTCTAAAAAAAGACAATAACGGGCTTCCCTGGTGGCGCAGTGGTTGAGAGTCCGCCTGCCGATGCAGGGGACACGGGTTCGTGCCCCGGTCCGGGAAGATTCCGCGTGCCGTGGAGCGGCTGGGCCCGTGAGCCATGGCCGCTGAGCCTGCGCGTCCGGAGCCTGTGCTCCGCAACGGGAGAGGCCACAACAGTGAGAGGCCCGCATACTGCAAAAAAAAAAAAAAAAAAAAAGACAATAACAAGTGTTGGGGAAGGTGTGGAGAAACTGGAACACTTGTACACTGCTAGTGAGAATGCAGAACAGTGCAGCTGCTTCAGAAAACAGTCTCAAGGTTAAATGTAGAGTTACTGTATGATCAGTAATTCCAGTTCTAACATAATCTTTTTTTTTCCCTATAAATTTATTTCTGGCTGCGATGGGTCTTCGTTGCTGCGCGGGCTTTCTCTAGCTGCGGCGAGCGGGGGCTACTCTTCGTTGCGGTGCACGGGCTTCTCACTGCGGTGGCGTCTCTAGTTGCGTAGCACGGGCTCTAGGCGCGCGGGCTCAGTAGTTGTGGCTCGCGTGCTCTACAGCGCAGGCTCAGTACTTGTGGCGCACGGGCTTAGTTGCTCTGTGGCATGTGGGATATTCCCGGACCAGGGCTCGAACCTGTGTCCCCTGCGTTGGCAGGCAGATTCTTAACCACTGCACCACCAGGGAAGTCCCCTAACATAATCTTATACCCAAGACAGATAAAAACATATGTCCACACAAACCCTCGCACATGAATGTTCATAGCAGCATTATTCACAGTACCAAAACATGCAAACAACCCAAACTGTCCAAACAACTTAGGAATGGATAAACACAATGTGCTACATGCATACAATGGAATATTATTCGGCAGCAAAAAAAGAAGCCCTGATAGATCCGCAGAGACAGAAAGGAGATTGGTGATCGTCAGGGGCCGGGGAGGAGGAGTTAGGGATGACTGCTCACAGGTGTGCATTTTTTGGATAATGTGAGAAAATGTTTAAATGTGTGATGATGGAGGCACAGCTCTGTGGATAGACTAAAAACCACTGAATTGTATACCTTCAAGGGGTGAATTGCATGGTATGTGAATATCTCCATAAAGCTGTGAAAAATCTCTACACTGAAATGTAACATTTTATGATGTTTGCATTCATTTTTATTTTGTAGAATATGAAGCTATTACCTGTCTTGATGGTGAGCCTGTGGCCTCCCTTCAAAGGCCTGCTCTCCTCGCCCTGCTTCAGCCTTGCTCAGCAGCTTTGGGGTGTGGTGCCCCACCCAACTCTGGAGCGTCTTCATCTAGTACCATGGCTCCCACAGTGGGCAGTGGGCACCCGAGGGGGCCCACTTTTTTTTTTTTCCTTTAAAAATTTTTTTTTTGAATTTTATTTTATTATTTTTTTTTAGACAGCAGGTTCTTATTAGTTATCTATTTTATACATATTAGTGTATACATGTCAATCCCAATCGCCCAGTTCATCCCACAACCACCCCCCCCACCACTTTCCCCCCTTGGTGTCCATACTTTTTTTTTCTACATCTGTGTCTCTATTTCTGCCCTGAAAACCAGTTCATCTGTACCATTTTTCTAGGTACCACATATATGCGTTAATATATGATATGTTTTTCTCTTTCTTACTTACTTCACTCTGTATGACAGTCTCTAGATCCATCCACGTCTCTGCAAATGATCCAATTTTGTTCCTTTTTATGGCTGAGTAATATTCCATTGTATATATGTACCACATCTTCTTTATCCATTCATCTGTTGATGGGCATTTAGGTTGCTTCCATGACCTGGCTATTGTAAATAGTGCTGCAATGAACATTGGGGTGCATGTGTCTTGTTGAATTATGGTTTCCTCTGGGTATATGTCCAGTAGTGGGATTGCTGGCTCATATGATAGTTCTATTTTTAGTTTTTTAAGGAAGCTCCATACTGTTCTCCATAGTGGCTGTATCAATCATTCCCACCAACAGTGCAAGAGGGTTCCTTTTCTCCACACCCTCTCCAGCATTTGTTGTTTCTAGATTTTCTGATGATGCCCGTTCTAACAGGTGTGAGGTGATACCTCATTGTAGTTTTGATCTGCATTTCTCTAATAATTAGTGATGTTGGGCAGCTTTTCATGTGCTTCTTGGCCATCTGTATGTCTTCCTTGGAGAAATGTCTATTTAAGCCTTCTGCCCATTTTTGGATTGGGTTGTTTGTTTTTTTGTTATTGAGCTGCATGAGCTGCTTGTAAATCTTGGAGATTAATCCTTTGTCAGTTGCTTCATTTGCAAACATTTTCTCCCATTCTGAGGGTTGTCTTTTTGTCTTGTGCATAGTTTCCTTTGCTGTGCAAGAGCTTTTAAGTTTCATTAGGTCCCATTTAAAAATGTATTTTTATTTCCATTTCTCTAGGAGGTGGATCAAAAAAGATCTTGTTGTGATTTATGTCAAAGAGTGTTCTTCCTATGCTTTCGTCTAAGAGTTTTATAGTGTCCGGCCTTACATTTAGGTCTCTAATCCATTTTGAGTTTATTTTTGTGTATCGTGTTATGGAGTGTTCTGATTTCATTCTTTTACATGTAGCTGTCCAGTTTTCCCAGCACCACTTACCGAAGAGGCTGTCTTTTCTCCATTGTATATCCTTGCCGCCTCTGTCATAGGTTATTGACCATAAGTGCGTGGGGGGCCACTGTTTCAATCATTTTCTGTTCAACCAGCCCTAGGGCTATGGGAAGTGGCTGCACGCACAACACGTGTAGATGAGCTCACAGCCTGTGGAGGAGAGCACCTCACACCACACAGGGTCACGTGCTCTTGGGTGGCCCCTGGCCCCTGCTGCAGGATGTGTGACTGGCTTTCTGGAATAATTCTGCAGGCTTGGCAGGATGAGCCATTTGATGAGGAGGGCTGTGTGACTTGGGGCTGTTACTGCAGGAGTAGCGGAGGGAGGGAGGGGGGACTTGCTACCTGCCCTTGGGGCTCTCCTGGTTTCAGGAGTTAGGGAGGCACCTAGAATCGGGCTTTGCTTTTAGCCTTTCCCCACATCCACAGATGCTTCCACAGTCAGACGGACCCGCGTCAGATTTTGGCTCTGCCAATCACTGGGTCACCTCAAGTAGGCTGACCTCAGGAGCAGCGGCCGAGGAAGGAGAAGGGGCTGGAGGGAGACCCAGGCGAGGAGGAGGGGCGCTTGGGGTGGTCGTGAGGATCAGAGGAGACTGGGGGTGGGGGGCGAGCAGCTGGAACTGGGCAGGAAGACACCTCCTGCAGCCTCAGCCCAGAGACAGCCCAGGGGATGGCAGGGGTGAGGGGGTGCCACGGGAGGGGTGGCCTGGCCCGGTTTCTAACGTGAAGAGGTAGATTCTGGAAGCTGCCCTGCAGGCTGACCATGCTGCTGAGCTGGCTGGGGCAAGCAGTCTAAGAAAAGCGAGGGAAGGGACTTCCCTGGTGGCACAGTGGTTAAGACTGCGCTCCCAGTGCAGGGTTCGATCCCGGCTTCGATCCCTGGTCAGAGAACTAGATCCCACATGCATGCTGCAACTAAGAGTTTGCATGCCGCAACTAAGGAGCCCACCTGACGCAACTAAGACCTGGGGCAACCAAAAAAAAAAAAAAAAAAAAAAAGACCCGGCACAGCCAAAGAAAGAAATATTTAACAACGACAACAAAAAAGCCACAGAAGATGAGGACCGTGATGGATCTGACTACGTGAAAACTCAAAAGTCAGATCAGATGCATGAAGATGTGACCAACGGTGTGGCCCACACCGTGCATTCATGGGAGAGGAAACCCACGTGAGCGGCTGTGGGGAGGAGGGTGCAGCCTGCCTGGCATCCATGGAGAAACAGTGCACTTGGGTTCTGCCTGCAGGATGGAGAAGACGGTAGAGAACGGGAGACCAGGGCGTTCTAGCTGCCAGGGAGCCCTTCTGGAGGGAAGGCAGACAGGCGGGCCCCACGTTTCCGGAAGACACTGACGTATCCATGAGAATTTAAAAATCCCATGGCCCAGGGCTTCCCTGGTGGCGCAGTGGTTGAGAATCCGCCTGCCAATGCAGGGGACACGGGTTCGATCCCTGGTCTGGGAAGATCTCACATGCCGCAGAGCAACTAAGCTCGCGCACCACAACTACTGAGCCCGTGTGCCACAACTACTGAAGCCCGTGTGCCTAGAGCCCGTGCTCCACAACAAGAGAAGCCACCGCAGTGAGAAGTCCGTGCACCGCAACGAAGAGCAGGCCCCGCTCACCGCAACTAGAGGAAGCCCGCGCACAGCAACGAAGACCCAATGCAGCCAAAAAAAAAAAAAAAAATGTTCTGGATGATCCGGGTGGGCCCAACGTCACCACGAGGACCCTCAGAGGTGGAAGGGGAGGCAGAGGACAGTGGCAGGGTGACGCCCTGTGGGAGAGAGCCGACTGGCCACCGCTGGCTCAGAAGGTGGGGAAGGGCCGCGAGCCCGGCTCGCAGGCCATCTCTAGGGTGGAAAAGTCGAGCACACGGGATGGGTTCTCCCAGAGTTCACAGAAGGCACTCAACCCTGCCACACCTGGAACTTAGCTTAGTGAGACTGTGCCTGACCCCTGACCTCCAGAACTATAAAATAATGTTTTGTTTTAAGACAAAAAGAAAAAGGAAAAAACAAGAACAGAAATCCCACGCTCCCAGAAACTCACCGCTCCCACTTTGGGGGGTGTCTGTTTTGAGGAAACAGCTAGGTTGCATCTGGGGTGTCTGCTCAGGTGCGGCCACCACAGCACTGGGTGCTAAGGGGGCCGGGAAACAAGGAACTATCTGGGCTTGGTGGGAACAACACTGCTGGCCAGAAAACGGGATTTCCACCCCGGCATTTTTAATAACACAGGGAGCTGCGTGGTAAGAGCACGATTCACAACGCACAGTAGTTTCACAAGCTGTGTGACACAAGCCCCCGCGGATGAACACTGAGAATAAGACAGCAGCATGAGGAATCATTTTTGCGATCTCCTTTGCCCTCTTGTATATTTCAGATTTCTCTAAGTGAACATAAACTACTTTTAAATATGGAAAATTGCATTAGAAGGTAGCCCACCGCTCTCCCTCAGCACCTGGCGGTCCTGACGTTGGGCCCTCGGCCTGGCCTGAGTGCTCGGGCCCTGCTCTGTCCTCTTCCGCCGTGTCCCCGGCATGGATGAAGCTTCCTGCTTGCCAACCAGATTGTAACAGGGAAGCACCTTTGTATTCTGTTACAAGTTAGTAACCGGAGGGATGTTGCCTATAACCTTCAATATACAAAATGGCCCATTTCTGGGAGCCCTGCCTCCCAGGTATAATGGGCGTTAAGCTAAAATACCTTTGTTCAGCTCCCAGGAAACCTCCTGACCAGGCCCCCCTGTGAATGACTGCAGGGAGAAGAAATGAACACATCCCCTCCCGGAGCTGATCTGAGCCAGGAAATGTTTCACTTTACTCCCTCCCCTTTCAGTATGAAAGAAACCTGAATTTTAACTCAGGCAAGATGGTTCTTTGGGGCATGAGTGCACCACTTTCTTGGTCCGCTGGCTTTCTATTTTTTTTAAAAGCATTTTCTTTTTTTTTTTTTGTGGTACGCGGGCCTCTCACTGTTGTGGCCTCTCCCGTTGCGGAGCACAAGCTCCGGACGCGCAGGCTCAGCGGCCATGGCTCACGGGCCCAGCCGCTCTGCGGCATGTGGGATCTTCCCGTACCAGGGCACGAACCCGTGTCCCCTGCATCGGCAGGCAGACTCTCAATCACTGCGCCACCAGGGAAGCCCAGCACTTTCTTTTTCAATTAATTTTTGGCTGCGTTGGGTCTTCGTTGCTGCACGCGGGCTTTCTCTCCTGTTGCAGCGGGCTTCTCATTGCGGTGGCTTCTCTTGTTGTGGAGCACAGGCTCTAGGTATGCGGGCTCAGTAGTTGTGGCTCTTGGGCTCTAGAGCGCAGGCTCAGTAGTTGTGGCGCACGGGCTTAGTTGCTCTGCGGCCTGTGGGATCTTCCCAGACCAGGGATCGAACCCGTGTCCCCTAGGTTGGCAGGTGGGTTCTTACTACTGCGCCGCCAGGGAAGTCCCGAGTCCGCTGGCTTTCCGAATAAAGTCACTATTCCTCGCCTCAACAACTCGGCTCTCAATTTATTGGCCTGTGGTGTGGCCAGCAGTACAAGTTGGGACTTGGTAACAAGATCACCAGTGCCCGGTTCCATCTCCAGCCTGGCTCTGCTTCCCCAGGCCTGAGTGTGGTCGACAGGTCAAAGGCCCTCAGAAGACTGGGCATGGAGGAGACGGGTCCTCCAGATGGAGGCCTCTTCCTCCCAGTTTCAGGCTGCAGCAAGGTCCTCCCCACGCAGCCCAGGTGTCCACCCCACCTCTGCTAGTAACCATGGTCACAGCCACACTCAGCACCCACCTGCCACCCCTGCATGAGCCTGAGGCTGCAGAGGGCTCCTTCTGTGGGTGTACCTGTTTCCCTGAAACCACGTCCCACAAAAATGTCCCTTGTTTTCAGTGCAGAAAGGTGACAGAGAAGGGTGTGGAATAACAGTCCCCAAAGACACCCATGTCCTAATCCCTGGAACCTGTGAATGTTGTCTCACATGCAGAAGGGATTTTGCAGATGAGATCAGGTGTGTAGGTGGGGCATGGATGAGATGTGACCCCGAGATGGGGAGACCATCACGGGTTACCAGGGCAGCCGTAGATGTAACCCTGAGGGTTCTTACAAGGGGGAGGCAGCATGAGACTTAACCATCCACTGCTGGCTTTGAAGATGGAGGAAGGGGCCACCACCGAGGAACGTGGCAGCCTCTACAAGCTAGAAAAAGCCTTAAAGTGGATTCCCCCCTTAGAGCCTTCAGGAGGAACCAGCCGTGCTGACACCTTGATTGGGCCCAGTGAGACCCAATTCAGAGTCCTAAGAGAGTACGTTTTGTGTTGTTTCAAGCCACCGAGCTCGTTAGAGCAACAGTAGGAAAGTAGTACAGTACACTGGCCAAAGTCCTGAATGCCCACAGACGGACTGCCATGGGCAGCAGGCAGCTGATCCTCCACCCTCCTGCTCTGTGACTCACTCACCTGCCAGCATGCATGGCCTAAGTCACATCTGTTCTCAGATGCCATGCTTGTCCATCCATACTTGGAAAGAAGTTCCCTTAATGTCCGTTCAGGCTGGGACTCGACAGCTGGAAGGACAAGGCCAGGGAGTGATGTGTGTGGCCGAGGAACAGGTAAGCCGGACACCGGCCCTGCTCGTGGGCAGGCAGCTCTGAAGCTCCAACTGCTGGGCAGGAAGGGCAGAGGCTGCTGATCCGACCAGCAGAGACCAGAGATCAGGATTCTTATGCAGAAGCTTCTCCAGGATAAAACCGGAATTTGTTAAAAATCTAAAACGCACAGTGGACAGACTTTAGCCTTCCACCTGCCTGCAAACAGAAGCAGGCTGTGCTCTCCTGGGCTTTCTGCACCGGCCTGCACCATGTCACAGGAAGGGGTTTGGAAGTCACCTGGCCACCGCGGGTCCGCTGGGTCGGTGCACTGGAGCCCAGGCCTCTCTCTCTGAAAGGTGGGGTGGGCGAGACAGGAGAGGAGGGAGCCGCGGCATTGGGGGGAGACTGAGCGGGGGTGGGGGACCCTCCTGGGACTCTTGACTTCTGGCCTGGGCGGCCTCCAGCTCTCCAGGCTGCGGCGGAGTGGAGTAGCAGGGGCGGGCTGGGCCCGGGGCCCCGGCGAGGCGCCCCTCCTGCGCTCACGGGGCCTCGGGCCGGTGGCTCTTGCGATGGATGACCAGCTGGGACTTCCAGTCGAAGCTGTGGCCGCAGTCGCCGCAGAAGTGGCGCCGCTGGCCGGCGTGGCCCTTGCGGTGGATGACCAGCTGCGACTTCCAGCTGAAGCTGCGGCCGCACTCCTCGCAGGCGTAGCTGCGCGGGCCCGGGAGCGCGCGCCGGGGCGGCCCCACCGGCTGCTTCTCGGCGCCCGGGCCGCCCGCGTGCGCGCGGCGGTGGATGACGAACACCGACTTCCAGTCGAAGGTGCGGCCGCACTGCGCGCACGTGTAGGGCTTGCTCCGCGCGGGCGGCGGGGCCTCCGGGCAGCCGGGCCGGCCCTCTCGGGAGCTCTCGCTCTCTCCTCCTGGGGGGGGGGCAGAGGTGGCAGAGCCAGGTCGCCTGGTGACTCCGCCCGCAGCCCCCCAGGCGCGGGGCGGCCTGGGCTCCCCGCCCCCCCGCCCCCGTCGCCACCGGGGAGCGGGAGGCCACTCACCCGGGAGGAGGCTTCTCGCTCCCTCGGATCCGGTGCTCAGCGCCTCCGGCTCCGGCTCAGTGCGCGCCTCCGGCAGGGGGCACGGCAACCCTGCTGGGGTCGGGGGCCCATCAGGCGCCAGCCCTGGCACGGGGGCGTGAGAGGTTCGCACAAATGAGGGACAGGGGTGGGGGCCCCGGCGGGTGGCCAGGGTGCGGATTGGGAAGCGCCGGGAGGCAAGGTGCGCGCAAGGACCCGGAGGAGAGGGGTCCTCACCCAGGGAGACCACCGTGCCGTACTTCTGCAGCATCGCGTCCCAGTACACCTCCTTCTGTGACCGGTCCAGGAGCCCCCACTCCTCCTGCAGTGACGCGGCCCATCACCCACAGAAGGCCCGTCTACCCCGCACCCCACCCGGCCCATCCCATGGGCCCAGCCTTGTTAATCACCTGGGGAGCGGCAGGTAAAGCACCCTCACCTGCCTGGGGGTGGGGCTAAAGAGGAAGCTGAGATGGGAACCTGTCAGTGCTGGGGATGCAGGGCCGGGAAGGGAGCTGCCTTCTGGCTCACCTGGGGGATGCACCAGTCCCCCTCAGCTGCCCCACCCCATGTTCTGGACGCACAGATGGAAGCTGAGGACCCATCAAGGATGGGCCTTGAACAGTGTGTGCTGCACCGAAAGCAAAAGGCCAGGGGAATGCAGGGACCCCAAGCACCTCTCCCAGGCCTCTGGTTTCAAGAGTAATGGAGATCCTCCTTGGGGAAATGCCACGGGCCTCAGCATCCCTGGCTGTGGGGACCGGGCTGCAGGGAGGCAGGTGCCGCAGAGGGCCAGGCACAGCCTCCCACTCAGGACATGGCTGGGCTGGCTCCTGGGTGCCGGGGGTGGAAGCAACCATGGCCTTCAGGCTGCGGCTGGCTCCTGGGCGACTTCTCAGTGTGGAGTGGATTAGGAAGTGTCGCTGGGAGAGGACAAGACCCCTGCTGCCCACACTCAGGAACCAAGCCCTCTGGGTGGCAGGGGCTTCCATGCCCAGCTGGTCGCAGCTGAGGGCTGGTTGGCCTTGGAGAAAAGCCCGGGCAGAGGGGGAGCTGCGGGCATTTCCTGGGAAGATTGTCTCCACTCTGATCTCAGGTGTGCAGGAGAGGCCAGACTGCTGGGTGGCACTCAGGCTTTCCTGGTCATCCTGTCCCCTCCCCAGGTGCCAGCTCAGAACTGCTGGGAGCTGTCAACACCCTAACTGGCTTCTCTGTAAGTGGGAAGCCAACCCCTGCCAGTTCCAATCACTCTAAACCAGAATCCCAGTTACCTGAGGCCAAAATCCTTTCCAAGCACTGGTCTGTCCCCCTGCCCCCCAGGACCTGCAGGGGGTACCCTGATACCAACTCCACTTAGGGGGAGCAAAGAGCACAAGAAGTGCTGGCCAAGGAGCCTGGACAACTGGCAGGACACTCTCCTCCCACTGTGGGCCTGCACCTGTCACCAGGGGCTGCTCACCTGAATCCTGGGTGGCTGAAAGGGCACGGAGGTCAGTTCCTGTTGTTCAGCGGGCCCCTCATGGGACCGGGCTGGATGTGGGGGGCTGGACGGTGCTAGGAAGCAAGGCAGACAGGGGTCAGGGGCTCCCACGTGAGCCAGAGCAGGCGAGGAGCTGGCGCTGGCGTCGCAGCCTGGGCCCTCCTCGGCAGCAGGGAGGAGTCCTCTGTGTGTACCAGGCACATAGCAAGCAGGCAGGCAGCCAGCCCTTCCCTCCGGCCTCCCGGGCACCCCGCTCTGCAGTCTGCAGTCCCTGCGGGTCCCGCTCCCAGGGGGGCACACCCGCACTCCCTCCAGGAGCCCCCAGCTCCAGCACAATCTCACCTGGGTTCCCCGCCCTAGCTGGGGACGTTTGCACTCTCTCAAGGAGGCCCCAGCCCTCGCGCACCCCCGCTCTCACCTGTCTCCTGCCCGTAGCCATCAGGCTCCTCCTTCACGCTGCAGCTGAGCTGGGCGTTCCCCTCCAACTGGGCATCCTTGGACCCCTCCCAAGAGGCTGCCTTTAGGGGCTCCACTGTCCCTGAAGGGTGGGAGCTCCCCACAGACTCCTCTGTGTTCTGTGTGGCTGGGAGCACCGCTTGCTTCAGGACACGTGCTGTAATCTGAGGGGGAGAGGCAAGTCATCGGGGCGCTACTCTCACTCTGTCCCTCCAAGAAGCCAACACCACCACACTCACCCAGCCCAGCAGCTGCCCAGGGTCATGCCGCAGGCCCTCGACCAGGACAGTGGCCTCCTCAGGGCTGCCTGGCTGCTGTCCCCGCACCCAGGCCTGGATCTCAGGGGGCAGCGCGCCCAGGAACTGCTCCAGCACCAGCAGCTCCAGCATCTGCTCCTTGGAGTGCACCTCGGGCCGCAGCCACTGGCGGCAGAGCTCCCGGAGCTGGGCCAAGGCCTCGCGGGGACCGGCCACCTCCTGGTAGCAGAAGCCCCGGAAGCGCTGGCGTGCTGCCTCAGGATCCTCCAGGGTGGCCTCGGGGTCCACAGAGGGCAGACTCGGGGGGCCCAGTGGGGATGGCATTGTTGTGCAGGGAGTCTTCTTGGAGCCACCAAGGGGGACCTGCAGGAAAGGAGGGGTCAGGGTGCCAGCCACAAGGCCACAGCCAGGGTAAGGCACTGTGCAGAGAGGCCCAGCCCAGGGGGCTGAGGCTGTGACAGAGAGGACCGTGGTGTGGGGATGCTTGCGGCTGAATTGGGGAAAGCTTCATGGAGGGAGGGGTCGCAGGAGCTGGAACTGAGAGCAGAAGGAACCGACACTTGGAGGCAAGTTGCCAGTGGAGCTTCCAGGAAACTGCAGGGAACTGTCTGTCGGGAGATGATTCTGGAGCGCAGGCAAGAGGAGTTAGCACAGGCTTTCAGGGTCAGGCTGAGGAGCCCCGGCAGGTGCCCCCGCGGCGGGGAAAGGGGTTAGCCAGGGAGGCGGTGGGGCCGTGATCCAGGGTGAGAACTGGGGCCAGGCTGCCTGTCCCCACCATCTCCGGGACACGCTGACCCAAGTGGGGCACCCTGAGGGGCTGGCTTGCGCCATGGCTCGAGGCAAGGGCTGATGTGGACCCCGAGACACCGTGCTCGCTGACCGCGGAGAGCTGTGCATGATTCACACGGTATGGACCGTGCATGTGAAACGCAGAATCAAAGCAAAACGGAATCACGAGTTGTGTGGAGCGGTGGACGGGCAACTGTGTCCCGGCCCTGCAGAGGCTCTGGAGTGAAACACGCCCACTTTGGGGGTGGGGGGGCCTGTCCGATAGGCTGGACTAGGTCTGACTCCTGGAGTCCGCCTTCCACAGAGGAAAGGGGGGCAGGTCTTCCCGAAGGAGAGGAACGGGGCTGCGGAAGGGAGGAGGGGCCCGGGAGAAGGCTCGGAGGTGGGGCACGTCGGGAGGTAGTGGAAAGGCCACGCCCACCCAGCCGGCCGGTGCTCACCTCGGCCACCCGAGGCCGCTTCGGGTAAGTGGGCCCACGCGGTCCCGCGCGCCTCTCCCCGGACCCAGCGGTCAGCCCCTCGCGCGTTGCCCTGGCGACGCCGCTCTGGCCAATCACACGTCTGCTCCGAAGGCAGCACCACCCCCTCCCTTCGGACTACATTTCCCATGAGCCTCAGCAAACAGGGACAGGCGCGGCCTCCGCCAGTAGATGATCATTTTCGGAGGCCTCTCACGACTGAGAGGCGCCCCATCCCTCCGAGAGGAATCTGCAGAGTCGCAGGGTTTGGGGGACTCCCTCCCCTCCCCGGCAGCCGCTCTTCCTTTGTATCGCACCCTAAGACTCACCAACGGCGGAGACGTACGGGACCTTCGAATCCTGCGCATGTGCACAGCAGGCCCGGCGCCTATTGGCAGGAGGTGACGGATGGGGAGGAGCGTGACCTTTCGGTCAATCAGGGTTGGCGCTGCGCCTAGGCTCCTCCCCCAGAGCCCTACCTGAGGCTTCTTTCTGGTCGCCCGGCGGACGCCTTGGTAACCCCTGGAGCATAACCAACCTGCTCCAGCTGTTTCCAAGACAACGGCCCGAGGTCCTAGGAGGAAGCAGGGACCTACCGGGAAGGCTGGCCTAACCCACGGGCTTTCTCCGCCATCCCCGGGAATTTCTCCAGCGAGGATGGTGCTGGGGTCCTTCATTCGACCACTGCTGAGCGCCCTGCAGATATGCGGGGACAGCAGGCACCCATCTCCTGATGAAGAAACTGTTCCATGATTTCTACCCTCAGAGTCTCAGACATGCCTTCAGCTAGATCAGTACTGCAAAGTGAGGGCTGGAGGTTTTTGTCCAGAATTATGGGACGTGTTCAGCCTTTTATTTACTTTGGGGACCAGAACTAGTATATATCAGTAGACGATGTTAGTGTTTTTAAAATCTGACTGTGGGTCAGGGTGTTTTGCTTCCACACATCAAATGGCTGAACAATGACTTATTTATTGATCCTAAGGTGCATCTGCCTGCCTGTTTGAGTTTCTTCTAATACCTAGGAATCCCTGGCTACCAGCGATTTGATTTTTTCTCTGGGACTGTTCGGATTCCCCAGAAAGGACTCTTCCACCATCTACCCTGTGGGAAGAGCTGGAGCTCTAACAGCTTCTCCAGGAGCTCCCACTCAGTCATCTTTGTTTTGGGTCTCCCCTTCCAGGGGGCTGCTGGTTTTCAAGCCTTCTGGAATTCTGCAGCGTAAGCCTGATGGAATCTCCTTCCACTTCCGCCAGCGCCAACTCAGCATTTGGCTTTCCCCAAATCAGTGACAGCTCTCCCACCCCCAACTTCTTCTAGCTTCAGAATGCCGCTGCCTCCTCTTTTACCATCCTCATATTCGTGGGTTTGTGTTATAGTTAATTTATTGGCCGTGCCGCTTGCGGAATCCTAGCTCCCCAACCAGGGATCGAACCCGAGCCCCCTGCAGTGGAAGCGCAGAGTCCTAACCACTGGACCGCCAGGGAATTCTCAAGGGTTTGCTTTAAGGGCTCTCTGTGGTTTCAGTGGGCTTCTGGACCAAGTGAGATGTATGTGTTCAGTCCATCGTCTTGACCCAGAAAGCCCACGGATACCTTTTATAGTCATGACCCATTCACAGTTGAGTGGAAGGGTCAGCCTGGCAGGACGTGGCCCAAGATGATCAAAAAGGTTTGGGGGAGGACAACTTAGGGGCCAAGACATGGGGGAAGGTGGGTGCTCATGGTTGCTATTCCCACAAGAACAGGGCTGGAGCCTCTGACCACCCCTGGTGCTGGGAGGGTGGACTCGAGGAGGGTGGAGGAAAGGAGGGATAGTAGGGGCCAAGCACACAGGCAGGAAAGGCTCAGTGAAGCAGGGAGGAGGCTGGTGGGGAGACAGAATAGAGCACCAGGCCCAGCTTCTGTCCAAGGCGCGAAAAAGGTTGCAAGTGGCTCTCTGGGCGTCCACTTGATGTTCAACACTCCTTTGCTCCTGAACCCCACGGGCTCCCTACAATAGCCTTCTGTAAGCTCTGTGGCGTTTGTCTGCATCTCACAGCCACCCACACTGACCTGAAGTGAGCTGCTCAAGAATCCCTCATGGGGGCCAGCCTGGGGGAAGATGAAATAGGGCGAGGCCAGGGCATGGACCAGCTCAGAGAGAGGATGGGCCCCAAGAGGGGTGGACAATGGCTCAGAGGACCTGCCCTTGAGGAGTTTTGGGGAGCTGGCCCTGTGTGACTCTTCTCCCTACCCCTTGTCTCCTTTCCTTGCAGGAACTTGGGAGGTTTCAGGGGCGGAACCCTGCTGGCAGGTGGAGAGTTGGGGGTGTCACGTCTCTGTTCTTTGGCAATGGCAGATACCTGCGAGGTCTTTGAGGTGATTGAACGGGAGCACCCACTGGGTTGGGGTCAACCTTTCGGGTCTCCACGTGTGCCCCCTGCCTCAGATTCCAAGGCCTGGATCCACAAAGGCCCATGTCCCAACAGAGCTGCTGCTTGGGGCAGCCCCACCCTGTCCATGTCTCTTGGCTGCCAAGGGGACACAGACCTTCGGTGGGCCGCAGACAGGCTGCACCTCTACCCTGAGGCCTCTCAAAGGGACCAGGGTTGAAGCCAAGTCCCTGCAGCTGTGTGATGACACGTTTGCATCGTGCTGGGATGAAACCGGTTTCAGGCTGCTACCACTCACGTTTTTAAAAAGAAACCTTTATTAGAGAGCCTCTCTGGACTCTGTATTGTTAAAACCTTCTGAACCATGACCTGGAGGCTGAGGCTGTGGACCTACACAGTGCCGTGCAAGAATTTACAGTGTCCATCCATTCCAAGCTGTAAGTTCTAGTCTTTTTTTACCCCCAGTAAAAACACCATTAACTTCCCTGCGGGTGAGGCCTAAGGTGGAGATGGGGCTTGTCTGTTGAAGGCCACAAGAAGCCAACCAGGCCCCCACCTAACTTGTCTGCCTCAGTGTCCCCACCCTGTGGGTTATGTCACACTGGGGAGGAGATCTTGGGAGGGCGCCACACACAGCCTTAGGTAATGGCAGGCACGTGGCCATTGGACCCCAGAGAATCAAGCAGCCCCATCTTGTCTCCTCTGCACCTGTTGTTACGGTCACCTCCAGTCAAGGCAGTGGGGATGGAAAGGCTCCTGTATCGCTGACTTCGGTAACAACAGGACACGGCCGAAGCTGAGGCTTGGACCACACTCTGAATGCACCAGCACAGCTGGGGAACCATCACTCTCAATCTCCGTCCTTCACCTGGGGACTTCCCGCCCCCACCCTCCTCCACCTCCTGAGGGTCCGCCGTGAGCCGCAAGCCACGCAGGCTTCACCCAGCCCTCAGAGCTGGCAGGCTAAGTGTGGGGTAAAGTGGTGAGCTCTCTGGATGCTGGGCCAGTGGCCCTGCTGTTGTGCAACTCACGTCCCCTCTCTGTGCCTCAGTCTCCTCATCTGAGAAGTGGGGATACTAACAGCAGCCACCTCACAGAGCTGTCAGGAGAAACTGTGCAGCGCTCAGAACGGGGGCTGGCGGTTGGCACATATTGGCCCTTATCAAGATGCTGCCTGTCAGGGTGCTGCAAATACCCTCTGCAGGGCTGAATCTTTTCTCTTCCCTAGAGGAGGGAGCTGAGGCTCAGAGCCCAGCCACTTGTCCGAAGCCAGTACCTGCCTCCCCCATGACTTCCTGTCTTCTGGGCCTGTTCCCAGGAAGCCCTGGATGAACTGAGGGCTGGGGGAATACGCTGGGGGTAGGGGTGGAGAGGTTCCACACAGACCCTGCAGGTTGGGTGTAAACCTCAGAAAGTTCTCAGGACCACCTCCACCCCGCCCCAGCGCTTCCCGTTCGCGCGCACAGTCAAAATATGGGCGAACTGGCAGCACCATGCTGGCCTCCCCCTGGCCTTTGTTCAGCGTGACCGCTTGGGGCTGGAGGAGTGAGCTGTGGCTGACAAGAGGCAAATCTTGTCACCACGTGCAGGGGGAATGGCAGTGCACGCGCAGAGCTTCTCCACAGCGTGGCTCTGCAGAGGGCGGGGCCCCGTACCCATGGAAGGGACTCACAACAGGCCGGGGAAGGTCGGGGCTGCGACCTCAAGGCTCAGCCGTCTTCGGAACCGTGGCTGGGCCCGAGGCAGCAGTGGGCCCGGCTTCCCTCCCCAGTGTGCCTTCACACGATGCCCCCGAAGGAGGCCTGGCCTGGGGGAGCGAGCTGGCCCGGGGCCGCCGCGCTGGCTTCTCACCGGTGTGGAGCCTCTGGTGGTGGAAGAGGGCCGGGCGCTCGCGGAAGGCGCGGCCGCACTGTGCGCACACGAAGGGCTTCTCGCCCGTGTGGATGCGTCGGTGGCTGAGCAGCACGGCGCCCTTGGCGAAGGCCTTGCCGCAGTCCGAGCAACGGAAAGGCCGCTCTCCCGTGTGCAGCAGCCGGTGCTGCCTGAGGTTGGAGCTGTGGCTGAAGGCGCGGCCGCACTGCGCGCAGGCGAAGGGCTTCTCGCCGGTGTGCACGCGCCGGTGCTTGAAGAGCGACGAGCCCTGGCTGAAGGCGGCCCCGCAGAGCGCGCAGGCGAAGGGCTTCTCGCCGGTGTGCGTGCGCTCGTGCTGGATCAGGTGCGAGTTGCGGCAGAAGCTGCGGCCACAGCGCGTGCACGCGTAGGGCCGGCCCCCGGCGTGGATCTTGCGGTGCTGGCTGAGGTTGGAGCGGTGGCTGAAGGCCTTGCCGCACTCGGCACAGCGGAAGGCCTTCTCGGCCGTGTGGATGCGCTGGTGCCGCACCAGCGAGGAGCTGTGCCGGAAGGCCTGGCCGCAGGCCGGGCACGTGTAGGGCGTCTCTCCGCTGTGGATGCGCTGGTGCTGCGTCAGGTGCGACGTCTGGCTGAAGGCCTTGCCGCACTGCGCGCACTCGTACGGCCGCTCCCCGGTGTGGGTGCGCAGGTGCTTCAGCAGGTCCGAGCTCTTCACGAACACCTTGCTGCATGCCCTGCACTCGAAGGGCTTCTCCCCAGAGAGGAGGCCGGGTCCAGCGTGCAGGGCCTCGCCCAGTTCGGCCCAGGTCGGGGGCTCTGAGACAGCGAGCAGTCTCTGAGGCTCGCGCCAAGCCTCACCCATTCCTCGGTCCCCCTGAGCCTCTGGGGCGCCCGGGAAGGCTCTCCCCGGGGCCTCACATGCGTACAGCTTCTGCCGCTCCGATGCCCTCGGCTGCTTGCCTGGTGCAGGGTGGTCTGCGAGGGCCTTCTCCCCGGGTGGGGCCCGCAGAGAAGAGGTCAGCCGCAGGCTGACGCTGGCCTCGCCGCTTTCCCAGTAGATCACAGACACCCCTGTGGGTTTCCTCTCCCGAGAGGGGGACACGCCGCGCCGACCCTCCAGGCTTTTCCCACGCTCAGAGGCACCAGCACTGGGGAGAACCCTAGTCGGTGCCAGAGGGGGGCCGTCCTGGAAGGCCCCTGGCAATGCTGCTTCTCCAGAAACATCTCTGTCCTCTGCCAGATGAGGGGAAGCTGAAGGACCAGAAACGGTGGACGCCTGGGTCACCCAGACAGGCCGCGTGGGTAAGCAAAGGGGCCCGCGGGACCGGCCGTGGAGGCTGGGGAGAGGAGCTGGGGCCAGACTCCCTTCCTGCACGGAGCCCGTCCCCAGGGCACTCCCCAGGTGGCTTTGCCCCTTACACTGATGGCTACCTGATGGAACAGATTTTACTCACCAGCTCTGCTTGCTGACTGCCTCTCCCCTAGCAGGGTCAACCCCACAAAGGCAGGACCAGGAGCGGTCTGGGCAAGGCTGTGTCCCCAGTGCCGCGAACGGGACTGGCCACTGCAAGTGCTCAACGATGAACACGTGAACAAACGGCCCCACAGATGAGGTGGTGAGGGAAGACGGGCAGGGTCTGAGGCCACACAGACTGGCTGAGGGTGGGATTCTGAGCAGGTCTCACCACGGCCTGGGGGTGGCCCTTGGAGCTCCCCTTCAAGGGCAGCCAAAGCCGGAGCCTCCAGAAGAGGCTGATGGTGAAAGGAGTCGGTCGGGTGGGAAGCTGGAGAGGAGAGCATCCAGGAGGGAAGGTGGACAGAAGCTTGGCCATAGGTTGGCCCCAAGCTCACACCCCTGAGCCCCCACTCACCAGGGCTCGGCCTCCTCTGGGCATTCCTGGCCAGGGTCACATCTGTCCCATTGAGAACCCAGGGCTCCTTGCCACACTCAAGCTGGATGACCACGTGGGGTCGGGAGACAGAGAGTCCTGTGAGAGAAGACAAGCAAGTGAGGGGTCACCCCCGGCAGATGGCAGGAGTCAGGGCTTCGTGGGCCACGGACGGCATCATCTGTGCAACCAAGGATACCCGAGGTCACATCACAGAGCACATCAGAGCAGCTCGATGGTTCCTGTGAGGAGAACCGTGTTGGCAGCACCAGAAGGGGACTGAGCACAGAGGCACCACAGCTAACAGGGGCACTCAGCCAGAGGACATGTGGCTGCTCACAGGCTGCCGGGTGGTAAGAGGTTAGTGCTGGCAGCCTAGCCTGGCAACACATGAGCTCCCCATGGAGGACCCAGGGCTTACCCAGCGAGGCCAGGAGCGTGAAGTTCTCCAGCATCACACGGCGGTACAGAGCCCTCTGGGCTGCATCCAGGAGCCCCCATTCCTCCCGAGAGAAGTACACAGCCACGTCTTCAAAGGCCATTAGGCCCTAAGAGAGTTGGAAGATGGACATGATCTAAGCTATAGCTGTGTGAACCAAGACCCAGCTCCGTGCCCCAAAGGCTACCTCCGCTCGTGTCCCTCAGATGCTCACCCTCCTCCTGCAAGGCTCTGCAGATGGGACTTCCCTCACCTGTCTGGACCCCTCCCCTCCACCTTCCCCATCTAGGCCGTAGATGCCTCTTTAACCCGACCTGGCCACTCTACACAAGGCAGCCAGAGGAAGCCCCTGGCCTTCTGCCACACCAAGGCCAGCCCCTGGCGTCCACTCATTCTCCAGCCTTTGCACAAGCTGAGCCTCCCCAAAGGTGCTCTCATTGCTCTTGCATAAGTAACTGTACAAGTCCCAGCTGCAGAGCCCCCAGGACATGCCCATCCCTGTAGGGATGCCCTCTCCTGCTGAACTTGCCTGACATTTTAAGGTTGCTCTTTGAACCTGAAGGACTGGCTGATCCCCTCCAGTTGCCACAGGGGTGGCGCCAAGGATCTGGTGGGCACACAAGAAGCCATTTCCCTCCTCCCTCCATAGCCAGGCCCCCTCTATTTCCTCCTCAGGTGGCTGCCACCTTCCCTTCCCTCAGCCACCTGCCAGACTTCCCCTGAGAGCCCCAGGGGCTGCCAGCCATTCCTCATCTCCCTAGAGCCCTAACTGCCCATGCCTATCCCTGGCTGAGTCTGTGAGATGTCCTCTTCCTAAGTTTGATTCCTAGGCTCTACCTCACTCAGAACATCAGGACTCTGTCCTTGGACATCTACAATTCCAGGTCCATGTGACACCTCCACTCTGAGACAGCACAGACTCTTCCCAATTTCCCCCTGAAATCTACTTTCCCTTCAAATTCCTAATTTTGTCTACAGCAGCTCCGTTCTTTTTTTCTCTGTCCCATTGAGTGACAGTTGCCACTGGCACAGCCCCAGGGCAAGGATACAATCAAGGGTTTTCAATTTCAGCACCAGCTACCAAATCCTGGCCCCACTGCCTGGGGGAGGACCTGTGAAAGTGCTAGGCAGCTCCATTCTTTTGGGTGCTCCGGCGGAAAACCTTAGACTGGCCCTTCACGCAGGACACTCCCGCACACCCCGCACTTGATGCACCAGCAGATCTATCCAGAATCCAACGGCTTTTCGCACCCGCACTGCCCGGACTGTGACAGTAGCCTCCTCCCTGCACACCGCCACGCCCCTCTGCTTCTGTTCTCCACTCAACAATAGGTGGAATACCCTAAAAAATCGTTAACTTAAAGCATGTCCAGTCTCCCGGTGCCCTCGGGATAGTCTTAACTCCTCGGCCTGCCCTTTCAGACATACATATCTTCTCCCCGCCGAGCAGCTCAGTTCCGGAAGCGCCTACACACAGGCTTCCCTCCCAGGTTTTGCAGACGGGGGACCCTCCCCTTGGAACTTCCTTCTACACCTCACCCCCTTAGCTGCCAGAAGTGGGGATCCCACGCGTGCACTCCCAACCGGCCGGGACAGCAGGGCCTAGGACGAAGCGCGAGGGGAAGACAAGACGTCCAGGTAAAGTGCCTCCCTCGATCGGGGCTCGGGTCCATGAAGGAGGCATCCGGGTGGGTGGGGGCCTGGGGTTCCCGCTACTCACCTGCGCCGGGTCTGTCTGCGCCGCCGCCATCGGAACCTGCAGAAAGGTGCGGGCGCTCAGGCTCCGGGCCTCTCTCCCAATCCGTCAAGGGCGCCGCGTCGGGACGGCGTGGAGGCCGGAGCACGTGGCTTGGGGGGCGCACACGCCGCACCCCGGGAAACTGAGGCCGGGGACTGGCCGTGGGCCCCCGGGCTCGGCTGCCCGTGCCTCGGATCTCCGCCTGCACGTCCTCGCTGCCCGCACGTCCTCGCTGCCCGCACCTCGGGTCTCCAGACCCTTCCGCAAAACCGGCCCCGACCCGGCGCTCTCCGGCCGTCACCGGCGTGGCCCGACGCCGGCAGCCAAGTGACAGTCCCGGACGCCAGAAGTCCAATCTCGCGAGCCCTCATTGGCCCGTGGCGCGCTGCGGACGCACGCGCAGAGCCTTCTGGCTGCCGGCGCGGTAGGCGGAGCGCGCCTGGTCTCCACGGCAACGGCCAAGCGCCGCCGCCGGAGCCGCTGGGAAGTGGAGTCTGCAGCAGCTCCAGGCTTCCGGGCTGAGCGTGGGGTGGGGTGCTGGCGGGGTCGTCAGCGCTGCGGTTGAACGCTGAATTGCTGAGGGCCCGGGAGGGCCTCCCCCACCTCCCACCCCCGCCCAGCGCAGCACCGGGGACGGAGCACGACCGGGGTCCCATCCCATCCCCGCCTCCTGGGGCCTCGCACCAGGGCTGGGTGTGACCCCCCCGGGTCAACGTCCTGTTATGGTTGGGAACAACCCCCACGCCGAGTCGCAAGGCCCTAACCTGTTTTTCTAGCGTCTGAAATCATTCTGAGACTTCCTCCACCATCTGTTTTCTTGGCTCAACTGGGCCGCGCAAAAAGTACTTTCCCCGACTCACTTGTCCCTAGGTCGTCTAGGTCTTGCCTTGCCCCGCACGTCATGGTGTTGATTCCCTGTTCCTTTATTTGGGGGGGAGGGGGCAACCTACATGGGTACGACACATAAAATCAAACGGAAGGGTAGTCTCAATGCAGACTGACTGCTGCTGGCAGAGAGTAAAAGGTTTTCTCTTTGTTGTTTCACTCTGAGGGTCTTTTTTTCAGGGTTCTTAGTCCTCATACACAAAATGGGACAGTAATGGTACCCGCCGCATAGGGCTATTGTAAGTTAATATGGAACCAATCTGTGTCGAGTTCATTCACTCTGTCTCCCTCCCTGCTTACCTCCCTAGGTAAGTTATAAGTGATTGTTATAACATCTATATCAGCTCTGTCTGCAGTATCACTACTCTTTGTAAATCCTTGTAATGCAAGAGATAACATCAATTTTGGAGTATTTGTGTGTAAATTTTGCTCACTTTGAAATAAATGAAAATCTAATGTATTTGTGGTTAGGGAATGTTTCTTGCCATTCCAGTAAACAAAGAATGTTTGAGTCCCTCCCTGGTGGTCTAGTGGTTAAGACTCCATCCTCCCGATTCAGGGGGCCTGGGTTCATCCCTGGTCAGGGAACTAGGTCCCACATGCTGCAGCTAAGAGCCCACATGCCGTAACTAAAGATCCCGCATGCCACAACGAAGATCCTGCATGCAGCAATGACTAAGGGCCGGCACAGACAAATAATTAAATAATTAAAAATATTAAAAAAAAAAAAAAAAAGAATGTTCAAATCCCACGTGAGGTTCACCTTGAACCCACGTGCCGAGACTAGAAGCCAGCCTAAACCCAGATTGGGACTTGAACCCACGGTCTCTTTTTTCGGCTGTGCCGCCCGGCATGGGGATCCTAGTTCCCCAACGTGGGATCAAAGCCACACCCCCTGTAGTGAAAGCGTGGAATCTTAACCAGTGGACCGCCAGGGAAGTCCCAACCCCCAGTATTATTTTTTTAAATTTATTTCTTGTATTTATTTATTTTTGGCTGTGTTGGGTCTTTGTTGCTGGGCGCGGGCTTTCTCTAGTTGCGGTGAGTGGGGCTACTCTTCGTTGTGGTGCGTGGGCTTCTCATTGCGGTGGCTTCTTTTGTTGGGGAGCATGGGCTCTACGCGCGTGGGCTCAGTAGTTGTGGCTCACGGGCTCTAGAGCGGAGGCTCAGTAGTTGTGGCGCACGGGCTTAGTTGCTCCGCGGCATGTAGGATCTTTCCGGACCAGGGCTCGAACTCGTGTTTCCTGCATTGGCAGACAGATTCTTAACCACTGCGCCACCAGGGAAGCCCCAACCCACCGTATTTTAACTGAGATGACACACCTGGTCTCAGGACTTAATGAAGCTCAGGTTCTTTATGTCTCATCGCAGAAAGAATTCAGTGAGATGCAAAGTGATAGGTAAGAAATGGATTTATTTAGACAGATACATATTCCATAGATAGAATGCGGTCTGTCTCAAAAGGCGAGAACAGCCTTGGGAGAAACACACTCCACAGAGTGTGGGCCATCTCAGAAGGTGAGAGGCCCCGAAATATGGGGTGGTTAGTTTTTATGGGCCGGGTAATTTCATAGACTAATGAGTGGGAGGATTATTCCAAGTATTTCGGGGGAAGGGGTGGAGATTTCCAGGAATTGGGCCGCCACCCACTTTTTGACATTTTATAGTTGGCCTCAGAACTGTCATGGCACTGGTGGGTGTGTCATTTAGCTAACGTATTACAGCGAGCATAAAATGAGTCTCAAGGTCCACTGGAAGTTGAATCTTCTGCCATCTTGGACCTAGTTGGTTCTAAGCAGTTTTTGTCATGTCCTATGTGTGTCATGTTTTTAAAGGTTGTGCCCTGCCCCCTTCCCTCCTGTTTCAGAGGGACCAGCATGTGCAAAGGCTTGGAGGCAAGCTTGCAGGTGGGCATTCAGGAAACCTGAATTGTGTGTGGAGGAGCTAGAGCTTCAGATTTCTTTGTGGAAACTTCTGCTTTTATAATTTTGGCACCTGTTTTATTTTATCGTTTTGGCCGCGCTGTACGGCATGCAGGATCTTACTTCCCTGACCAGGGATCAAACCCGTGTGCCCTGCAGTGGAAGCGCAGAGTCTTAACCACTGGACCCCCAGGCAAGTCCCAGCACCTGTTTTAAAATATCTAATAGCCATGTGAGTTCAATGTGGTAGGCAGAATCATGGTCCTCCAAAGATTCCCACATCCTAATCCTCAGAACCTGTTACTATGTTACCTGACATGGCCCGCTTTATGGATTAAGTTAAGGATCTTGAGACGGGAAGAATATCCAGGATTGTCTGGGTGAGTCCAGTATAATCACATGAGCCCTTGAAAGCAGAGAAACATAACACAAATTATTAAAAATTTCTGGATGTCATAAGTCTGACACTTGTGTCAGCTACTCTAAAATCAAGGAATCGGGACTTCCCTGGTGGTCCAGTGGCTAAGACCCTGCGCTCACAATGCAGGGGGCCCGGGTTCGACCCCTGGTCAGGGAACTAAATCCCACATGCCACAACTAAGAGTTCACACGCCACAACTAAAGATCCCGCATGTAGCAACGAAAATACTGTGTGCCGTAACTAAGACCCGGTGCAGCCAAATAAATATTTAAATATTAAAAAAAAAATCAAGGCATCAGCAGGACTGTGTCGCTTCTGGGGACTCTGGAGAAGAATGGGTTCCCTTGCCTTTCCAGACTCCACAGTCTGCCAGCATTCCTTGGTTTGTGGGTCTTTCTGTCTTCAAAGCCAGCAACGGCAACTTCTTTCTCACATTGCATCACCCTGACTCAATCTCTCTCCATCTCTACCGCCTCCCTCTTCCACTTTTAAGGACCCTTGTGATTACATTGTTTCATCTCACCCTCCCAACCTCAGATAATCCAGAATGATCTCCACATTTCAAGGTCAGCTGATTATCAACCGTAATTCCATCTATCATTTTAATTCCCCCTTGCCCTGTAACATAACATATTTACATACTCCGGAGATTAGGTCCTGGACATCTTGAGGGGAGGGGAAGGCATTAGTCTGCCTACCATGAGCATACTTAAAAAAAAAACCAAAAAACATTAAACATTGCCTACCTGGCTACTCGTTAAGTCGAGAATGAGTAAAAATAATAAGAACTGGCAAAAAAAAAGAATGAGTGCATTTTATATTCACATATTGAGGGATGGGGAAGTCATTCTGGCTTATACATGATTTGACTTTTTTATGCTAAAACAGCCTGTTTGTGGCCTACCAAAAACACATGGTACATCTGCTGTAATCATTAAAGAAAAGGGTGCATTGACCAGAGGTAAAGAATGTCCATGTTAAAAATAAAGTTTAGGGCTTCCCTGGTGGCGCAGTGGTTGGGAGTACGCCTGCCGATGCAGGGGACACGGGTTCGTGCCCCGGTCCGGGAAGATCCCACATGCCGCGGAGCGGCTGGGCCCGTGAGCCATGGCCGCTGAGCCTGCGCGTCCGGAGCCTGTGCTCCGCAACGGGAGAGGCCACAGCAGTGAGAGGCCCGCGTACCGCAAAAATAAATAAATAAATAAATAAAATAAAATAAAATAAAGTTTAAATGCCTCCCTTCCTGGGATGCCAATGCTGGTATTCCTTCAATGATAAGACTAGCTTCTTCTCAAGGCCATATTGACTGTGTGCATGCTGACCTGTTTTGGTTTTTTTTTAAAACCTTGAAGGAATGCATCCTTGACCTGTCTGATGTTCTTTGTTCTGACAAGATATAAAAATGTGCCATGATTCAGTGGAGCAGTTCCTCAGAGTTATCTGAGAGGCTGTCTTCTGGGCTATAGTCCTCAGTTTGGCTCAGATAAAACTGTCTTCTATCCCTAGTAGAGATTGTTTATTGATTACTTCCAGCGACAGTGTCAACAAGCATTCTGTAGACAGGCATCTCTTACTTGCTCTCCCTGGCAGTGTATGTAAGAGCCTTGGGATGATGCTGCTGGTGACGATAAGGACAATAACAGTACTAGCTCTCTCATATATGTAGCACCACGTGCCTGGCCCTGTGCTAAGCACTTTTTTTTTTTTTTTTTTTTTTGCGGTACGGTACGTGGGCCTCTCACTGTTGTGGCCTCTCCCGTTGCGGAGCACAGGCTCCAGACGCGCAGGCTCAGCGGCCATGGCTCACGGGCCCAGCCGCTCCGCGGCATGTGGGATCTTCTCGGACTGGGGCACGAACCCGTGTCCCCTGCATCGGCAGGCGGACTCTCAACCACTGCGCCACCAGGGAAGCCCAGCTAAGCACTTTTCATGTCACCTCTCATGAGGAAAGTTGTGGTATTTTCCAAATTTTGTCACAGGACTTTGAATTAGACCTGATTCTTTGAATTTAGAGCATCAGAATCTCCAGAAGGGTTTGTCAGGCTCATCCCTGTGGGGGGGTGGGGACAAGAATTTGCATTTCTAGCCAGTTCCCCAGTGATGCTGATTCAGGGACCACAGTTTGGGGACCACTGAATTAGAGAGACATTTAAGGTTACTAAAAAAGTCTCCATGAGGAAGATAGTATTTTCACTTGACACCCTCAAAGGCAACAAGTGGTTCCCCAGGGGCCTCCTCACGGCTTGTTGTCCGAGGCCCAGGACACGGGTCACTTGCTGGACAACAATCTCTGCGGGAGGAAACCTGGGAGCGGCCCCTTTAAAAGGAAGCAAAGACACGCTCCTGCCAGTCTTTTTTCTCAGCTCTCCATTTCCCAGCGCCCTTCTAGAGGTAGCTTGGCGTTGCTATGGAGAATGGAGAAAGTGTGGGCGCCGCGCCGGGGGGTGGGGTGGAAATACAGGACTGAAACTACATTGACCACAAGGCATCGGGGGTGGCGGGTTCTGGACCAATCACAGCCCAGAACAAGGGCTGTTTCCTGCTGCTCGGTCGGCGGGGGCGGAACTTCCGGCGTCGCCATTGTTGGCATTCCTTCTGCTCTTGACAGGTCGTTTTCCACTGCCCTTGGGGACCCGAGTGTTGGGTCGTGGCCGTTTTCCAGGCTCCTCCTCGGGACCCGGCCGAGGTGGACAGTGAGGAGGATGGGACCGGCCTCCAGGCTCCGTATGAGCCGCAGTGTCCTGTAACGTGGTGTCCTGCGTCCCCACGGTCCCTGGAGGCGGCGTTTACACCGTGGGGACAGAGGCCCCGCGTGCAACGGGCGGTGGGAGGCCCCCGGCCTGGGGCTGGGGCTGTAGGGAGCGGCAGAGCCCGCCTGGGTCTGATGGCGGTGGCGCTGAGGGACCCGCTGCGGGTGAGTGGAGGGTCCCCGCAGCCCCCACTCACTCGGACCCCTACCCATGTGGCCCGGGACCCCCGACAGAGGGGAGGGGTTGCTCCCGGACTGTGCCCCTCCATCTTCGCTACTGGGACCCTGGGGTCACTGAAAGCCCAAGGTGCCGCGTCCTGGCCAGGTTTTTTTGTGGAAACGTTCTCATTCTGGAATCCAGCGGGACAAGGCGTGCAAAGCAGTTTCAGGCACAGTGATCAGGATGTGCACATGCTTGGCGGTGAAGCTCAGTTGGGAGTGTTCAGGGAACTGAAGGTCTCCCTGCTGCCTGGTGGACAAGAGCTTGGCCTGTCACCTGAGGGTGGCGGGAGCCACGGAAGTTTTGGAGCAGAAGAGGGAGGTGATCTGACTCAGGCGTTCACAGGCTTCCTCGGGCTGCAGAGTGGAAAACAGACAGGAGAGCGAGAGTGAGGGAAGAGAAAAGGAGGCACACAAGGATGCTACCTTAATTTAGCAGTGGCTTGGCCAGAGCGGTGACTGGAGTTGGGAGAAGTGGTTGGAGCTTGGATCTGTCTTTTAAGTTAAGCCAGCCTGATTTTAGGTGGAGAGAGAGAGAGACAGAGACAGAGACAGAGACAGAGACAGAGACAGAGATGGAGTGGTTTCAGGGAAGATCAGGAGGTGGATTTTGACCATGTGGAGACTGAGATGTCCCAGAGACTTCTGAGTGCAGGTCGAAGTTATGCTGAGGGGTTCCACTTGGAGACATCCAGTTGGCAGTAGCCAGCCTGTGAAGTGAGGTGGAACTCAGGTGCAGATTTAGGAGGGAGCGTCTTTAGGGCATGGTGATGGATGCCCCATGGGGGCAGCTGAGGGTACCTGGACAGGGATGGTGGGTGTCACAAATTCAGGTGAAGGGAGGCGCAGCCACAAAGGAAGGGGTGTGTGGGAGAGGAGGGTCCAGAAGGGGCCCCCGGTCACTGGGGTGGAGGCTGAGGCATATTGTAGGTGGAGGTAGGTGACAGCAGGACCAGGGCTGGTGGCCATTCACCTCTCTATGGCTCACCAGCCTTTCTTGGCCCACTCTGTGGGGCCTGTGAGTTTCAGTTAGGATAGCAGGTTAGCTCAGTGGCAGGCAGGCAACTGGGAGTGTCGCAGGCCTGGGGTGGGAGGTGGTGGGCCTGGACTTTGAGTATACATTAGGAGAGAAGAATACAGTGGCTGGGGAGGTGACAGCATGCAGAAAGTCAGAGGCCAGGACATGCCAGAGATCCATGTCTGGCCTTGGTGGCTGAGAGTCAAAGGTAGGAATAGGCCCAGTTGCAGAAACAATGAAGGAAACTCTGGGTGCCACCCCTGGCAGTTGGAATTCTTTGAAGTCTGGGTCAGGAAGGGGTACTGGTTGACCTCACCAAGTAGCCAGGCTCTGGACACCATTTGCACAGTGGCATGTGGGATGGCTGGGAGATGCCCATTGTGTGGGCCAGGGAATGGTGTGGGGTCTGGAGATGTGCAGTACAAAGCCTGATGTGTGCATGCAGAGGAGATGAGTCAGCGGACTGGAATCTGGTACTGGGGGTCCTGTGGGAGAAAGGGGGCCTCCAGTTTGGTGTTTCTGGGTGGCAGGATCTGGGGACCCAGGGGAATTACCTAGCAGGAGGAAGTGGGGCCCTACATGCCAGGCTAAGGGTTTAGATAGCATCTATCTGTCCACCTGCCTGCTCTTTGAAGGACAGTGACCGATGGGACATGAGGAGACAGCAGCACCCATGACATTGCATCTGGGGGAAGTGGGTGACCTGGAGTATTTGGGGAGGATGGTTTAGGGGTCAGAGACTGCCCACCAGAGAGGTGGTATGATGCAGGGTGAAAGACCTAGGTATGTATGGGCTCATCTGTGCACTGTTTTTTGTTTGTTTTTCTACCACCCTTTGGTCTAGCTGACTTAATTGTCTTCATCATGGCAGGGCTGGGGGACCTTTGAGGACATTGCCGTGTACTTCTCTCAGGAGGAGTGGGGGCTCCTTGACGAGGCTCAGAGGCACCTGTACTGTGATGTGATGCTGGAGAACTTGGCACTTGTGGCCTCACTGGGTAAGGCCCTCCCAGCCTCCTAGGCTCTGCCTTTCCTTTTCTCCCAGAAGCAGCTCTGTCTTCCCGCAGCTGAGCATGGGTGCTGCTTGCTCCCCTGGACCATCTGCCTCGTGTTTGCCTGCTCCTTTCTCTGAGGTGCCCCAACACCTGATTCCGAAGCCTTCTGGGGAAGGGCTCAGGCTTCGGAGTCTCAATCCGGCTGCCTAAATTGGTCCGGATCGGTGGCACCTCTGTGCCTGGCTGTGCTGTGGACTGCAGACACCGACGTGGTCACTGCTTGTGGAGACGACTGGGCTGTTCCTGGGAGCCGCTCCTCAGGAGCTGATTTTGTAACACTGGGTTTTCTTCCCAGTTGCAAAGATGACACGAACTCCCTTTGGTCTGTCACCGGATAGGTTGCCCTGAGCTAGGCCACCCCCTCATCCGCTCTTTCTGCCAGGACTTGCATATTCCACGTCCTGTGTGGTTGCCCAACCACAGGAACAGGGCAAAGGACCCTGGGTGCCCATGTCTGCAGCCACAGCAAGAGAGGCTGGGAAGGGGCCTGGCTCTGGTGAATGGGAGCTGGGGGCAGAGGCGACATTGTGGTGGGCTCACATTATACTGGGTACTTCCCCTGTGTCCACTGGAGCTTGTTGCTGGAGCCAGTAGCCCCACCTGACCCCCACCTTCCTTCTTCATTAAGGACAGACCACCTACTTGCCATTTGTCTTTTGTACCTAGGCCCTGATGACGGACAGCCTCACTGCTCTGATCTCCATTTCTCCCCCATTCCCCGCCTTTCCTCCTTTTGCAGGGCTGTCCCAGGTTAGCCTACAGTCCATGTGTCATGACATGTATGTGTATCTCATGTAGACTCAGAGCACCAGGTTCCCTGGGTTTTCCTGAGCTTGTGCACATGGCTCTGTGTCCTCTTTTCCTGGCAGAGCTCTCACCTCTCCTGATGAAAGCTGAGGAATGAGTTGGAATCTCTGCTTCTCCTCCCAGCCTGAACCTCACCCATGTTCTCACAGGTGATGGGCCCTCGCTTTCTGTGGCCTTCCTGGGCCCAGTCCTGCACCACTGGCTCTACCTCACCCCAACTTGATCTACAGACTCATTCCTGAATGTGTCAGACACACATCTGTGAAGGGGCTGCCCTCTCCCAACAAAGCCTACATACATTTCACTGGCATTTCTCTGCTTTCAGATTATGGGTGTGGAGCAGAGGCTGAGGAGGCATCTTATGAGCAGAGTGTTTATGTAGCAGTGCTTCAGTCCAGGACCCCCAAGGCAGATCCATCCATCCAGAAGGCCAACACCTGTGATGTGCATGACCCAGTGTTAAAAGACATATTACACCTGGCTGAGCACCAGGGAATACAACCCAGGCAGAAACCGTACACTTGTGAGACATGTGGGAGAGGTTTCTGGCTCAGTGCAAACTCTCACAAGCACCAGAAGGAGCACAGTGAAGAGAAACCCTTCACATGCAGGGAGTATGCTAAGGCTGTCCTGGACAGCCATGGCCTCCAGCCCCAGGCCACCTACGGAGAGGGGACATCACACAGAAGCACCGAGTGTAAGGAGGCCTTCTCACCCAGCTCCATTTGGCAGCAACAGCAGGGAGGCCATGCCTCACAGAAACCCTTCAAGTGCAGCGACTGTGGACAAGCCTTCCTGAAGGCCTTTGCACTCCTCAACCACCTGATCACTCACGCCAAAGAGAGACCCTTCAGGTGCCCAGCAGGTGGAAATGCCCCCAAGGAGAGCTCAACCCTGTTTAATCACCAAAAAACTCACACTGGAGAAACATCCCATGTGTGTAAGGAATGTGGGAAGGTGTTCAGCCACCTGTTTAACCTGAGGACACATCAGAAAGTTCATGCTGGAAAAGCGCATCTCAGTTGCAGTGAATGTGGTAAAGTCTTCACCCGCAAACACTCACTCACTCAGCACCAGAGAGTTCACACTGGAGAAAGGCCTTATGAGTGTGACCAGTGTGGGAAAGCCTTCACTCGTAGCTTCCACGTTGTTCGGCATCAGAAAGTTCACAACGCAGAGAGGCCTTATGAGTGCAGACAGTGTCGGCGAGTCTTTAGCTGTATCTCCAACTTTGTCGAGCACCAGAAAATACATACCGGAGAAAGGCCTTATGAGTGCAGCGAATGCGGAAAAGCCTTCGTTAACACCTCCCATCTTGTCCGGCATCATAAAGTTCACAACACAGAAAGGCCTTTTGAGTGCAGTGAATGTGGAAAAGCCTTCCAGCAAACCTCCAAACTTATTCTGCATCAAAGGAGTCATACTGGAGAAAGACCTTATAAGTGCAACCAATGTGGGAAAGCCTTCAGTTGCCCCTCCAACCTCGTTCCACACCAGCGAATTCACACCGGAGAAAAGCCTTACAAGTGCTCCGAATGTGGGAAAGCCTTCAGTCAAAGCTCTGCCCTCATTCAGCATCAGAAAGTTCACACCAGAGAAAGGCCTTATGAGTGCACTGAATGCGGGAAAGCCTTCAGCTACAGCTCTAACCTTGTTAAGCACCAGAAAGTTCACACTGGAAAACGGCCTTATAAGTGCAGCCAGTGTGGGAAGGCCTTCAGCGAAAGCTCCATTCTCAGTCAGCACCAGAGAGTTCACACTGGAGAAAAGCCTTATGCGTGTAACAAATGCGGAAAAGCTTTCCGCTACAGCTCAAACCTCTCTAAGCACCAGAAGGGTCACACTGGAAAAGAGCCGTCTGAGTGCAGTGGACATAGGATCACCTTCAGCCAGAGCTCCAGCCTCCCTCAGCCCAGAACGGTCACACCAAAGAAAGGCCTTAGGAATGTGGCAAGAGTGGATAAACACTAGTGGGGACCTTCTCCTTGTTCCATAAAAGGACTCACTCCTGAGAAACTCCTATGAAAGGAACCTTTGTGAGGAAGCCATCAGCCAAAATTTGAAACTTGCGCATCCCACACCCCTACTGGGAGATTGGCTGTAGTGCCAGTGGTAAGTGGGAAGCTTGCAGGAGCTATGCAGCACTTTCTAACCTGTCCAGGTGCTTTGCCAGATTATGTCACTGCCAGGTGCCCTCTCACCTCTACCATTTGGCAGATCCCCACACCATGTGCCTGTCATCTCAACATACTCAGGGAATGCAGGCTTGTGTTCTCATTCCCTGGAGGGAGCCATAAACTTTGGGAGCCCATTGGGGTGGCCTCATTTTCCACCTCTCCCCTGTCCCCAGTGGCTCAGGTGTTGTCCTGACGTAGTTCTCTCCAGGAGGATCTGGAGTCTGACGATCTGGAGTCCAGAGGAAGTTTCCTTCTTCATGGGCATTGTTGAGTCTACAGATGATGCCTGCAGTGAACTGGTCCAGCCTCCATATCACCCAGCCTTGGAACTGTCTGCCTGCAGAGTGTGATAATAAAGACCTTATTGCTGAAACCATCTTTAATCCTGAGACTCCGTCCATTGTGTATGGGGAGAGATGGAGAACAGAATTGGGCTCTGATGGTGCCAAGAGAGGGAAGGGCTTTTGTGGGGGCCCAGACTTTGATAGTAGGATGGCAAGGAATAGCGTGCAGTCTAATCTAATTTGCCTTGTAGCCCAAGGCCTCCTGGGACAGACTGAAGGTCTCTGGGCCAAATCTTATATCCTGGGTGCCAGGACTATTTGTTGGGCCCAGAGCTTTGGGGTTTAAGTACTGGTGTGGGAATCTCCAGCAATTCCTGCACAGCATTCCTGGGAATGTCCCACATCCCTCAAAAGTGTTGAGGGGAGGATGTCTCCTGGGACCTGCCCATGGGTCCAGTAAGGCCTCTGATGTCCAGAATCTGTAGGTAGGTATCTCTGGATTTAAGATCTACAGGGGCCACGTAGAAGCATAAGTGGGTGTGGACACACTGGGTTTGAGCTCAGGAAGACTGTGACAAACGGAGATGTGGCCGACGCTGTGCCTGGGCCACGCACATCATACCCACTCACAAGAGCTGAGTGTGTTCAACATCAAGTGGGCAGCTTGAAATAGCCATGGTGGAATTTATACCACAGAAATTAGCAAACAATAGCTCTCGGGGAAAAAATAACACACCTGAGAAAACCTGATTTGTAGTGTTTGCCAAACTTGCTGACAGTGACCTTGGCCACAAGAGAGACTCAGCTGTACAGGGGAGTCCTGCATGCTCTTGCCTTGTCCTCCAGAACAAGTGCAATGCCACTTGAGGGGTGTAACCAGGGGTGAGGTGCTCACTGCCAGACAATAATCTTGAGGTGGTTTGGATTCCTACAGCCTCCCAGAGCTGCTCACTTCAAGGCCAACACTGCAAAGGCAGGAACCCTGGGACTGAGAAGGGAGGTCCTGCAGTCCAGGATTTTAGTGGCCCAGTCAGTATTCCAGGCGAGTGTGGTGGCCATTGGCCTTATCGTCTCCTGTTTTCTGCTGCCACTGAGGCACAGCTGTCCCCAGGTATAGGGGTCAGAGACGGTGGAATCAACATATGGTTTCCCCATTTTCTGGTTTTCCAAGAGGAGTGAGAGATCCATGTTTTTATGTGGAGGCTTTATATTTTATAAAGGTTGAAAACTATTTCCCCCAAACTTCAAAGTTTATAGGTACAAATGCAAACTATGTATATAGGTTCCATATGTGTTCCTGGACCAACACTTGTGACTCTTAGAAAATAAGCAAACCAGGCTTCAGGGAGCCCAAGGGTCCCTGGGGGTCCCCAGACACGAAGGCTTTTGGCCCAGTGTTTACTGCACAGCACGTAGCAGGGACAGTGGCACTGCTGCTACTCCACTCAGGATGACTCTCTGTACCCTACCCCCCCCAATCCTCCACCAGTTCCCTGAAACTGACCATATGAGGGATGGCATTCCTGGCAGGCTTGTGGTCAGCCGAGCACGTGGCAGATGTGCCTGAGCTCTCCCCAGCAACCCAAGGTGTCAGGGAATCCCCTGAACTCAGACCATCCCTTCTGGGTGTAATGATTGTCTTCCACCAACTTGGGAGGCTTGGGATCAGAGTTACATTCAGTTGAACCTTGGGGCCTCAGGCTTCCTGGCAAAGGGTGGACACATCATCAATGGCTCAAGTCCTTGAACCCGTGTTGTCAGCTGTAGTTAGGCCTCATAACACTGCCCCCAGTGCCTGGATGAAGCCCTTCACCTACCTTCTACTCTCCCCACCAGAGCTCTGTCACACCAGCCAACTTACTGGAACCTTAATATTTCCCTGGTGATGCCACAACATACTGAACAAAGGTGTGTTGGTTCTAAGCATTTGATTTCCCCAGAGTACCAATTCATCCCTAGCATCACAAGATATCCAGGGACCCTTGGCCTGCTCAGGCCCACTCTCCTGGGTGTATCAGTTGCCTCCCACCAACATGGGAGAGTGGCTTGGGATCAGAATTAAAGACCAGCTGAGACATGTGGAACTCAGGCCTCCAAGCAAGGTAGGGCAGACACCTGTCATCAGAGCTGAATCATTTGTACCCCAAATGGTCTGCGATGTGTAGATCCTGTAAAATGAAGACTTTTGGTGAAGAGTCCTTGATTTGGTGAAGTGTCCTTGACCTGAACCTGCCTTGTGGTCTCCCCAACAGGGCTCTGTGCAGGGCAGCCGGCCTGCGGGTGTGTGTGTGTGGGGGGGGGTGTTTGTGTGTGCACACACATGCGCCTGTGGGTACATGATCATGTGCATGTGCCAGAACATCCAAAATAAAGCCCTTATGGCTCTGAGCATCTATGAACTGGGGCTACTGACATCTGTCTTGACTCTACAGGAAGGCTGATCTGTGAATGAGCCACGGAGGAAGGCAGCGTTACTTGAGCCCCAGATCCACTTAGTGCCTGAAGCCAGATGCCAAGTGGACTTTTGGGTTCCATGTACCAAAACTGACCAAAGCAATTCACAGAGGAAAACGTAATTTTTTCAACCAACCAAATCAACAACTGGACAGCCATATATTACAACAACAAACTTCCACCCATACCTCAAGTCATGTGCAAAAGTTAACTCAAACTTGATCATAGACATACCTATAAAACTTATAACCATAAAAGTTCTAGAAGGAAGCATAGTGACCTTGGATTTGCTGAATTTCTTAAGTATATCATAAAAAGCATAACAAGAAAAATACAAATCAATTGGACTTCATCAAAATTTTAAACTTTTGTATTTCAACAGTCACTCTCAAGAAAATGAAAATGTAAGCCATACTGGGAAAACTATCTGTTAAAAAAACACTAACAAAGGACTTGAATCTCGATTATATAAAGAACTCTTACAACTTTTGTTTTTTTTGGCCACACCACAGGACTTGTGGGATCTCAGTTCCCCAACCAGGACTGAACCCAGGACACGGCAGTGAAAGCGACAAACCCTAACCACTAGACCACCAGGGACCTCCCACAGCCTAATTTTTAAAAATGGGCAAAAGTGACTTGAACACTCACTTCACTAAAGAAGATATCTGGATGGCAAATAAGCACATGGCTTCCCTGTAAAACGTGTTACTTATTTAAAGCTCATGGCACCCCCATAGGCGTTCTAGAAATACTGAGCCGGTAAAGGACACAAAATCTGGAGCTACACGTCACAGCTGATAATTAGCTGTGTGCCACTGGACATATTACAAAGTCTCAGTTCCCCCTCTATGTAATAGATTATTTATTTATTTATTTATTGGCTGTGTTGTGTCTTTGTTGCTGTGCACGGGCTTTCTCGGGAGGTCCCAATTCCCCTATATTGAACTGATGGCTTTGGCAGAGGTGCAGGTCTGCAGATCCTCAGAAAGTCTGCATACTCTCACCCCACATGGACTCAGTCATCAAAGCAGACTCATGGGCTTCCCTGGTGGCGCAGTGGTTGGGAGTCCGCCTGCCGATGCGGGGGATGTGGGTTCGTGCCCTGGTCCAGGAAGATCCCACATGCCGCAGAGCGGCTGGGCCCGTGAGCCATGGCTGCTGAGCCTGCGCGTCCGGAGCCTGTGCTCCGCAACTGGAGAGGCCACAACAGTGAGAGGCCCGCGTACCGCAAAAAAAAAAAAAAAAAAAAATACAGACTCATGACTGCTTCACAGAAAGGGCAGAGTCACTCCAGGCTGCCAGTCTCCCCCACTCTCTATTTCCTCATACCCAGTGTTCCTTTACCACTTAATATACCCACCTGGCTCTTACAGGAATACAAGGTGACCCTGCCTTTCAGGGTCTGGTGTCCGGAGGACATGACTTCTAGCCCAGGAGAAGAGCTTCCTGTCATTGCGGCTGGGGGTGCGATGTGAAATATCCTCTAGAACAAGAAAGCAGCAGCCTCGCCTCCTGGATCACTGGTATGTTTTCAGAGCGCCCTCTCCCTTCCCTGGGTGAGCTCTTAGCAGCCAAATCAAAAGATTTGGAACATAGACTCTTTCAGCCTTTCCCAGGAGAGCAGATATGCAAAGTAGGATACACACTGGAAAGGAAGAAGTAAAAGTGTCTTTATTTGCAGATGACGTGATCCTGTATGTAAAAAAATCCCAAGGAATCCATTTAAAAAAGAAAACCTCTATAGTAAATAAGTTTAGCAAGGGGCAGGATAAAACCCAAAATATATTAGCAACAATCTGAAAATGAAATTCATGAAACAACTCCATTCACAGTACCTTAAAAAAGATTAAGATGGTAATAAATTTAACAAAAGAAGTGCAATACTTGTACTCTGAAAACTATAAAACAGTGCTAAGAGAAACTGCTGAGAGACATTCCATGTTCATGGATTAGAAGACTCAATGTGTGGGACTTCGCTGGTGGTACAGTGGTTAAGAATCCGCCTGCCAATGCAGGGGACACAGGTTTGAGCCCTGGTCCAGGAAGATCTCACATGCCGCAGAGCAACTAAGCCCGTGAGCCACAACTACTCAGCCCACACACCACAAGTACTGAAGCCCATGATCCGCAAGAAGAGAAGCCACTGCAATGAGAAGCCCGTGCACCACAACGAAGAATAGCCCCCACTCACCACAACTAGAGGGAAAAAAAGCCCACATGGGGCAAATAAGACCCAACGCAGCCAAAAAACAAAACAAAAAAAAGACTCAATGTGTTAAAATGACAATACTCCCAAATTGATGCATAGATCCCATGCAATCCTTATCAAAACCACAGCTGACATTTTTGGTAGAAACTAACATGCTCATCCTAAACTCATAGATACGCAAAAGACAACAGCCAAAAGAATTTTGACAAGGATCAAAGTTGGATTTACCTTACCTAATTTCAAAAGTTTCTATAAAGCTGGGAATTCCCTGGTGGTTCAGTGGTTAGGACTCCCCACTTCCACTGCAGGGGGCACAGATTCGATCCCTGGTCAGGGAACTAAGATCTCACAAGCCAAAGCAAGGCCAATTAAAAAAAAAAAAGTTTCTATAAAGCTAAGGTAATCAAGACAATGTGGTAATGGCATAAGGCCAAACATACAGATCAACAGAATAGATTTGAGAGTACCAAAATGCCCTTAATTGATTTCCAACAAAGGTACAATGTGGAAAGATGCCTTTTCAGCAAGTGGTTCTGGGAAAATTAGATATTCACATGCAAAAAGATGAATTTAGATCCTTATCTCACACCATATGTAAACATTACCACGAAAAAGACCATAAATATATGAGCTAAAACTATAAAATTTACAGAAGAAAACAGAGAAAATTTTTGACTTTTGGTTAGGCAAAGAATTTTTTAGGTATGACATTATGACAATACATAAAAGGAAAAACTAATAAATTATACTTCAAATGTAAAATTTTGCTCTTCAAAAGACACCATTAAGAAAACTAAAGGACTTCCCTGGTGGCACAGTGGTTAAAGACTCTGTGCTCCCAATGCAGGGGGCTCGGGTTCGATCCCTGGTCTGGGAACTAGATCCCACATGCATGCCACAACTATGAGTTCGCATGCCGCAACTAAGGAGCCCACGTGCTGTAACTGAGGAGCTCGTGAGCCGCGACTAAGGAGTCCACCTTCTGCAACTAAGACCTGGTGCAACCAAGTAAATAAATAAAAATAAAAGAAAATTAAAAGATGAGCCACAGACTGAGAGAAAGTGCTTGTGTATATATATACGGATTCTGAATATAAAATCTATTAAGAACTTTACAATTCAATGATAAGAAGACAACCCAATTATCATCACAAAAGATAAAGAGATGGTTAATAAGTACATGAAAAGATGCCCAACATCATTACTCACAAAAAAAAATGTAGATTAAAACACCAGTAAGATGACTGCTTAATGAGTAGAGAGTTTCAGTTTAGGATAATGAAAAATTTCTGAAGATGTGTAGGAGTGACAGTTGCACAACTGTGTGAATTTATTTAATGCCACTGTACTGTACAGTTAATGGCACAGTCACTTTGGAAAATGGCTTTGGAGTTTCTAAAGAGTTAAACATAAAAGTATCATATGACTCAGCAATTCCACTCCTAGGCATTTACCCAACAGAAACAAAAACATATGTCTATACAAGGATTTGTAAGCAAATATTCCTAGAAGCATTATTTATAATTGCCAAGAACTGAAAAAAATTCAAAAGTCCATCAATTGGTGATGGACACATTTTGGTATATCTGCACAAGAGAATATCATTCAGCAATAAAATGGAATAAAATACTGATACATGATATAAGGAGCTTTTTGGGGCAATGGGAATGGGGTAAGATAATGGCTGCAGAACTCTTTACATTAATTAAAAATCATTAAATTGTATACTTATACTGGGTGTATTGTTGGAGGGAGGTATTCCCTGGAACAGAGACCATCATCTTGCTTCTTCCAGACCAAACACTGTCTTCCCCAGGAGAACTCCAGGTCAGAAGCTTCAGAACAGAGGCTTCCATCGTTTCATTTCACAGGGACATGGGGAAGAAATGCAAATTGAGTCACAGCTGGACACATGCTCCATGCCTTGCTGCTGTGCCTTTTTCCAGCCCAATGGCTAATTTGGGAGCACCTCTCAATTCAATGTTCTCAATTCACTCCACCCACCAAATAGGACTCCAATATCAAAGGTAAATTAATGATGTAGTCACTGTCAAACAGTACCAGGGCTGAATGACAGGAATGCACAAAACCATCATGTTACGAGTACTTGAAGCAGCTCTATGAAGGCATCACTGATATCAAATGCAGACTTCACAATGTCCATGAATAATGGGAACCTTACCCAGAAGGCCCCCAGAAGCCATCCCATCAGGCCCCTTGCTCAGAGCAGGAGTGAAGTCCATGCCCTACTCAGTAATGGGAGAGCAGCATGATGTCATGCCAATGGGTGCAGGGCCATCACCCTCCAGGGCACTGCAAACAGGGAACAGAGGCTGCTTTATGCTGAGCAATTGTGAGGTGACCATCAAACACAGCACGGCTTCTTCCCTAAGAGCCAGTGGTGCGACAACTCTCCCAAAGTCCCCCAACAAGTCACAAAGTACAACACTGCCCCTTCAGGCTTCCCCATGCGCAGGGCAGTCCTGGAGTGTCTCCTCTGGTGGTGGCGGTCCTTCTATACAAGGTCCAGCTTCTGCCTGAAGGCTACTCATGTAGGCTCTTTCTTGAGTGTTAATTCTCTTATATTGATAAGGTTAAAAAAAAGAGGCTGATTTTTTAAATAAAACGTTAAAAAAGGGGGGTGGAGAGCTGAAGACTTTACTGTATTCCCTGCCCTCAGAAGGCTTCTCTCCAGAGTGAGGCTTCTGGCATTGGGAAGAAGGAAGTGTGGCTGACACCTCTCCCAGGTCAGTTGTACACACAGGATCCTTCTCCAGTGTGAAGCGTTCTACGCGGAACAGGCAGGAGCTGCAGCTTTTTGCCCTCCTACTTACCTCACTCACAACGTGGTAACTTGCTGCTGCAAAACAGGATTAACTCTGAGAGGAGGCTTTCCAACACTAGCTGTACTCATGCCTTTCTCTGATGGGGACTGCATGAAACAGGTTTCATATTTTCCTGGAAGTTTTCACATAGTTACTGCATTTGCACAACTGTTGCCTGGTGTGAATTTTCTGGTGCTAATAAGAGTGGAGCTCTGAATGGAGATGCCCGTTCTCCACACTTGTGAGTCCTGATTATCAGTGTGAATGATTTGGTACAGGGGGAAGTGCAAAATTTTGCTCAAAATTTTGGGCCACACTCCCTGCCCTCATAAGGGCTTTCTATGGGGCAAATATTTTGGTGCTCAATGGAAATAGAGGTCTGGCTGGAGGCTTTCTCATGTAACATTCAAAGGTGTGAACGTACTCCTGCTTTCTCAGGATGGAGACAAAGGTGAAGGCCTTCAAAATGCACTTGGGATTTTTTTCCCCATTCTTAAGTTTTTTTTGGTGGTAGAAAAGGGAACACCTCTCCTTGAACACCTCTCCATTTGCTGTGCATTGATCAGGTGTCTCTTTCAGTGTCAATTCTCTGTGGATTCTGCAGAATGTGGAGCTGGCAGGGCCTCAGTGTCTGGTGACAGACAGGTGCTGTGCAGTGAGGGGAGTCCAGGCCTGGGACCCCTGACACTGTGCCCACCTTCCTCAGAGGGACAAGTCAGACTCATGGAAGAACAGGTTTTCAAGAACTATTTAAGGATATGTGAAGGGGAGGCCAATGATGGAGGACCTGGCCATAAGAGGGGAGAAAGAGAGAGGCTGAGAGGCAAAGGACCAAGAGGGTTTAGCCAGGGGACAGGAAGTCAGGGTAAATTAGGATGGGGTGTCAGAAAGATAGAAAAGAGGCATGGGTACTCACATTGATGCCAGGGCAACAGAAGACACAGGTCAGGTACCAGGTAAGAGATCAGCCCACTGCCACAGGCCCTTCCACACCTGTCTTGCACTCACCAGGACTGGTCTTCCATGGGTCTCTCTGGTCATGAACTGATTCGAGCCACCCTGTCCACCAGCTAGGTCCCCTTTCGATGTTCAAGTTGGGTGACCGCACTGGGGTGGGTGGAGACAGTAATTCTTAAGGGAGATCAAGGCGTTTGTGAGAGGTCAGGCAGCCCCAGGTCAGGGGTGATTCATTCCATGACAGACCAAGGTGGATGAGGATTACTTATGCATCTGGGAGAACTGAACCTCACAAAATGAACACTCCGGGAAGGCCTCACTAGAAAAGCTCAGTGGCCCCTGAATCAATGACCATGTTAGTGCCCATAAAGCCAGTAAAGGCGCTGACAAGGGGCAGCTGGCAGGAAACTTCCACTGGAGGAGGTGTGATAGAGGGACCGAAAAGTCACAGATCCTGACTGGTTCATCAGACCAGAAAATAACCAAGAAATATATATATATATATAATATAACAAGAAAATAACCAAGAAAATAACCGGCTACTCCGGTTGTGGTATTTTTGACCTTGGACCACAGTTGTCAAGGTCCCAAGGCAAAAGGTGTTGGGGGTTGTTTATACTGTAGTCTGGGAGGAGAGGTAGCAGAACATTGGACAGAACTAGGGCCAGCAGCACCTCTCACGGGGAAACTGGCAGCCTGACCTGGTGAAGACAGCACCATATCGCAGCAGAAGCCCCACTGGGCCTCACTAAGGAGACCCACTTCTTCTGAAAGAAAGGCACACGACCTTGTCCTCAAAGGTCACTGGGTCCTGCAACAGCAGGCAAGGGGCACATGAATGTGTTCTAAGCATCGGGCACTGGACCTGACACGCCAGTCTCTGTCCTGCCACACACTTCCCCTTATGTCTCCCAAACCCTGTCCCCTGTCACACCTGCCCACCCTTTCGTATCTGAGAGCATGGGCCGTCCTCCTGGGTATGCACTCTCCCCATGTCCATTGGTGTTTGGACAATGCTTCTCTTTTTCTGCACCCACCTCATCTACTCAGCTATTGGTCCTTAGCCTGGACACCCCACACTCACCTCAAGGCCTATCTGTAACAACCTAAGAGTTTCCTTCCAAAATCCCATTCTCAGCATCTTCCCTGGTCCAGGCCATCAGTGCACTGCAGTCTGGACATCAGGAGGCCAAATCAAAATCCCCTATCTGTTCACGGGCACATGTGTCACCTCCACCTAGAGGCCTCCAGACAACTCAGTCTCTACCCGTACAAAACCCAACTGCTAATCTTCCCCCAAATGTACTCCTCCTGCCAACCTCCGATCTCCATCTCATTCTTCATCTGAACACTTACGGTAGTCCTTTACCCTCCACTACGTTCACTCTCCAGGTGTAACTGGAGGTCCCATCGACTCCACTTTGAAAGACGCATCCAGAATCTGAGTATCTCTCCCACCACTCCTGCTTCTATTCTGAGCAAGCCACCCAACATATACCTGCAGCAGCAACCTCATGAAGCTGCCTGCTTTCAGCCCCACCACAACCCCTCTCCCACAAGGCTGCTCAGTGTGTTTACGCGGGATCCACTGGGATAGTTTCAAAATCCTAACTCAGATCATAGCCATCCATCTTCTAATGAAAAATTTTTGTGGCTCCCAGCATCCTCAGCCCGTCAACAGAGTTAGGACTCCTATCCTCACGCTCTCGGTTACCCGCAACGGGGACTGGAAAACTTTCCTGAATGCTCA